>NC_068386.1:19386955-19744455 GCF_023724105.1 Carassius gibelio | reverse complement strand
TCTTGCCGTGAGGCTCCTGCACCTATAATGGCAACAACTCAGCACTTGAGTGAGTCAGAAGAGTGAAGGACTTCTTCAAATCCCGTAAACGTTAACCCATTATGATCTTTAAATGGCTGCTCCATGTGCATGGTGCACACACATTCCAATGGCAGTATACTTCGGCTTCACATGCCACTTTTTCCTGGTGTTTGTTCTATAGCTCCATCTGTGCTTCGATTTCCCAGAAAGCCAGGCGGGGCCCTGCAGCCTTGGTTTGCTCCTGTAATTATGTGAGCCTGGTTAGCCACATACCATCCGTCACTGCCACGGTTCTTCACAAACCCATCATTTACTGCACATCCACATGTAGACACAGGAACCTCAACTTTGCAGCAGCAGGGACACAGATGTCAGGGTTGTTGAGGGCCAGGGCCCTCGTGATGGTGCTCCATTTGGGGTGGAAAATAAAATAGTCCTACAGGAGCTCCTGTTGGCAGTTAGCCTGTTGGACTACAGGCTTTTCTCGACCCTTGTGCAGAAATATAAACTGAGGACCCCAAGAGTCCATTGGAAAGCCTGGTTCAGCACTGGAGGCTGACAAAGACAGGAGAGCAATGCTATTCTTGGCAAGAACTGAGTGTAGCTAGAGTTTTATTGTGGGAAACATGCTAATTTCATTCTACATATCATAGGTTTACAATTTTAGCACTGATAATATATTTTCAGAAATTACTTAAAATAGGCTTACTTGCTGACAATCAGTTACATTGAGTTTCTGGTGGAAGGAATTTCCAATCTGTCTGTTATTTAGAGAAAAAAGTGACTGAGTGAATTTGGTGTTGTGTCTCTGAATACTTTTTTTTATTATTGAAATGAAATACTGCTCATAAACTAGATTCAGTGCCAGGAGGCTTCATTCATTTTTTTGGATCCTACATGATATAGCTGCACTTGAGCCAAAGAGGAAATCCTTTGGGAGGAAAATTAAGATTGTGTTTACAGTGGTGGGATTTACACTGACCGCTCAAATGAGCAAGAGCCCCGTAGAAGAGATAATTATAAGATTATTATACTGTAAGAATTTTAATTAACATTCATCCACAGGACACTGAAACCTTTTAGCCTTTTTTTCTGAATAAAAAAATGACAAGGCCAGCTGTCGTGGGCAGACAGTATTAGATCATAACTAAATGTTTCAATATTTCAATTCGTATGGTTCTTTTACATTAATTATAGGTAATGAAAACGGTTCAATTTACATTAAAACAAAAATAGCTGCTGTGTGGTTATGAGAACTTTACTGTGAAAATTAAATTGTTTTACCCTTTCGGTCACACTTTATTTTAGGGTCCAATTCTCACTATTAACTAACCATTAACTATGATTTTTGCCTCAATTAACTCCTTATTTGCTGCTTATTAATAGTTTATAAGGTAGTTGTTAAGTTTAGGGTATTGGGTAGGATTATGGATGTCATGCATTATATGTACTTTATAAACACTAATAAACAGCCAATATGTTAATAATAGACATGTTAATAGGCAACTAGTTATTAGTGAGAATTGGACCCTATACTAAAGTGTTACCCAGATTTCATTTTAAGTCTGAGTAAAAGCAAGCTGAGGTAGATACTAATACACAGAATGTAGTCATGCACTCAAATACAAAACACCATCACTGTAACACACATGCCACTAAATTGATTCATATAATTCAGATAAATGTTACTTTAACACCATAAAGGTAATATAAAATGTACTATAAAATCCTTATAAGAAAAACACTAAGAACGAACATTTATTTCAGTAAAAAACCATCACATGTCAGTTCAGAATTTTGGGAATGTCAGTTTGTGGTTTTTCACTGTCATCTATTGCATTCTTTTCACCACTAAGGGAACATAACATTAATCAATAAACAGGTTTTTACCATACAATTTTTTTGCAGTCTTTGACAGTTATATTTTTTTGCAGTCTTTGAATAGTTATTTTTTTATTTTATTTTGTCCAAAGCATTAAAAATGCACAGACATATACATTATTGATTTATTTTAAGAGAAAAGTGAAAAGAGAAAAGGGAAAAGTGTAATTCACATGTTTATGTGTGTGATTGTATGGATTAAATATGAGGGCCATAGGAGGGCCAGGTGGCAGCAGCATGTTGGCCCCAAAACACCACGCCCGCGTTGAGGGATATACCCAGTCATTACAGCAGATGGGTTTAAAGCTGGACTTGTTTAGCTAGCACATGGATTCTGACAGCACCTCATGCCCAGTCTGTCCCTTATGTGCAACTAGTTGAACCAGATAAACTAATGTAGGCTGGCCCCTAAGTCAGGCCTTTCCTTGCTTGCGCCTAGCTGAGTCCTGGCTTCTAGAACAAAATATCTACTGTATATGAACAATGGAAGCAAAAGATGGAGGATGCTCATGCATGGAAAATAGCCAGGTGTGTTTAGGTAAAAATGCGGCATTCAGTTGGGCTCAGGTGATCAGAGTGGATTAGAGGAACCTCTTAGGAGAGCCTAACTAGGACAGTGGTTGTTTTTGAGGGACGAGGTTGAACTTGAATTTAGGGTGTTGTTGGGAAGCGTTGAATCCATTTGAATACTTGTATTAATGCATCAAAGATTCAAGCTCAGTAATGCAGGATTCCAATCCGTTTGAACTGATACAGTTTTATAAAGATGTTGATTATCTTTTATCTCATATCAGCCTGAGAAAAAGGAAACTTTATGGAAAGGTACTCAAAAACTTGATGCTGTGTGGAAATTATACTGACAGCTGCAGGGTGTTATCAGTCTCAGTATGACTCACATAGATGTCAATGCTTCATATGATGCCAGTCAAAGATGTGGGTTGAACAGTGCTTCTACAGACATTCATCAATGCCTTTTACAAGGAAATTTTGTTTATTCCGTTAATCTCATGATTAGGACTACTTGTAGACTTATGTTCTTACATTCATGGAGTTCACTTGAATGCTCATATACAATAAGAATAATGTTAATTTATACAATTTAAAGGTACAGAAAAAATACAGCATCAGTACTAATTAAAGAGTGTGTGAAAAGCAAAATCAGCTGAAAACTTTTTGTGATTCGCTACTTGTCAATGTAGAATATTACATAGTATTACAGAAATACAGAAATAAGGACATTACAGAAATAAGGACATTGGGCCTCATTTATCAATCTAACATAGAAACGAGCACAGATCCATGCACAGAAATCAACTTACGACAAACTTGATGTGTGATTCATGAAACATTTGTATGCCTCCAATTTCATCGTACGAATGATTGCACGGTGATAACTGTAGTGTCAGGAAACAATTGGCATTTGAATATCACACCACTAAAAACACACTGGTTTAGAAGCCTTGCCGCCTTGAGTTTACGACATGGGGAAAGGAAACCCGGCCGAAAATAGGAAGTAATCTCATGAAAGATAAATTTATCTTACTCCAAATACATCCATTAACATTGCAATTGCAAACAATTAAGCTACATTAATCTATGTTATTTATATCAAAATACTGGTTAATATAAACAGCCTATTTGTTCCCCTCACTCTACAACAAATATTTTAAATTTAACGGTATTCAGAACAGAACAAGAATAAAAAATGGGTAGTTATAAAATTATATATTAAACTATAAAATAAAACTAGAATTAGTGCCATAGTGGCATTCATTCTAAACATCATACAAATGTCAAGCAAAACTGAAACGGCCTCATAAGCCTGTCTCATGCAACAAGAATAAAAAATGTTTCCATTTTTGCCATATTAGTAACATTTGTTTGCATAACTATTACAGTGTTTATTATGTAGACTAAACATGGCTTTTATATTTTTCTCATGTTCTAATATCCATGTAAAATCCTTCACATGCCCAGGTCAGGAAAATAAACAGGGACAAAATACTCTCATTCTACTATTCTCCACCAGATTTATAAGATGCATGCAAGTTCTACGTTTTCTAAGTTCTAAGTTTTGCATTGAAATGACTGTACACCCAGTTGTATGTTTGTTTCCTAGCCTAACCTGATTTTACCAAGTGAGACATGTTCCTGGGACAACATCGTAGTTGACCCTGGAACAACATTGTGATTAACCAATCAGATTTGAAGAACCAGTTTATAGATTTTGTGAAGTTTATGCTTAAAATCAGTGTTTGGTGCTTGTACATCAGTGTCATTCATCTATCATTTCCTCTGATTTTAGGGATTACTCATGGTTAAGGTTAGGTTTAGGTGTAGGGATATGGTTAAGAATATATTTTTGGAGTAAAATGTTGTTCCAGGGTCAACAAAATATGTTGACCTAGGAACACATCGGACTTGGCAAAATCAGGACGTGCTTGTTTCCTAAACGAGGCCCCTTGTCTTTATAGAGCATGGACATAAATGTACATATTATATGATGGAAGGATAAGTCAATATATATTTTTCCCTTTTTTCTGAAAGAGAAAGACTATTAGATTTGCATATCTGATAAAGGTTAATTTTGTTAACATTTGGGAGTACAATAGCTATAGATGGTCGCAAAACAAACATTTGCAGTATGATGATTTAAGATTTAAAAAAAAATTTTCATCACAGGAAAGAAACTCAGTCTTTTGTGGAAGTCAGCATGATGGCAATCAGTGTTGTTCTTTCTCTGGTTTGCATGCAAACCTGCAGCCCACATTTGCAGAGGGCCAGATTAAAAGATAAACTAAAATGACAGATGACATCTAGCAACAATTACGCTAAATCTATGTGAACAAGCTGTTCTCTGGGAATTTTATTGTTATGAAATACTATTACCAAGTTTGTTATGTTTTTTATTCTAGTTTTTATCTAACTTCTTAAACTCTTATTTTTTTAAGCAAGCCAAAAACTAGTTGTCTTTCTAGACACAAGAACAAAACCACAAAGAAAATAATAATAATCCTGACAAGTGTCAAGTTACAGTTCAACTTTCGAAAAAGCAAAACTATTATCGCTTATATTAACTATATTGCTTAAGATAAAAGTCTGTTGTATGATATGCCACTGAATCTGTGTTTGGCAGTTTTGTTTAATCACATTACTTTGTATAAATAATTTAATATGTTAAACTTGAAAAAAAAAAAACAATTGTGGCTAGCAACACAACACAATTCAGCAGTTGTATTTAAATCATATCTATAATCATTTGCTGGCATTCTAGCAGTTCAAAACACATAATAGATTCCCATTTATGTTTGTTTGATGCGAAAAACTGGTAAGGGTCTCAGTATCAATTATTGGTAATAATAGTCTCTCGATATTTGCCCATTTAAAATATTCCAGGGCATTAAATGTTCAGATGTTATCTGAAAACTTATTTTGTTCCCTTAGAGCATATTATCAGAGTGAATCATTGCTTGCAGTTATTTTCATACCGTGTAAATTCATCAAGATGTCGTTCAATAAATTCATCATTAATCCCCTGTGCTGTCTGTATCCTGCTTCATTGCATCCCATGAATGATAATGCACAGAAAGGAAAATGATCAGAAAGAGATGAATACTCACACAAACACACTGCTCTCAGTCCCTGTGGCTCAATGTGACAGAGGATTATCACAAGGTCATTTCATTCCTCTTGTCTGCAGAACGATCAGAAATGTAGTGGAAAAACTGACATGACAATCAAAATCTCACAGCACTTGCTTGTCAGAAGAACTCTGCACTTCTGTTGAGTTTTGAAATGGATCTTTTAGCTTGACCTGACAACTGATTTGAGTATTCATCTAAACATCAAGAAAATATAATTTTTTTTTCCCCAGCAGCGCTGCCTAACAAAATTGTATTTTGTTTCCTGACGTTCAGAAATTGTACATGTGGCTATGTGATGTATTTTTATTTCGGTCTTTCAAAATATCATGTTAAGTAAAGCTTAAAAGATCAGTTCCATCAAAAATAATGAAATAAACACTGTCATTATTAATTCATCCTAAAGTCTTTGCAAACACATATACAGTAGCTGTCTTTTGTAGACAAAGACAATGTTTGAAAAAGAGAATGAAAGCATATAATGACCAGTAATCATCAAGCTCCAAAAAGAAAAGGGTCCCATTTTATATTAGGTGTTTGTGTGCTTACTATGTTCATGTTGTATTGCAGTACTGTTATTGGGATGGGAAATGGTTTTTTTATGGTTTTTTTTTATTTTTTATACTAGTTAAATGTAAAATATATATAAGTGCAATGTAGCAAATTAATTGAAATGGTAGTACACAGTTATTGAAGACACTTAAAGGGATTAACTTAAAGTTAAACAAAACAAAAAAATGTGGTTAATTTGCTCACCATCAGACCATACAAGATGTACTGTAGGTCTCACCATCATGGACTTTTATTAAATAGATTTTTAGGAGTCGCAGCAGTATTGGCAGCACAATTATAACACATATGAACAATCCCACCAACTCTATCAAAAAATATATGGTGATACGGATACAGTGGAAACGCAAGCCGAGCTGAGCCGTGCCATACTGAGCCATGCCGAATGGAGTCATACCACACAGTGGAAAAGTTCCATTAGTTAGTTTTCTTCCCTCATGTTTCCTTTGACCTAGTTTCTCCCTTTATATAGCTAATTCTGAATTTTGAAGCGGTTCTTTGTTGAACTAGCTGAACCAGTTCACCAAATCGGACTAAAACAGTTAGTCAATCAAAACTCACTTGATGCTGGGTTTTGCCAACTCATTCAGCTCTCCAGTACCTCCAACAGTCACTGAACTGAGGAAACAATTTTGACAAGATCGAAGACCCATATGCCAGTGATATATATATATATATATATATATATATATATATATATATATATATATATATATATATATATATAAATAATTTTTTTTTAACTAGACTAGTTTATTTGTATGGAAAAGAGCAGTGTGAACATTCTTCAGAACATCTCCTTTTGTGTTCCAATGAAGAAAGAAAGTCAAACATGTTTGGAATGACATGTTGCAAAACATTCTAATGAAAAGAAATCTCTGCTGTCCTACTTTAGCACTGTTATAAATTTCCTGTCAGTTGACAGGAGTGGGTTGATGTGCTTAATTTGAGGAGATTGTATAGAGTTTCCATGGGGGTTGTCTATAAAACTTGTGTTGTGGAAGAGTTGGATGAGTGACAGCTCGGAGGTGGAGGAGAGGCTTCGGCTGAAGCTTCAATCCCAGTCACAGGTGTGTGTCAGAGCCAGAGAGCCTGGAGCCAGGCGCTGAGGGAGGGAGCACAGGTGGCGGAGAGCAGGGATAGGAGCTGGAGTAGCAGGCTAGCATGTGGCACTGATCCAGGCTCTGCTGCAACATATGCTGGGGTGTGAAAGAACGAGGCGTAGACAATGTGACCTAGTCGGGGAGAGAGGACGGGATTGCATGACTGTATCTCTGTGGGAATTACTGAGAAATTGTGTTGAGAGATTGAAGGAAACAGAGCCAGAGACTAATTAGTGTCTTTTTGTTTTATTGAATTGTACCACAAGAATTCCAACAATATTACAACGTTATACATTATTGATAGCAAAGGTAACTAGATTTGCATTTCATGAAGGAAATACCAGTTCGTGCATGAATGCAAAAAATAGTGTTTAAGTTTTAGGTAAGCTTAGGTTTTCAGTTTTAGTTTTGTGTAAATTAAATTCTGCATTAGAGCTGCATTGCCTTTGTCTTCACATCAACACAAGCACAGTGTAAAGTTGAATTACATTTTTTAAATATGCGGTATCACTTTATTTTAAGGTGCTTACTATATAATAACAATTAATTATGCATAATTACATGCAAGTAACCCTAAACCAAACCCTAATCCTAACCCTAATCCTAGCCATACAGTAAGTGCTTGTAGTTAATTAATATTACACTGTAACAAGGACACCTTAAAACAAAGTGTAACCAAATATGCAATTTAGTATAACAAATATTATGATGATTGGATTACTTATTATGTACTTTTAGTTTAGTTTCCCATTTACATAAAGTATGAATCAAAGGGACCAAATTTCTTAAAGTATGATGTTTTGAAAAGGAAAATAAAAAAATGCACAGCAAAGGATGAAAGAGTGATCTTTTGGTTTGCCCTGAATTCATCATATAAGTTTAGGTCATAACCATAACGTCTTGGTTACGTATGTAAACCTCGTTCCCTGAAGGAGGGAATGGAAATGTTACGAATGGGATCTCGCCCGAGAGCCCAATCACCTTCGAGTGGTACAAAACGCGCCAATGGTACATAAAGCACCTTGGTCTGCGGGATTTGCATCGTGAGCTCCGCCCCGCAGAGCGGGTATATAAGGAGCAACACGAGCAACTCGCATTCAAGTCTTCGCTGAGGAGCCGAGCCAGTGACCCGGCCATTCAGTGGAACAGCGATGTGGCAAGGGGACGTGACGTGTCCGTTCCCTCCTTCAAGGAATGAGGGTTACATACGTAACCAAGACATTCCCTTTCAGTCGGTCACGTTCGACGTTACGAATGGGGTCCCTTACAAAACACCACATGGCTGTCTTCCAGCGAACCGTGTGAGTGATATCACCCTGACGTGAGGCCAGCATGAGTGAGGGCCTATAGCTCACACAGAATACACTGGGTAGCATATATTCCAGCTGGACATATGCTAGCAGGCTGCCTGTCCGTGGGAGGACTTACAGAAGGCAGGTATCTACCAAGGTGGTGATACATAAGAACTCTGAGGTACCCAGCCTGCAGGGTGGAAGTTTCAACGACAGAGCTGGCAAGGGGCTTGCCAAGGGAAGACACATGCTGCGGAGAGATTTACTGTGGACATACACATGTGGGATTACCCAGAAAAGGGGAATCACAACACATGGAGGCACCTATTCCCACACAGGGCTGACCAAGGGTCATGTACGCAAGTGTTAGACATCAACAGTGCTGGAGGAACCCAGGGTTCTGACTGAGGAACTCACCTGAGGGGAATAGCGCACACATCCAGTCCGCAGAGTGGAATGGTGCAGCAAGTGGATTGCAGGTCCTTACTGGCCCGAAGGGGCGAGTACCCGGGAGGACACGGGCTCTACACAGAGATTATAAAATCTCGTGAATGTGTTAGGTGTCGCCCAGCCCGCAGCTCTACAGATGTCTGTTAGCCATGTGGGCCAGCGCCCAGGAGGAAGCTACGCTACCTAGTCGAGTGGGCTCTCAACCCCAAGAGGGCATGGCAGGTCTTGAGCCTGATAATCCAGGACAATAGCATCCACTATCCAGTGGTATAACCTATGCTTGGAGACAGCCTTCCCCTTCTGCTGGCCTCTGTAACAGACAAAGAGCTGGTCTGAGGTCCTAAGGCACTGAGTTCTGTCCACATAGGTGCGGAGCGCATGTACTGCACAGAGCAGCGCCAGGGCTGGGTCTGCCTCCTCCAGGGGCAGCGCTTGCAAGTTCACCACCTGATCCCTAAAAGGAGTGGTGGGAACTTTGGGCACGCATCCAGGCCGGGGTCTTAAGATAACATGAGAGTTAGCCGGCCCAAATTACAGGCATGCTTCATCAACTGAAAATGCCTGCAAGTCCCCGACCCTCTTCACCGAAGCCAAAGCCGTCAGGAGCGAAGTTTTCAAAGATAAAAACTTTAGCTCTACTGAGAGCAAGGGTTCGAAGGGAGCTCTCTGCAGTGCTGATAGAACCACTGCAAGGTCCCAAGAGGGAACTTGTTGAGGGCGAGGCTGATTGAGCCAGATTGTGCCTCCCCAGAGACTTACCTTCAACAGGGTCATGGTGAGCCGAAATGGCGGCCACATAGACCTTGAGGGTGGAAGGAGACAGCCTTTGTTCCAACCCCTCCTGAAGAAAGGAAAGCACTGACCCAATCGGATATTTCCAGGGTTCCTCACGCCTTGAAGAACACCAAGTGATGAAGAGGTTCCACTTCAAAGCATAGGCATGTCTGGTGGACATGGCTCTAGCTGAAGTGATGGTAGCTACCTCCTGTGGTGGTAAGGTACCTAAACCTTCCGTGACCCGTCCAGAACCCACACATGTGGTTCCACACATTGGGACGTGGGTGCCAGAGGGTGCCCGTCTCTGAGAAAGAAGGTCCTTCCTCAGAGGAATTGGCCAGGGAAGGGCTGTCGCGAGGAGTACGCTATGGTTGCAGTATTGACCAGAATGTGTTTGTCCTTCAGCAGGGCCCTGAAGTGGTGCAGAGCAAGACGTACTGTTAACAACTTGAGGCAATTGACATGCCACTGAAGTCAGGGTCCTTTCCAGGAGCCCGACACAGCATGCCCGTTGCACATGGCACCCCAGCCCGTGGCAGAGGCATCTGTTGACACAACAACATGTCTGGGCACCGGTTCTAGGGGCACGCCGGCCCGTAGAAATGAGGGGTCCAACCACAGGGTGAAATTTCGTCGGCAGGCCGGAGTGATGGTCACTCGGAGCGTGCCCTGTTGCCATGCCCATCTCGGGACTCGGTCATGAAGCCAGTGCTGAAGCAGTCTCATATGGAGTAACCCAAGCAGTATGACTGCCTCTGCAGACGCCATAAGCCCCAGGAGCCGCTGAAACAGTTTCAGTGGAACCGCTCTCTTGCCCTCGAATTGTCTCAGGCAATTCAGCAGTGACTGTGCGTGCTCGTTCGTAAGCCTGCTCGAACATGGCGACCGAGTCTATTTCCATACCTAGAAAAGGGATCCTCTGCGGCCATCTGCTCGCTGCAGCCAGGGCCACCGGGGCAGGATGTGTCTGATGGCCTCGGACTGTTTCTGGGTGGCAGAGCTCTCTACCGTGCTCTCTACCGTGTCGCCGATGAGGCTATCCTGGGAGTCCGGGGAGTTGAGGAGCTGAGCCCAGTCAGATTCCCTCATGTCAGCCAGGTTCAGCCATATGTGGCGCTCCTGGACCACCAAAGTGGACATCACCTGACCCAAGGAACGCGCAGTGACCTTCATCGCCAGTAGAGCGAGGTCGGTAGCAGTGCGCGCCTCCTGCAAAACCCCTGGGTCAGCACTGCCCTTGTGCAGCTGCCAGAGCAGCTTAGCCTGATAGACCTGAAGTGAGGCCATGGCATGCAGGGCAGAAGCGGCCTGGCCCGCAACTCTGTAAGCCTTGACCACAAGTGTGGATGAGAACTTACAGGCCTTGGAGGGCAGCTTGGGACCACCACACCAAGCGGAGGTGCTCTGTGGACACAGTTGCATCGCAACAGAACACTCCACTGGGGGAATCCCAGCATACCCCTTGGCCGCCCCGCCATCGAGGGCAGTGAAGGCGGAGGAAGTACCGGAATGGTTTTGGGCAGTTAAAGCTGCCTTCCATGAACTGGTTATCTCCTGGTGCACTTCCGGGAAGAAAGGAACCAGAGGGGGGTGCTGGCGATCTGCATGAGCAGCCCCCAGGAACCAATCATCCAGCCTCGAGCGCTCAGGACAGGGTGGTGGGTTCCACTCAAGCCCGATGCTCTCTGCTGCCCGGGAAAGCACGGCCGTCAGCTCAGGATCGGACTCGGACAACGCTGGCACTCCCAAGGGAGGCAACGCAGCCGAATCCTCATCTACCGAGGACTCAAGTCTGCCTTGTGATGCGGCGATCGACATACGGTCCTCTTCACGAGCCCCGAATGAGATGTCAGGAGCCTGAGAGGGTCCAGAAACTCATCCGGAAACTCGACTGGCTGAGGCGTATGTGAGGGGAGTGTGGCCTGAGGGGGTTGGCTCATCGGGGAAGCCCACACGATAACCCTCAGATCACCCTTGCCACCAGCCGAAGTAGCCCTCTTACGAGAAGAAGAGCTAGATCGGGGTGTGGCAGATGGGACTCTATACCTTTTAAGGTAATCGAGTCACAATCTCAACGCCGAGATGGTCATGTCCCCGCGATGAGAACATGAGCCATCCACGAATGCAGTATCAGCGTGCTGGAAGCCCAGACATGTGACACAGCGATCGTGACCGTCACGAGGAGCGATGTATCGACCGCACCCAGAAACACACGGACAAAATGACATCTTTAAAAAGACACAAATCAGCCTGTATCTCTTTTGTGGAAGAACTTTGCTCTTTCAGAGGTGTTGAAGCGCTCAGGGGAATGCGGGAGCTGTCGCAGGAAATCCAGACGAACCGCTGAATCGTGCCGTCACACCAACACCAGCTCTTGCTTGTAACACTCTGGTGATTGCAGCAAGTGATGTGCTCGGCTCCAAAGCAAAAGCTTGAATGCGAGTTGTTCGCATTGCTCGGGCGGAGCTCACGATGCAAATCCCGCAGACCAACGTACTTTATGTACCATTGGCTCGTTTTGTACCACTCGAAGGTGATTGGGCTCTCTGGCGAGATCCCATTCGTAACCTCGAACTTGAACGACTGAAAAGGAACCAGAGTGTTTAAAGCAATATCAATCATATAGTAATACAAACAAACAAACAAAAGTACTGTACTTCTACTTCTTCTTCTCCAGCTGCACTAAGAAGCCTAAAGAAAGCATATTGGGCAATGAGAGCTCTCCAGCGAATGTGATCAAGCGCCAGATCTTTGGCTTTTTTTCCATGTGGGGTTTTAAGGGAACTGAGGTCAGTGATGAAGGTTTGGTGCCAGGTCAGTAGTGGTTGACCCCTGCATCGTCGTCCTCCAGGTAGGACCCACTGAAGAGCCTTCTTTGGGATGCGACTGCTTTCCATCTGCATAATGTGTCCAGCCAACCACAGGCGGTGGTCTGTAATCATTGTACATGGTCTTGGCATATTGCTACGTCACAGGATTTCCTCATTGGTAATGTGATGGTAATGTGTTGAGCATCAATGGAAGACGTCTGCCTTGTGAGAAAAAATGGCTGATATTTCTGCTGCATAATTTGGCTTCAGAAGGATGATAGATGCATATAAGCAGAGCTTAATGTTAAGTGAGATCGATATAGATGACCAGATTTTGCACATTTGTTGAAAGACTGTTTATGCCTTGTTTATGTATTTTCAGGAAGCATAGCAATATCATCCCTAAAGTTGAGATCAGTGCAGCGGTTCTGTCCATCCTAGTCAGTGCCTTCATTTGTTCTTGCCATAGCCTTCCTCGTGACAAAATCAAGTGCCACAATAAATAATAATGGTGGCAAGATGCCTCCTTGTCTGACACTAGTCTCAATGGTTTCTGTTCTGATGCAGCAGCTGTAATTGTTAAACAAGTACTGGAAGACACTTATGGATTTCTTTTGCATGTGATATAATTGCAAAATATTCCATAATTTTCCATATCCAACCTGGAGGAGCTCCTGATAGGTCTTTAGCAATTCAGTGCAATGTGCTGGTATTATTTTGATCTGTGGATTATTTGCATTTCTTCTAAGTCTTTCTTATCTCACCTACAGCTCTGTTTAACAGCCAGATCAAGGTCAGTGTATGCTCTGATGCCGTTTATTTATCCTTGACCCTTTGGGCTTGGTCACATGTCTTTTTGGCCTTCTTCCTTGTGAATCAAGGCCCATGATCTATCCTGAATCCATTCTTCCTTCTGCCTTCCTCTCTTTTGGCCAATCCCTTCTTGCACACAGGTGGTCAATGTTTCCTTGAAATTGTGCCATTTAGACTCTATCTCTGCAACATCAGCTAAAGCCTGGAATCAATTGGAAAACTGAAGGTTGAAGACATCTGCAATATTATGGTCTTTAAGCTTTTCAATTGCAAATGTTTGGACAGTTTCAGATCTTCCTTTATGTCATTGCAGTTTGAGTTTTAGATTTATACGGATTAATGTAATGATCTGAACCTACATCTGCCACACAGAAGACCATCACATTCCACAAAGCTGTCCTCCACTGTCGACTAATGCAGACATGGTCAATCTGTAGCACATCGTAAAACTCATCTGCTTTCTCAGTTGGTGTGTAAACCTGAACGCTTGACTCCACAATTTGTTTGATCAAACACCTTCATAGTAGGATCTAGATACCTAGGATCAGAGGTCCTGCATCCAATTTAATTTTATGTATTTTCTTTTGTCATTTTCGTAGAAAATTTGTTTTTTACAGGGACAGGTTGATAGCCTGTCATCCAACCTTTCTCCTTTCACATCCAGGCTTGGGACCAGCAATGGCGGAGTTAAGTATTAATAATCTATTAGTGCATCTATTAATATCATTCTAAAGTATATGTACTATACATGTTATTAAACATCACTCATTATGACACCTAAATAAAGTGTAACTCAAAATTATTGTATGTGTTGTTGTTCTTACATTGTAATAAAATAATTTTAAGATAAAACATGATAAATGCATTTTGGCTTAGAATGATTTTATACAGTACTCTAAACACATACTTACTGTATGTTGGTTACACTTTATTTTAAGGTGTTCCTTCCAGAGTGTAATTATACACTTAAGTACCAAGTAATATTAATTAACTACATTTACTTTCAGTATATGATTAGGGTTAGGATTAGGGTTAAGTTTAGTTTAGGGTTAATTGCATGTAATTATGCAAAATTAATTGTAATTATAATAGTAAGTACATGTAACATGTGTAACAAGGAAACCTTAAAATAAAGTGCTACCCTTATGTCAAATACTATATAAGGACATGGTATATGTATACCAAAAACTTCAGTTGTATATTTGTATTGGTTTACCACAGAAATAAGTCTTCAGATTAGCTTGAAGGCTCCAGGTGCCTTACAGCAGAATGTTAAATATTCATGATACTAACCACACAAAGGCAACCAGGCCACCACTGGCGATGCCACTGTGGTCTTTAGAGGAATGTCAATCCGCAAACAACACCCCCCAAAAAACTCTGCTCCAGGCTTCAATCTCTCTCTCTCTCTCTCTGCCACACATCGTAAGGCTCACCCAGGCCCAGCTCCTTGGGAGCTGCTCCAGTTGGCCAAGCCAACTCCAGCTTGCATTATTTTCATATTTCATCAATTATGCAAATTATGTCCTGCTGATGGTGTGCCTGCAACAGAGCACCATCAGGTCCCGCCCCTAAACACATGCAAATGAGCTAGCCTGCAGGCGTGAACTGACCTCCGCCTCTTCTCGTCTCCACAGCTTACTGTGATTCGCTCTCCTGCGTGTCAAGCAGCATGGAACCCTGGACCCAGGAAATCTTGAGCAGCAAGCCCCATGGGCCAGCTCTGGAGATGTTTGTATACCCACAAATGTTTCTGAGCGAGATGTTCATCTTTTCAGTGTTTTGAAAATATACATTTCTTGAGATGAACTTGATCCAGTAGTCAGTGAGCCAAGGCCATTGCATAGTCTCTGTACAAAATTTATGAGCTTGAGGAGGAGTGTGTTTAACAAATATTTATTTTATATGAGGGGGAGAAGTGGAGTCGGTGCTATAAAGCTGTGATTATTGACTGGTTTTGCTTCAGGACTCAGATTTTACATTGGACATCAAATGCTGTCTGAACACACTACCAAAATAATTTATTGTATGAAAGTATTTTTTTGTTTTGTTTTGTTTTTTTAGTGAAATAAAATTTAATAATTTAAATAAATGATATACAATCTTAGTAATCTCTGCCATGAGTCAATCACCATATAAAACACATTGTGTTTTACAGAATTTAAACAGCAAATAGTGTAGAATTTAATTTGGTGCATGTGTTGCTGTCGACAGCCTTGTTAAAAAAAATAAATAAATAAAAAAATAATAATTTTATTGTCACAACCTACTAGTTGTTTAAACCTCTGGTATAGACCATACAGTTATGGTCCACTGTTATGGAACCACCTTTAGTCTACAGTTTGCTTTACTTTTTATTCTGCAAGGTGCCCTTTAATTTCTTCATATTGTCTAAATTTCCACAATTATTGAATCACCTTGAGCACAATAAGAATAGAATTCAACTCATTTTTTCTCCCTTTCACAAGCTGTCACCAAAAATGTTACTCAATGATAACTCTTATCATTTTGTGAAATGGTTCTTTGTCTATAATTGGCAATCCTACTCAGTTTTCAATGTCAGAGGCAAGGACACACACTGGCCTCCAGGACTGAACAGAAACTCAATGAGTTTGAGCTACACATATCTGAGCTTCATTAAGCAGAAACTATAGAACTCTGAAAGGAAGAGAAGAGTCAGGACTTCCACTTAATAGAATCTCATATCTGCCTAATCTCCCCTCTCTGCTGTTTTACTGATATATATCTACTCTAGATAAGATGACTGATGCTGCTGAGCAGTCTTCTCCCCCAATAATTGAATAAATGAATAATTTACAATTTTAAGATCCCCAACAAAAGTTTTTGCTTGGGGAAATTGTGTTAGTGTATTCATAACTGGATCAATGTGTCTATATGATGGCCTTTAAACAATACATTATTACTTATGCATTTGGCTTCCTTTTTCTTTTTTTTTAATTTGTTTTTACTAGTTTAATCCATTATAATAATGATGTGTAATTTACACATCCAAATGCATTCCAGTTCCAATCTGTTGTTTAGATCACATTGTTCAGTTTTAATAAATTTAGAGGAGCACATTGGTCTCTAAACACTTGTACTTGTGCTTTTATATATCATTTTGGAATTTTGTATTCCATTCACTTTTAGTATATGGGGGAACAAAATGGCCAGAAATGTCTCTAAAAACTCAACTAGTGTGTTACATGGTTGAAAGAAAACCGTTTGGAAGGATAACATGGATTTATTTTGTGTCTAAAATCTCATGATTGCCTATTGTTATGGCAATAACCTTTAAAGCCAAATTTACTTATCACATCACATTATTTATTTTGGGGCTTCTGGAAAATTATATGACTGACTGTCCGACTGACTGAAGTGGTTTCTTAATTTTAACAGATTATACTTATTCTGTATGCCTAGATGTGGCTTATTGATTGTTATAGATTATGCCTAGTTGTTACAAATTGTTAGTTAAACTCTTGACTCCATAATGCGGAAAATGGCAAAATAACAGTTTTATTTATCTATTTTCTTCTGAGTAATTTGAATGCAGTATTTCACTCTTTTGGTTTGGGCTATCACAGAGCACAAAGAACACCAGGTTTAGCGTGCTGCTGGAACAAGACTGGGGCTAATTGCTTTCATAGTGAGAAATGACCCGGTTGATGTTTGATATTTGCACTGGAGTCAGGCTGAGCTGACAGATGAAGACAGCTTTATCAGAGTGACAGTAATCTATGCAAAACAAAACAGGTGATACTCCTTTCTCTGTCACTCCACTGTAATGCATGACAGTCAGTGGAATATGTTGCCTATAGAGCTAAAGAAAAGCACAAATTTTTACACCTTCACACGCCAAGCAAAGAAATGGCTTTTATCAAATCAAATTTGTCCCCACATGTGACCAGATATGTGTATGTGTGTAAGTGTGTGTTCTAAGGTCTAAGTATATGAAAGGTGTGAACATGAACTTTTTATTTTATTTATTTTTTTGGCAAGTGTAAATCTTATTACTCATGTATGTTTATATATTGTAGCTTAACATCAGCCTGCCCAGGGACTACGGGTGAAAATTAGCTCTTGAGCTAAAACCTGGTACTATGCATCTCTCCCTCTGAGGTTAATGTTTATTGTACGCTGTCCCTGTTTCTTTAAATAAAAAAAAAAAAAAAAAAAAAAAAAAAAAACAGTTATTCAGATATCAGTTTAACAGAAGAACAGAGCTGCTAGGCTCTCAATTTCTCAGAAGGCAAGCTTCTCTGGCTGTCTAAAATAACTCCACATTACAATTAACTTTTGTTAATAACTCTGTCACAGTTTGCAATTTAGTAAGCATGCAGGAGGCACGAGTAAACGAAAATGGTCTTTAATCCATGAAACACAGGGTACGTCCACACAAGAGATGGCAGGAAACACTCAAACATTACAAGTAGAACAGACAAACACAGAATGAAAAGGCAAGGACTTAAATACTGGGGATAATTAACAAACACAGGTGCTAGGAATCATAAGGTGAAACCGCTATTTTTTGAAACCGGGTCCCAGAGTGGATCAATTTGAAAACGGCGTCATTGCATTTTCATCTGGACGGCTAATCCGTATATTTTCTGAAACGATGACGTCATCAGCCCACGTCTCCCCCCTAGTCAGACACATCTACGTCACGTAACAGCAACAAAAACATGAACAAACACTGAATGATTGTTTTTTTTTAAACTAACATTAACAAAGATTAATAAATGTATTGTTCCATGTTCGTTTGTGTACCACGCGCAAGGTTTATGAGCATAGTCCAAGTCTTCTTCTCTGTTTTTAGTGTATCTCTGTGGCAGAATTACAGCGCCACATACTGGTCTGGCATGTATACTACATCATTTTGCGTTTTCGAGTGGACGCGGATATTTCTTGAGACGAGGAAACAAAAGATCGGATTGGGGTAAGCTCCGTCTCCATGTGGACGGGGCCTAAGACAACCAGCAGACAGCGTTGAAGGAGGAGACAATGGAGGGAGGAGTTAGGGCAGAGGAATGGCCTGCAAACTCCAGGGGGGTGAACAGCGGCTGCGGAGCGGGTGGTGGAGAAGCCTGGAGCAGAGTCGGAGAGCCAATGAGCCAGGTCGATGACGAGGATCCATGGGGCCAGGGTGGAGCCGAGGATCACCGGCCTGCCCACTCCTGGGTGAACTGGGAAATGGGAGCCCCCTCAGGGTTGGACGGTACCAGCGAGGACCAAGGGAGAGAAGAGAGAAGAGGGGACAAATTGACTTCCAGCTCAGTTTCCCAGTCTATTAAGTCCCCTTCTAAGTCCAGCAGTCCTAGATGTCTAATCAGCTCACCCTCAGCCATGGTGCAGTGGGCTCCACTCCACTCCACGCTTTCACCGTCCATGGCTTACTCCCTCACGGTGGGTGTGGTCGCTGGCTCTCACACCTGGTCTGATGGGGGTGGGTTGAGCTCCACATCTGGGAGTGATCCTCCGCTCAGTTGCTTAGCTTTGTTCTGGCTCGTCGATCACGGTAGGAATTGGCTCTCTGTCATCGGTGGGCTCGAGCTGATGCTCTGCACCACGGGGAGAGGGTGGGCTGGCCACTGGGTCTGGAGCGGATCCGGCGAGACCATCCTTAAAACCGATGGTGAATGGAGATCTGTTCGGGTAGCTGTTGTCACGTGCTACCTCCAGAAACAGTCTTGTATGACCCTCGAAGAAACACTCAAACATAACAAGTAGAACAGACAGAATGCAAATACAGGTGCCAGGAATCATAATTAAACTAAATTTGGACAGGAAACAGACCATATAAAGAAAACCAGGAAAAAAGAAAGGGCAAAACACAACAAAACAGGTCCATAATCATGACAACCACATTGCTGCTTCACATATTTTCTAACACTTTAGATTTTTTCATGTATAAGATGTGAAACACTAGGCTATGAAGTAAGTATAATATGTAACTATTTACAGCCAGATCTTTTTGAAAATTAATGTTTTTTTCTTTACTTGATTCAGTAAAGACTAGATTCAGTTTAATTTCTCTAGAAAGCTGTGGCATGTTATCAGTTATGAGAGAAAAATATTTTTTACTTGCCCCTCAAGTGAAAAACATGTTTACAGTAATTTGCACTTGCATTTACAATGGATCCCTAGCAGGAATTGTACAGAAACAATTCCATATATGTGCATTACTGAAAAAATGTAAGCATTTTAAAATGCTTTTTTTTTTTTTTTTTTACATGTTGAAATTAGTTTTCTCTTTTAGGATTCCAAACCATCCAAGGTTATATACTATATACTAACAAATATAATGAATTAAACATAATTTAAAATAATTAGAGTAAAATAGTTCTGAAATTTGTATTTTTATTTCAATTTAATTAGATGACAAAATATGTTGGCAAGCTTCAAATTGTCAAGGTGGAGATTGTTTTGTCCTGGCTATGACATGTTGATGAATTCACATTAAAAGTACACACATTGATTGTATCAAAAGCATGCTGTCCCAAAACTCAAAGATAGCACAATTAAATATGTCAGCATGCCTATTGGAAATCAATGCTAGCTGGGCTTTGATGGAGTCTGAGCTATGTTGAGATGATCTGGAGGAAATGGGAAATGAAGGTAATTGTGGCTGCCTTTTCGGCCCCAACGATCGAAATCATGCTCCACACCCTCTTTCTCTCCTACTTCATTGAACATAACTATGTCCGTCAGTTTGGTTCTATCTCTTGCCTGACAGTGGCTAGAGAACTCTCTGCCTCCACTGACATCCCAACCTGACTCACTCTGATCAATAAAGAAAAGCAGTGCAATTCTTCCATTATGTCGCTTTGTGGAAAGAGACAAAAGAGAGTGGACTGGATAGTGAAATGGCAATGATGGGAAGACCTAACCATTACATGTTTAAAATAAGTTTTATATAGAGTTGATATCAAAATTGACAGTTTTGAGATATTGCTGGAGTTTGGTTTGATTTTGGCTGTGCTTACAGTCTGTCAAGGCATGGGGTTCTAGTAGAAGAAAATTAATTCTGAAGGTCTGTCTGCCAAACTGACCAGTGATATTTGAGTCACATGTATGATGTGGTAGCTAGTTTAGAGAAGGAAAACATGAATGCCAGGACCATATTCAAAGGTATTTGGGCACTGGCAATAAATCAGACTTCCCAGATTTTGGTCTAATATAATTTTTCTGCTATGGACTCAATCAACCACTCAGACTTCCTGGTCAAAAATGGTACTCAAGGGTCTTTTGATTAATTTTTGGACTTTGCCATTCTGTCTGTGGGTTCCCCTCTCACTGTTGGGGAAGTCACGGAGGACACTTACTCTTAAACATCTTTTGGGGGGCAGTGGTCAGGGAGCTCCGGTGGCCATGAAGCTTGGCCAACCATGGTCTCCAGCAAGCTCCACGCTGGTAATGGCCAGTTCAGTGTTATCATTCTACGTTCCGGCACCTCTCCACCACATGGCTATCGCTGCTGAGCTTCTCCAGATGCCAGAGTCTACATCCAAAATGACCAACATATCCAAGTCAGCTTACAAGATGGCTGCCATGCCCCAGCCAGAATCAGCACCCACGATGGCTGCCATGCCAGAGCGTGGTCTTCTCTGGTCTTCAGCTACCATGGACAACACAAGTTCCCAGGTACCATGGACAACACACCAGAGTTTCTGGTCGTCATGGATGCCATGCCAGAGTTCCCAGTCATCATGAGTTGCATTTGGAGACAAGGATTTCTATGAGTGTTTGAGGCTGGCTTCCAGTTTTGTGGACCCACCGTTAATATCAGTGAGAGCAGCTGGCATTCCAAGGCCTTCAACACCAGCAGTTACTGAGGCAGTTCCCCTAACTACAGTGTTTCCAGTTATGATCATGGCTATCTGGTGTGTTTGGGCTGCATACTGTCCTCCAGCTTCTACAGAATCTGTTCCTGAGCCAAGTCTAGTCCTCGAGTCCACTCCAGCTCCCTTGTCTTGTCCAGGAGTGCTGTTTATTGTTCCTATGACTCTAGTTAGTCCAACTCTTTCTGAGGTGGCGGATTGCACTACAGAACCTCCCAAAGTGGTGGCACCCGCTCCAGCTCCTCCTGAGGTGGCGGCTTTTGCTGCAAAACCTCCAGAGGTGGCGACTTCTGACTGTGAACTCTCTGCCTGTCCTGTTTCGGCCACAGAGGCCAATGATAACATCTCTGTGCTCTTTATTCCAGTCCAGCCTGATCCGTTGTGGTGGTTCCTTGTTTCATCAGCTCCACACTGGTGGTCATCTGCTCCACTGTGGGAATCCTCGGTCTCGTCTGCCCTACCCTGGTTGACATCCGCTCCACCTTGGGGGTCTTGCTGTGATGGTCGCCTGCACCACCATGGGGATATTCTGTCCCTTCTGCTCTGCTGTGGTGGTCCTCAGCTCTTCTGGTTCCACCTTGGCTTTCTGCTCTACCTACTCCATCGGCTCTGCCTCAGTCTCCAGGCCCTCCTCCTGGACCTGTCCCTCCATCCCTCCCCCTGTTCCACCTCCCTCCTGGACTTTAATCTATTCTGGTTTAGGAGCATCTGGAAGCCACTCATTAGGAGGGGTCTATGTCACAATCCCTGCCTGTGTTCTGTGTCCCTAGTGTTGTTCACTTCATGTTGCCCTGCCATGCTGCCACCTTGTTAGTTGCCATGGATACTGATTAAACCCCCCCCCACACACACACACCTTGTTATCTTGTTTGCCCCTGTTTATAAAGCTATGTGTCTCTCAGTCTGTGTTGGTGAGTTGTTGTGAATGTTACCGTTTTCCTTTTGTGGTTTATTTTGTGCCTTGTTTTCAGGTTTTGTGTCAAAAAATCTCTCCATTAAAATAAGTATTCTGTTTTCATTTGTGTCAATAAAAAGTGCTTGTTCAGGTGAATCTAGCTCTATATTTACAATGTCCCTGGTCCCTTCTCTACATATATTGATTGCAATAACACAAAAGAGCACGGTTTGGACCAGTTCCTTTTGATCCAGTCTTGTGTAATTTCCTAGTGTGGGACAAGCTAGCCCCCACCCCACCACAATCCCTTTTGGCTTTTACATTGAAAAGAAGACAACAGGCGTTGTTCAGAGGATGACTGTCCTCTGTCATTGTTCTCTTTGTCAAAAATCATTATGTAGAACGACAAACAGGTGTTCAGTGGCTTGCCAAGGTCAGTGTCAAATTCATGAGCTCCAAGTAACTGTCCCATTAACTGTGCTTTGATGCATTTTGAGAAAGGGGGGGATTTTATTTGATGAATGAGTAGAAATTCAAGATGAACAAGTTTACATTTTTGTCAGGATAGAGAAATTTGAGAATATCTAGTCTGACCTTTTATAGCACTTTGTATTTAAAAGCTTCAATACCAAAAAAAAAAAAAAAACTTGTCAGAGGGCCCTTCACTTTTTAAATTACTGTAGGTTTTCCAGCATGTCTATAAATATTTGAAACAGGTGACAGAGAACTGTCACAAACTGCAGCAATTTTGACTGAATCTCATCAAGGAGAATGATTTTATTTATTTTACTTTATTTTTTGTAATGCAGAATATCAATATGGCAGAATTTTGAATTGAGACCAAAAATGTAATGTAAATACGGCCAAGTCCCAATGGGTCAATATGGCATGATGAGATTTCTTCATAATTACTTAAATTCAAATATGGCTAAAGTGTACTGCCGAATGTGCTGACAAGAATTAATGGTAAACTGTAACATATTTTACATCTATACTATATGTATATTGAAAACGGCATCTCATGTATTTAAATATATTTGTAATTACACATTATGCATCATACTCTTAAAATATATAACCACAAATAAGTAAATATTATTTTGCATTAAAACTGTTGTTATGATTACTCATGAGATGATACAATACAATATAAGGATTTTTTTTTTTTTGTAATACATTATGCATTCACTATTATGTCTTAAGAATAATTTAATGTATCTAATGAATCATAAATATGGCCTTCATAAAAAGTGTAACCTGATTGAAATTAAGCATATTTATAATGGTGAAGTTGCAGTTGAATACAGTACATACAAAATATATTAAGTTTAAAAGTACAATAAAACATAAATAAAAAACACTACAACACTACAGTTAACTTTGTACACTATGTGCACTAACACTAAATAATGCAATAAAACGTCATTATTTCATTTAAGTTAAAATGCTTACAAATGTCATTAAACATTCAATTCCATATGATCAAGCACTTATTAAAAATCTAAAATGATATGAACAGATCTTATAAAATGAATAAAAGCTTGTGTTAATGCACAACACTTTTGCTGCTATTGAGGTGTGATGGGGTAAGGTTAGGGTCATGTTTGGTGGTTTGGGTAAGTTTAAGGTTTGGTTAAAGGGTCAACAGCGTACAGGGGTCATTTTGATTATTATAAGGGAACAGTGTTGAATCTGTTTATAGTACATTGTTTTGATAAATGAACAAGGGTTTTCTTTTAATAAATTATTTGTTTACCCCTGATTATTTATAATTCAATGAATAGCTATCACGTTTAGTGATAAACTGAAGAATATTATACTAATGTGAGTGTTGAGCCAATAACAAACTTTTTTTGCACCACAGTTACAATCTGTTATGTGTTTAGCAAGCATTTAGCTAAACTTAACCAGCCACACTTTACACAAACCTTGTTACAAAAGTCCAAAGCCCATAAAGATACTAAATTATTAGTAATCATTTATAAACCTTTACAAATTATGAATAGTTTCAACGTTAGATTGACTACTAAAAAAACATGAATGAATGATTAATAAATGAGTAGTAAAGATGTGTGAATAGGGTTAATTCAGGTCTTTCGAGACACAAATGAAGATCATATGATTTGAAAAATGTTTAATGACATTTGTAAGCATTTCAATTTACATTAAATAATCATATGTTAATCAGTAAGGTAATGTTTAATAAGTTCATTAGTAAACATAAAGAATAATATTATCTCATATTTCTAGTTATGTGGATGTAGATTAATACAGTTAAGCGCACTTCTTTTTCACAATGACAAATGCAGAAGAGATATTCACAAACACAAACCCAAAATGGTTTTCAAACATTCTCCCTCCTTTTGTTTCAAACCTGTATGACTTTCTTTCACCAAAACCAATGTTCTCAAATATGTCTTCTTGTGTTTTGCAGAAGAAGCCTAAGTCATACAGATTTAGAATGACATGAGGGTGAATAAATAATGACTAAATCCTCTTTTTTGGGTGAAGCTCAGTTGGCTCAATTTCCTGAGTTCTTGGTACTTAGGGCCACGTTGGTCCTTTGCCGTTTTGAAAACTCTTATCAGTAGCAGGCAGGTCAAGCTGCCCCAGTGACAGAACATTAGGGCCCTACAACATTGAAGAAGGATACTACCATCACCTCGCTTCCCAAGGGGCTTTAAATACTAGTGGAGCAGAGCAGACACAGGGACAGCCCCGCCATTCAGTCCTAATGCTTGCACCTTCACTGTTTACCCTAATGTGATTCTAAACAGATCTAAATGACATTTCCTCTCACTGAGATAGTGTCAATGGCTCTATTAGAAGTTGTTAATGGGAGATATAAGTGCTGCAGGAGAGGATATGGAAGATCCGTATCTTAAGTGGCTCTCTTTCTTTCATGTCTCACTCCATCAGTGTAAGGTTCCTGAGTGAATGTGTCTAAGGTGATATGTGCCCAAAACAACCACAGTTCACATGTGCTCATTAATACATATAATTAGGCAAGTGGACATGTCTGATGTGCCAAAGCATTTCATGTAATATAGATATATATAATACCATGAGATGTGGGGGCTAGAAGTGGTCGACTCTTATCTAACAGTCCTATCTTGGTTATTGGATGGATTTTCTATGTTTTGTATTGAAAAAAAAAATAGACTTTAAATTTTTGGATTATTACTGTTATTAAAATGCTCAATAAATAGAGTTAATCGGAAGTTAGGATGCTTTTCTAAGAATGCCTCAATAACACAGTGCTTAGCCTCTGATTCAGAACTCCTGCATAATATTAGTTTTTGGCCTCTAAAATACTGGAAGACAGTACATAATAACAGTGTCTGTGTAACAAGGAGTCAGAGACATTTGGATCCATATGCAGTAGTTTATTGTTGAGAATGGTCAAACAGGCATCAGAAAACAGCGTCAGGAATGTCAGGGGATATCCAAAATCAGCAACAGTGACAAGCAGAGGTTGGGGCAGGCAGCAGAGAATCACAGTTGGTATAAACAATACAAAGTCAAACACGAAAGGAACAAACACTAGGAAACCGCTCGGAAATGCCAGACAGAACTAAACAAGACTTCAATGACTGAGAGTCCAAACACAGTATATATAGGGGAGTGGTAATGGGGAACACCTGGTGGTGATTAGCCCTAAGCACGGGATTATGGGAAATGGAGTTGGAAATGATGATTGGAGATCGTGATAGTCTGAGCAGCAGTGATGTTTTACTGCTTATGTGACTTTCCATTTATTTAGTTTTTATTATTTTTTTCAAGCTCTGTGACACTGACATGGAATTCTGTTTTGGAGTCTTTCATTTCATTTATTTATTTATTTTACAGCAAAATTCACCTATTCATTTTAAACGGAACAGTACAATTATTTGCTGTAATAAATAGGCCTGGCGGTTTTGCTCAGAATAACAATATTTGCAAGCATTGGAATTTGCACACTTCTGTATTAAAGCTGACAATATGGAAATGTCTTTGAGCTTACCTGCCAGACTTCTCAGAAACACATTACTTGCAAATTGATAGCAGTGCTGAAAACAGCTGATTAGAAACAGGTCTACTGCTGCTGGATCAAGCGTGATCCCCTACAGATTAATTGTGCTCAAAATAGCTGTATGGTACATTTGCAAATGAATAACCTATGCATAAACCTAAACACTCCCATATCAGGGATCTTTCATTTATGACCTGAGCAATTTACATGCTTGTTACTTTGCATTCTTGTATGAAAACTAAATGTCTTAGTAGTAGCACATCATCATCTTTTTTATGTATTCCTTCATTAAATTTGCTCATGGTTTGCTTATATCTTATGCATATATTGGAATTACATTGAATAATAATAATAAGTATTATTACTATCACTATTACTATTACTATAATATTATACAATGTAACTCCAATATATACATAACATATAAATAGACCATGCAAATTAAATGAGTTTTTACTGCACATTGTTTTACTGTATTATACTGTGTATTATTTTATAGCCTACTATGCATTGTTGTTAATATTTTTATCATCATTATCATCATTACTACTACTATTTTGAATTTAGAATTATTCTTTTTTCAAACATTTGTTCATTTAATAATAATGTATTTTTCTTAATATATAAGCTCTGTTGTATGGGCTACAAACATGGTTTGACAATGTCAACAGCATTCATGTAATGCACTACATATTATTACTGAATAAAGTTTTTATAAGAACAGGATAATTTTATTTTTATTTATTTATTATTATTTTTTGCTTTCTTTGAAGAAAAACATAGCTCATCTCTGTCTGCACTTGTATTCAGATGGAGAACATGGCCACATCCCCAGATCCCCCTTGATTAAAAATCGACCACTAAGCTCAAGTCTGTTTTGCAAGAGTCAAAACATTTCCTTCACCGTGTTCTTAAGGGTGGGATTTAACTGAAACGGAAGGGTAATTAATGTGAACGACTGAAACAAACTTGCATATAGTGTGCGTCCCCAGCGATGGAAGAGAGGTAAACATATAAGCAGTGTTGCCACAGTTACTTTGAAAAAGTAACTTATTTACTTTACAGATTACTTTATTTAAAAAGTAACTTAGTTACTTTACAGATTACTTGATTTTAAAAGTAACTAAGTTACTTTACAAGTTACTTTATTAGTTACAATCAGCAGCTGCCGACAACATAAAAATGACAACCAGTTTTGCCAACAATCACTTTAATGGAAGTGTATTTTTAAGAGTAACATCCACAATCTATCTCCTTACAAATTTGTACTTAAAATCTATTTCATGAAAAAATACGTTTTTACAAAAAATAAAGGCAGTCTTTCTTGACTTAACATAAATACTTGTTTTAATAAAAAATATTAGATTTCTCTCGATCACTGAATACTCCTCCTCCATCAGCTCCATGTAAGGGTAAAAAGCCATTATGTAAGGCAGCGCGGCATTGACAGTGGTAGGGATCTTGTTTATTATGGCATGAAATGAGGGCGAGTCAACCGTATTTAATGGCATTTCCACCACAACAAATGTCCGACTAACTTCTTCAACTCTCTCCCACTTACTGGTTTTGCACCGAAGTCCAGCTTTTGTTGTTTAGGTGGTCGGGGACCTCCTGCTCTCTGCTTCTCATCACCTGGTGTGACTTGCTCTATAAGTTTGACGGTGCAGTGCTGCGACTCCAAATGTTTTTTCAAAATCTACGTTGTGTTTTTGTAGCTAGATAACACTTTGTCGCCACCAGCACAGAGTGTACAACGGACCTTAATGTTGTCATCTTTAGCTGACACAAACTCAAAATAGTGACAGTAGGTGTTTCTCAATGTCAAGGAAGGATCCTCGGAAGCCAGAATTTCGAGGATGCTACATCATCGACATCCGTTGAAGGACTGTTCCAATGTCGAGGATCCTCGGAATTTCAACCAAGGACTGAGTCCTTCATTCGAAAAATATCCCATACACAGGGATATCCCATACACAAGGATGCATATGTGTATCCTTCACGCTGTCCGCGCTCTCAAATCAACCACAATCCTATGCGCGCAGCTTTGCTATCTTAATGTCGAACATTAGCGGAGTCGGAGCGTTAACAGTTTTTATTTACGTTTCCAAACATTTGTTACAACTGTAGTAAATATAAGTAAAGTTTAAAATTTAAATGCCAGTACAAATATCTACTATGTATAATACAATACTACCATATTGATATTGTAAATTATACAAATGGTTAACTAAACCGGACCTGTCATCTAACAATTGTTAGCGTGGTTGCGTCATCGGCATTTCTTTTATAAATAGTTAGTTAAGTTGTCCAATTTAACAATACCATTATTCAAACAGACCTTTTCACTGACGTAATGATGCAATTACGTGCACTTGCTAGCCTGTTCCATTTACGTGTTCTCCGAATGCTAAAGAGGAGTCTCACCTAGCCTCTGAAGGAAGTGACTTGAAAGGACCAATCCTTGACATTGAGAAATGCCTTGTATCTCCATCTAGAAAACGCACATCTCTCGCCTCCCTCCATTGTTTACGTTTGTGTCGCTGCGTGGCACGTACACATGACATGAACTTCATGCATGCTGAAAACTTGTTGCATACGTGACTTCACTCCTCGAGATGCAAGAAGAAATAAACATATATTTTTATTAAGGAAAATGACAAAAATAGTAACACACAGTGACTTGGTTAAGTAACTTTAATCTGATTACGGGTTTGGAAATAGTAATGCGTTAGATTACTCGTTACTGAAAAAAGTGGTCAGATTAGAGTAACGTGTTACTAAGTAACGCGTTACCGGCATCACTGCATATAAGAAATTTCCAGATTTATCACATCTGCTGCCATGGCTAATCACTTCGGAGGAAGTAAAGAAACACTTACAAGAATTGTATTTACACATCTACTTTCAATTTGGTATTCAGGTACCAGTTCACAAAGCTGGTGGAAATCCGGGAATTCAGCCGGGCTAGTTCTAATGCAGCCTGGGCTTCTCGTCCACGCAGCGTATTGACTGAACCGACAGTAAAAGAGAGAAAGGGAGGGTGAAAGCTGCTGAAAAATTCATGCCTCTGCCAGCTCTGTCTATTCGTTGCTCAGCAGGGGCCCGCCTTTGATACTCCACACTTGCAGGAAAAAAAATGCAAATGATTTTTTTCGCTGCATAACAGAGAGAATGTATCCCCAGTAAGTTATAGGAAAATCCCGCCAAGACACAATGAAATTTAGCCACCGCTTGCGAGTTTTCTTTTTCCGTTTCTCTGTAGGTGTGTGTGTGTGTGTCCAACATTTTGCCACATTCTGAAATATCCCTTACCATCTTTGGCATTTGCCAAATTTGCAGATTGCACCACATACTACATACTACAGGGCACACACTTTTCAATTTAGCAGAAATGTCCACATCAACAATAACCTGTGTCCTTTATCGTTTTTTGAAATGAAGAGAAATCAAGTGTAACTTCTATCCGTATAACAATTACAAATGGAAAGCATATTATCGAGGTGTTTGAGTTTGTTGAGAGGAATGATGGGTAATATATGAAAGAAGGTAAATGTGGTCTTGTTGTGGGGAGCTGAAGGGGAAATACTGGCTTTGACAGGTAGCACAGCAGGGGGGCGGCCGTACTAAGACTGGGATCTATTTTCTCACCCCTCGGCTCGGTTTCAGGAATGCTGATTAGATATGCTCTCTCTGTGTCAGGAAGTAATCCACCAATGCAACCACAGACCAGACCTGCTCCCCATCTCCCACAACTACCTAAGCCATTTTTATACCTCACCCTGATTTTTTATTTTTTTTTTTTTGGGATCGTTGCTCGGATTGAATCGCATCTGGCTTGATTATTGTTCTCTCGCGTTAATGTTTGGCAGCAGGGCGGTCTTAAATAATTGCCAGTGTGAGTTGTATTCATTTATTGTAGCGTAGGAAGCTTGTTTGGGTTCGGGTAGGGAAGAAGATGTTGGGATGTGAGGCGGGGTGCAGCGGTGTCTGGAGTTTGTGTGTAATAATGTCTTCGCCTTTGTGGGTGCTCACATCTGCCAATTATGAGGTGACATCTGGTTTAGCTGACAAGTGACTGTGGAGGAGAGCAGAAAGTGTGTGATTGTGTTTGTGTGTGTATGCGTTTGTGTGTGTTGTTCTGGCAGCAGGGAGGCGTTTAGGAGAATAGATTTGAGATCTGAATGAGGGCAGGGGCTTGGCAAAGGGTGGTGTCACCAAAATATATTTTATAGTATATTAATCTATAATTAATAGTCACACCATACAAAAACCTGAGAAATATTAAACACCTGTGCGTACAAAAATGTATTTCAGAATGTTTCGGTTACATAATGTGAATACTATATAATAAACTTTTATTTTGGTGTTCATTCTCATGAATGAATGATTCTCATGATCTTCTGTGGTAGGGCTGCAAGCAGCTACGATGTCTATTTAAAATTATAAATACTTTTATTAAGCACCTTTTCCCCCCTATAAACACTGATGGTTTTATTTTTTTTATTTTTTTTTTTACAGTAAAACTGCAGTCAAATAATTAAAAATATCCAATCAGATCAGTAAATTTATAATGGTTTTGTCATAAAACATTGGCATGTTATCGAAGGTGATAGTTTGGCCTGACAGACTGCAGTTTTCCAGCATGATTGTAACGTTCTGAGAAGGTCCCCAGTATAAATGAGGCAGCTGACATGGATTACCTGCAGCGATGTGGATCATACTGAGCTGGATGAAATACAAGCACAGTGAAATGGGCCCCAGACGAGGGCCCTGGCTTCTACACATGCACATCACTGACAGTCAGATCAGAGAGACTCCCAGGATTTATTTATTTGTACCATGGAAAACATAATAATAATAATAAATAAAATAAATAAAACTTCGTACATTGGAACAATCTGTTTTATGATTCGTGTGAATTTGTTTTAGTAGACATATCAAGGCTTCTTTTGTATGTATGCACATACAATGATTTGTGTGTGTGTGTTTGTGTAAGATTATGTGTTTATTTAAAAGAACTTTAAAAAAAAATAATTTTTAATAATTTGAAATAATTAGTTATTTCCTTGAAAGAGAGTCTGACTGTTTTTGGAATTTTATCTTAAAAAATAAAATCTATACAAATAAATAATGAAACAAAAAAACATAGCTAGCCTATTTAGGAGCTACAAATATTTAAGATGAACACACAAAACCTACATTCTGGCATTATAAACTTGGCATTCTATTCTGTACAGATATTTAATATTGAGCTGTGTAATTTAAATAATTCTTTGCAATTGCATATAGACAAGCTGAGTAAAAATATCAGGTGACCAGGAGTTATTCATGGACTTGTTTGTTTGCTGAATGGGTTATAACCACTTTGATTGAACTTAGTCTCAGATCTTAGTCTTCATGGGCAGTTAGTGGGCAGAATGGATTTCTTTTTTCTTTTTTCTCCTCATACAAATGGAAGCATTGATTATATCTGGCAGTTCCAAGGCTGAGGAGATGTACACTGCATGGGCATGTATCGCAGTGTCTGTTCTCATGGTCCTCTGCTCCTCTTTGGACTCCGACTGAAATGGTTGGATGCATGCTTTTTTTATATGGAGGTGAGAGGATTTGCCTGTGTCTCTGAGCAGTTTGGTAAATCCGGCCCGGTCCTGGACACCAAAATAATTAATCCCTTCGGTGTCGTCTCCTCGTTCACCCTTTCAATGATTCTTCCAGCAGCCGGAGCCTGGCTGAAGTGGAAAGGAAATAAAAGGCAGCAGGGAGATTCATCAGGGATGAGAATGTCTTAATGCAGACCCACCATCCCCCTCTTCCTTCAAACACATCTCCTTCTTGCTCCAGAGACCATGAAAGATCCTTCATTCATGATTTAAAAAAGAAAAAAGATAATTGAAACTGTTTAATTTCCTTTTTCAATTTTGCTTCAAGGATTTTACAGTGGAACGATAACCATTTTCATGGCTGAAAAGCAGAAAAAAAACGAGAGATATGATTTTAATCTACCTCTAGGACTTCATCTTGAATGTGACCATCCTCAGGAGTCATCATTTGGTTTGAGGTAACGGAGAGACTGAGTGTTAAAGGACACTTAGCTGCTTTTACCCTATCAATTCTTGACGAAAGACTTTCTTTTCCTAAGACTCGTTTGAAAAAGTTCCACTTTAAAATAGTTTCAGCAACATGCCTGGTATTGTTGCAATTGTAAGCAAACGTTGCACAGAGTTAGCATTCTCATGTTTGATTGCAGCAGTGTCACAACTATCACAGCGCCCTTTTAACCTTTGACACTTCTTGACCCTTGCTCAATGATGATAGCACAAGCCCTTTGACTTGGAATTAAGGGATAAATCTTAAAGTCAATGGATGCTGAAATGGATGGTGTAGTAAGCTGCTGTGATAGCTCACCATCAAACAGAGTATCTGACTGTTTTGAGCTTGTTTGGATGTGAGTCTAGTGTGTCATCATAATCAGGTCTAGTATTCATTCATTAATTAATTCCTTCATTAATCTATTTTTATCTGACTGAACATATTTCTTCTTTAAAAAATGGTCAAAAGATACTACATATAATACAAGATTTTGTTTATTTTGATTTTGAAATGACACAAAATACAAGTAAAAATCTAAGCAGAGTCCTTTTTGCACATTTATTATTATTATCAAATGATACAGTGTAGGAGTTGTTAGAATATTCTATCTACAACCCTTTTCCGTTCACTGATGTGCATTTATGCTGAGAAACTCCCAGCACCTACTCATCTTTTTAAAGGCTTAAGAGATCCTAATCTGATCTGGATCTTTTTAATACCCAGAGACTCCACAGATCTGCTAATTAGAGAGTGAAGCATGGATTCAGCGTCAGGGTTCAGTATTGACTACTGTACTTTCGTAATATAAACGAATCCCGTGGGCTAAGACAGTTCTGTTGATTTAAAGACTCATAACAGTCCTATTGACAGTCTTTGCTATTATCTCTGAAACAATCCCTGCATTATGAGGGTTATTTAGCAATGTACTGTCCCTTGAGAAAAAATATTCAAAGACAAAGCTGAAGACTTTCTTCTTAAAAATAAAAACAATCTGACTACCAATAATAGAATTACTCAGAAGACATTTTTTGTTGTTGTTGCTGTTGTTATCAACATACTGAATTGAACATGTATAAATATGGCAGGATATTGGTAAAAATACATTTAAATATGAAAAGTTGATAAAAAAAAGGAAAAAACATCCTATGAATATTATTGTGTCTGCTTATTTGTTTGCTGTAGTTTCCTCATTTGAATGATTTAAAAATGCACATCAGCATTTCCATAATGCACACAATATCTTTAAATTACACACACTACTTCTTTAAATTAGAGAGGGAAATATTTTATATATTCTGAGTATGACAACCTGAAAAACATAAGAATGATCAATTAATGATCTTTATATCAGTGCTTGCGCACATTATGACTTTGCCATTAGCTACAATTAAAGTACAAAGCAAAAGTACATTGACATTAAACTTTTGACCTTGTTATACACTCATGGAGTCAGTATCAGAATATAGTACATGAGATAAACACACACTGTGTCTAGACTCCTCTCAAATTAAGATAGATCGTTTAAAACTTCAAATGCAATGGAAATAATTTCTGTAAATGAGTTATAATGAAATAAAATACTTTTTAAAATACAATTAAGTGAAGAGGTAATGTTTATAATATATTCTGTATGGAATTTATTCTATTACAGTAAAAAAAATAGACCTTTAATTTAATTTCTGTTAAACTATTAAATAAAATTAATGTGTCTTAAACATGGCTGCTTCCAAAGCATTACACCAGCCTGAATCTCGCAGCACGTCTCCTCCTAAGATGACTTAATTACATTTTGTGGAACTGAGGGTCCCGGATCATGCTCCCTCACAAGGTTTTTTATTTATTTATTTTTGCTTCTATGTTTATTTTTGTAAAATGGTCATTTGTGCTATCATCCATACATGCAACGTTGGTTGATATAACAACTGCAATAAAGTAATAGGCTAGTTAATAATTACCTGTTTACATACTGTATAATGTATTTTATATTATTTAGGCGCTTGTAGCCTAATTTGACAGAATGTAATTCAACATCACATGGAAAGTCAATCTAACTTAACATTTTCTTATTTGGTATTGTTTATTTCTTAGTCAAACAGTTAATCAGACTCTTAATGATTTAATCGGTGCCATCCCTCATCATTAGAACCCATTTTACACATGGCCTCTGATTTTGTACTTGCTCTTATGAAAATGTACCAACATTTATTTTAATAAGGCTATCCTATTAATCATTACCAGGCCATCACTGACTTGTTTTATTATTAATATATAATAAGGATATATATTCATAACGATACCTCCCCCCATCCCCCCATGCCTGTAACAGACTGTATTAGTCGGGCAAGATGCTTTCCATGGCATTTTCAGGTTTGTTTAGTCATAAATAAAAAATCAGGCCAACAAAGTGAAAGCAAACCTTTGATGCAGAGAGCTGGCAGGAAGGATGGGGTGTACCAACCATCAAATAATAGTTTCATGGAGACTGTGTTATAGCCTACATTCATAACAAAACAACAACAACAACAACAACAAAAATCGTATGAGGTTGTTCCCCTCATTAATTAATAATAAAGTTATGCAATGGCTGTCTAGATTTTGCTATTTAGATAATAATAATAATAATAATAATAATAATAATAATAATAGTTTACTATTCCAATAGTATAATCGACAATATCGGGAGTAAAATCAAGATAACATAAATACAAAAACGTCATGGTATGTTTTTGAATCAGTCAGTATTTTGTTAGTATTTTATACAAAATACTGTAGAGTAAAATGCTGGCCTTAGAGACTCTTACTTAATTCAGCTAATTTGGTTACAGAACAACCCTTCAGTAGTTTGATAACTTCTATTGATTTGCTGCCCTCTTGCGACCAACTGGAATTATTACAGGAAAAAAGGCCATTTGTGTCTTTTTTGCTAAAAATAAATAGATAAATAAATAAATTCGTTTGACACATTTGTGTTCCCATTTGACAGTTATAAGCACAGACGACTATATGATGATGATCATATGACGAAACAGGTTAAACAATGCACCAACAGCCTAGGCATGGTAGGCAGGAGGCATGGTTCTCTTCCTAACCTTTAAGGTTACCCCACAGTTGCAATCTCCAGGAACCTCAAAAGGTTCATTTTTGAACCTTTTATTCTAAGAGTATACTCTTCTCTTATTATTTATCATTCTAAACGGTGTTCAGCAACTTTACAATATCTAAAACTATTCATTAATATAGGAGCTATTGATGGGACGTTTGTTGTTGTTGTTTTTAATAGGCCTAACGTTACGTGGTTTCAGCAGTGGCACACAAGTCCTAAAACAAACCATTAGCACATTACGTTTATTTCTAAGGATGTTTATTGCATTTGCCAATCATTTCATTTTGTTGTAATGATATATAGTTAATAGCTTACTAATACAATATTCAGCAATGCCCCAATCGCGAATAAATAATTCCTTTAAACTCAGTTAAATTCATTAACTGGTCAGCAAATTCGTTTTGAGTTGGTTCGCGATTTATTCTTAATTTAATCGGGTAATCTAAATGCGTGGTAGTTTTAGAGCACAACAAACAAAAGGAGCACTGGGTGGAGTGAACAGGCTATTTAACAAACAAACAGCTATTTAAAAACGGTAATATAAAAAAAAAGATTAATATATAGCCTAAGTGTAGATGACATACACTGTTAAAAAATTGCTGTAAAAAAACGGCAAAATTTCGACAGTAACACACTGTTTTTCATTAAAACAGTGCATTCTGGGTAATATTTATCGTTTTCGAGAAGGTCGCCTGCTGCTATATATCGTAAATTAGAAACGTTCAAAGTCAACACTCAGGGGCTGTGTTTCAAATCACACCCTACACACTCACTATTCCTTACATGAGTTTACTAATATAGTCCACCTGATAGAGAGGATGAAAACTAATGAGTGAATTCAGACAATGATCAACAGCTGCTGTTAACCATTAGAATCACTGAAGAAAAAAGAAACAAGACACACACAAGAACTACAACTGACTTCAGCCACAGCTTAAAACGAAATCAAGCGAAGATGTATACAATCAACAAACAGCTTTACCAACTTCACTCATTACTAACCAGACTGACTTTATTTCTTTCAGATCAGAGATCAAAAGATCTTATTGAGGATTACAGAGATGTAGATGATAATGTTAGTTTATTTTAGCATCACCATTGCGGAGATCAGTGTTTGCTTTAGTTGGGCTCCTGACCCTTGACTTTTGTACTTAAAATTTTGTTTCATTGCTGTATTTGTATTTTTATGGTACATCTGTTACTGCAATGTTAATTTTCATAATCAAGTGATTATGGTGGTTTCTGTTAGGCATGATCTACTAGAATGACTTAAAGTGTTACTATAGTAGTCAAATAGTAGTTTTGCAATATTTGAGTGAATTACACAATTTTTAATTATTTTTTTTTGCTTCTTACATTTTATGACAATGAACCGTAATGTGATAATCTGAACATATTGATTTAACAACAATTTAAATATTTTGGCCAGCGGTGTCCGCAACATTCAAAGAGAGACATCAACAATCAGCATATGAATCTCAACAATGGTAATAATCAAAAGGTTTATGATGCAAAGCATGCTGGGTATCAGCACAGGATAAAACTCATCCATGACTCCCAGCATGCATTGCGGCATGAATAAATAATGATGCTGAATTGTTCACTTATTTTCTTGAATTCTTATGTACATATAATTTTGCTTTTGTCTTAAGTTTCAGTAGCATGTTTTGTGAAGTTCAGAACCTATCTGTTTATTTATTTTGTGTTTCTCTTTCCTTTAGTAATTTTGTTTGTTAATAGCAGGTGTTCATCACTCATGCTCAATCATCAATTAATCACAGAATTATCTCATTAACTTCACTAATTCAGTGTTACTCAAACACTCTGTAGTGTGTACACATTATAAGTGTTCACTTAAAACTGAGGATTTTGTTGTGGGGTTTAAAGGGTTACAAATTTAATATGAAGAAAAAACAGCATGAAACATAATTTAACAGTGATAAAATGTAATTAATTTACAGGAAACAAACTGTAGAAAAACAGTTATTTACTGGCGCCCCTGCTGCCAGTAAATAACTGTTTTTCTACAGTTTGTTGCCGTAAATTAATGGTTGCCAGCTAAAAAAGTGTTTTTCTACAGTTTGTTGCCGTTAAGTCAAGGAAAAACAGTAATATACTGTTAAATGTAAATGTCAGATTTACCAAATGAAAAGTGATAATTTAAAATAATTTAACTAAAATATTTGTGAACATCCATAGAAAAAAATGTATGCAAAGTCATACACTGATAATGAGAGTAAATACTGAACTCAACTGTATTAATGTCTTTTCACAAGAGAGATCTGTTAGTTTAATGCAGTTTTGTTGTTCACCATTGTTCTGGAGAGTAGAGCCTGTGCTTCAGTCAATGATGAGCCACAATTTCTGATTTTCTGCTGCTTTATATAAAGATGCTGATACAGTGGTGATCTCTGTGTTAAGTACTTCAGCACATACATGTGTGCTATAGCTGACAATTAACTGCAGTGATTTAAGTTAAAGTCATGCATTTAGTTTCTTTACTACGACACATTAAGTGTTTGCATTTTTATATTAGGAAATATTCCTTCTCAGTGGACTCAAATGGAATAAGTTCATAGTACTAACATCATAGGAATGCTAGCTTTTAAACTCGAACTGTTTGAAGCAGTGGGTGTGGAGTTAATTTTCATGGTATAATTTACGGTAAAATATTGTAAAAAAAAATAAAATAAATAAGAGTGGTAAATTAATGGTTGAAAGCTGTAAATTAACAGTACTTTACTGGCGCCCCTGCTGCCAGGAAATTACTGTTATTTAACGGCACAATTTTTTACAGTGTACGTAGAAGAAGGAAGCAATTTATAAAGGCATTCTGCAAGTAAACATTAAGCATTTTCATCCACTACCTCACCTGGTGTAGTCTTGTTCAGCAAGTCTTGTTTTACCGGATCATTACGAGTATTATCCAAGAGACGCTCAACGGTTCTCTCAGTTGAGTCAGTGAAGTGATGCTTGAGAGCCGTTCGAACCGCTGCAGTTTCAACAGAACTATTCTTTCACAAAACGGACATCCCTTTTATGGTCTAAGCCTTCACCAGCTCAAATATAGAGAGTTTAGGCTTGTCACACGCCAAGTTGGCTTATGATGGGAACTTTATTCGTTCTACGTCTGGTGTGTTTATAGCTGGAGAAATCGTAAGCAGTGGATCTACACTTTCTAAACATATTATTAGCCTACTTTTAAATCAAGTGATAAAACAACAATTTGAATTAGAATGAAAGAAAACTAATCTAGATTGTTAGAGCAGGTAGTATCTCCAATTAGAAATTGATACTTTTTGCACAAATTTTGTTTCCACTTTCCAGAGGAGGATGTGCTGCATCTCTTGATATTGTAAAAGTGAAACTGGTTTGAATTTTTTTTTAGAATTTTTCTTTTAATCTGCACCGTCATGAAAGTTAACTCTCTTTATGTTCACTTAAGAGACCTTCTATTTAATTAATATTATCACAAACATCTTTTTTTTTTAAAGTACACTGCAAGTTTACATTCAATACAATTAACTCACTTCTTTTTCACAAGAAATTGCTTGCAACCAGTATATGATGAATAGGAATAACAAAATGTAAGATTATTATTATTTTTTTATATAAAGATAATTACTCACAAAGGAAAGAGAAGAAGAGGACCAACCATAACAGTGTGGAAACAAACTCTTCCTTATATTGTTCTTCTTCCTTCCACCGCATGCTCAGAGTCAAATAAGCATTCCCTTTCCTGGTGTAATCTACTGCCAGCTCTGTCTTCTAAACCCAAAATATTTTTTCCTGTAATATCAAGACCACAGTGCTGTTTATAACAGGAAGGGAGGGTGTGAAGTCTCTGGAGCATAATTTGGTATTAAAAAGGAATGGTGGCTATGTGCCCAGTTCTGCTACTTAGAGAACATAATTGTCATTGTTTTTATTTCGATTTGTCAAAATGTGTTTTTACAGCTCAATTCTAAAGTGTTTTACAGGTTCTAAAATGTGAGCTTGTGATACCATTCATGCAATTGGCTGATGATTTTATCCAACATATCTTCCTCTTATACCTGAATATGGCCCACACCAGGATTCCCCAGATCCCATGGAATATTTTGGTAAGTAAAAAAAAAAAAAAAACATTATATAGATAGATATAATTCTTAATTCACAGGGAATAAAGTGTAATGGCAGCACCTCTAATATGAACCTGACAGCAGCTGTGATTTGTGCCCTATCTTTGAATGTGGCCTTTAGGGGGCGCTACTACTCATTAGATCGGTGGCATCAACGATATGAAAAGCAACTTCCCTGATTTGTTTAGCAATATTCTTGTTTTCTTATAGCCTAGATTATTTTCCTGGGCTGAAATAATGAGTTGACATTAAGTAACCTTTTTTTGATCAACTTTTTATACTATTTTTTGTACTGTTGTACATTTACAATCAACTATTTTAAAAAGACTATGGATTCAATAGGTTTTCCCACACATGTGCGGTTTACACTAGTTTTGTATTATTGTCTATTTCAGCTGTAAAGCCAGCAAAGAGCATTCCTTTTTGTATTGAAATTATACAGAAGCCAGAATCCTCATTAAGAAGACATAAACTTGGCTTTACTGTGTAATCAGTTTGTAGTAAAGAGGATAAAACAAAGTTTACATGTGTCCACAGATTATAGGCAATAGAACACTCCCAAAATGACATTAAGTAATTGGACATTACTGCATTTTGTATATGTGTGTGTCATGCAATTACATTAAGAAAAAGTAACAGTAACCTATAATATAATTTCAAAGACAAATTCCTGTTCTTTTCCTTTCCAAATATTTGCCTCACTGGCTATATATATATATATTTGTCCCCAAGACCTATTTAAGGTTACATTTGCAGTCTAATTTTGTAATTCCATTAATATTTTATTGTAATTGTAATTCCATTTAACATTTACAAAATGCAGAAAAAATATTGTAATATAAATAGTATATATTTTTTTTACAGTTTATACATATATACTGTAAAATGAAATGGCAAGCCATTTTAACATTTAATCTTTAAAGGGGTGGTTTAATGCTATTTCATGCATTTGAAATACACTTCCTCCTCAATGTAAATTCCATTTAAAAAATGAATTAATTCATATTACCTTATTTTGTGTCCTGTCCAATCCCTCTTAGATGGTGTTGGTTCATTAATATTTAAAAAGAACCTGTATCCACTAAGTTTGGGATATCTAAAAAAAACAAAACAATCTATACGTGCTATACAATGGGGACATTCCCGGGGACAGGTCCTGTTGTGGACAGGACACCAAAAACCGGGGCTGTCACATGCAATTACACACAATTCTGTTGAGCTTATGAATGCAATTAATGGCCAATCAGAGGTGTTCAGATGAGTCATTGCTGATAATAAACAAAGTTTTGTTCAAGCATTATAATTAGTAAATTGCAAAATGTTAAAATTTTTAAATGTATTACAGTATGATAATGACATGATTTAAAAAATATAAAATTTATTGTTTATAACTTCCTTGTTGGCTTCACGAGAGAGAGCAGGAGGTTGCCGGTCGGTGATGATCTGTTCTAGATTGAGCTCCATGCTCTGTATTGAAGATCCCTAGGATGCCAGGAGTCTCTTGAGCTTTGTCTGCTCACTATTTATCCAACCCAATTCTGCACGATGATGTTCCTTCATGTTATGCATATTATGCTCTATGATGCTAAACACAGACATGAATAGAACAGTGCTTCCTACAATTACCAGAAAACAACAAGAACAAAATAATAATAATAATAATAATTGTAATGGAAAGATATGTAAAGAAAATTTTCAAAAAAAAAAGTGCAATTGAAAGATACTCTATTCTGTTTTATTCCAAAGACAGTTGATCTAGCTTGAGCATTTTGTTCTCAAGTTTGTTTCCAGTCTTGAAGTGTGATTTAAACCTGTGTCTCCATGTCTGTTAGTTTCCTGATGTGTAGGGTTGACTGGGAAAACAGTTTGGTGCCAAGTGGCAAATAATAGCATGGCTATTATTTCACAATGTACAGCACTATTTCTCAGGTCTTCTGTAAGACTGCCTTTTACAAAGACCTCAGTTTGTATGCAGACACACACAGGCAGAGAGAAAGAGTGACTGGAAGCATAAAATTTTTCGTTGTGATCTTTATATGTAGTATATAATGTACATTCTTTTGAAATACTTGGATACTTGCTGTACTTTTGAGTCAACTATGAATCGGTCTGGATCTTGAGCAGCTACATAAAGCGTGAATGAGATAATAGTAAATACAATTATACTGTATATTTATTTATGATATTTTTATTGTCAGTTAAATGAGGAATATGTATCTATAAACTCCAGTTAAAATAACAAAACAGCTGTGAGACCAAGTCTATTTGTAATCCCATGTTGGTGATCAAATATAGAGGTGTTTGTTAGCTCTGGCAATCTCATGTATGAAAACTATAAACTGCAGTTGTGCTTCTGCAGAGAGATCTCAACATGATGAACTTGTGTTCAGCTGGATCACTTCTGCATACTGGCATTTTAATTGTCTTGGCATTTCAATTAATCCTAAAGTTGTCTGCATCACTGTTGACACACATCTAGTTACACCTCAGGGGTGTGCAGCATGACTTTAAATGGGTCAATGACTTGAAAACACATCTTCTCATTATGAGCACGATTTGAATTTCTGTTTAAAACTGTTTCCTTGTTTTTTTGTTTGTTTTGTTCAATCAAAATGCAGAAATGGGCTGTGAAATAAAAGCAGGAAACGATATCATAGAGATAACCTCTGAAAACACTCATGACAGGGTTTCAAGGTCTGCTCTTTTCTTGCAATATCAGATAGTTGAAATTTTTGATGACAAGGCAAGGTACGTTCAAGATGGAAAATGTCAATTGGTGTGACTCTTAATACATCCAGTATATTTTCCGTTTAAGGTCATAGCCTTCAGGGGTGAATCAATATGGAAAATTTCTTTATTAGCACAGTATGGGCTGTATTTTCACTTACGTTTTTACTTTTAACTTAATGGTTACAACAAATGACATTTTAGAATCAATAAACTTAAACTTAAACATTTCCTAAAAAAAAAAAAAAAAAAAAAAACATGAACCTTTCAAATGTTTTTAAATTTCTTTATCGTGATCAATCTATAAATGGGGTTCAGGCCTCTGCTTTGTGTGGTCAAATTCTTCAAAACCAGACTCGGTAAACAATTTCTTTATGATCCTTGCTTTGTGTACATAAACACTGTCATATTGGGACAGAAAATCTATTCTACTTCAAATGTATTGCAAATTTCATGACTTTATACTTGATTTTGTGCACCTGCCAGTAATGGTTGTAGCAGAAACAAATACCATTATATAATCCTTTATCCAAGCAAAGCAATTATCTGTTGCAATTTGAACATATTAACAAATGTGATGATATTATGACACTTCTGCTTACTCTTACTCTATCATAACAAAGATAATGTGAACACATCCCACATAGCACCGCTTCAATACTGGCAAATTCTCTGGGTTGCTTATAAGCACTTTGTACATTGTTTAAAGGAAGAGATATTTGCAGCTGCTCTCAGTGAGAAGATGAATAAATACTCACTGCACTGAAATGATAGGCGTATGTCTTCTGGGCCTGGAGTGTATAACACTCAGTTGAAGTGTTGTGACAGGATGTTTTTTGTCCTGCATCATTTTAAGATTGTGCTAGCTGGACTAAATAGCCACTAGACGGGATTAAACCACTCACAGTCTTCTTTCAGAGCATATCTGTAGTAAGAGAGCAGGGACATGTACAGACATGTTTAGAAGACAAGTCGTTTTTGCAGTAGTGGTACAGACTCAGAAGAATTAGTGTAATATCTAAGGTAAATCATTTTAAATTATGTTCAATAGCATGTAAAATAGCATTTTAATTTAAATTTTATTTTTTACACATAATGCAGAATATTATATATATATATATATATATATATATATATATATATATATATATATATATATATATATACATATTTTTTTTTTTTTTTTTTTTTTTTTTACAAGGGGCTTCTAAAATATAGGCCCCCTTCCTGTCATTTACAGTAATACAGTGGTTCTTAATCCTGGTCCTGGCGACCCCCTGCTCTGTACATTTTGTATGTTTCCCTTATCTGAGACACTCTGTTCAGTTCATGGAGATCTCTCTTAATGCGCAGATGATTTCATTAATGTGTTTAATAAGGGAGACATGCAACATGTGCAGAACAGGAGGTCCCCAAGGATCAAGATTAAGAACCACTAACTTAATACAATGCCACAAGTACACCTCTCAACCCTTGACCTGGGTCACTGTGTGCAGAACACTTGTGCAGTCTGGAGGAAATTCTCTTGCCCTAAATAATTAAGCAATGCTGCAGCCTATGACTGTGAATCTACTGGAAATACAGCACTTTAGACTCATGAATACTGGATATAGTTTATGGTAATAATGATATTTAACAGTCAGTTAAATTACATAAAACACAAAATGTTGATAAACACCAGGGTAAAGTTAAAATAAGTATATGTCAAAAAAAAAAAAAAAATTATATATATATATGTAGGGGGGAAAGGCGTAAAGACGAAGCCTCAGCCAGGTCTGTACCATAGCGTCCAGCCCCAGAGGAGCTGGATGAACTAGAGAGAGCCAAAGGGGACATTGTGATGTCTCTTGAGTCGCAAAAAGGTCTACTTGAGGCCTGCCAAAAACTCTCCACATCTGCTTGACCACCTCGGGGTGAAGCCTCCATTCCCCGGGCCTCGGCCCCTGCCTAGACAATATGTCTGCTCCCATATTTAGTTTCCTAGGAATATATACTGCTCTTAACAAGAGGAGTTTGCTCTAGGACCACACAAGGATCTGGTGCGCCAGCTTGTACAAGGGGCGTGAACGCAGACCTCCCTGGTTGTTGATGTAAGAGACCACCAATGTGTTGTCGGTGCGCATCCACACATGGTGACCCCTTAGGTCTGGGAGGAAGTGCTTCAGTGCAAGATAAACTGCTAGCATTTCTAGACAATTGATATGCCATGTCAGATAGCGACCGCTCCACAGACAATGGGCAGGGTGGCCACTCATGACTGCACCACAGCCAGTGAGGGATGCATCAGTCGCTAGTATTACACGGCGACAAGGAGCTCCCAGCACCGGGCCCTGATTCAAGAACCAAGGTTTCTTCCACATGTCTAAGGCATGGAGGCAGAACAGCGTGACCTGGATGGTTTGAAGTGGATTGCCCCTTGGGGAAAATCCCTTGGTCTTGAGCCACCACTGTAGGGGTCTCATGTACAGCAGGCCAAGAGGTATCACATTGGACGCAGCTGCCATCAGACCCAACAATCTCTGAAAATGTTTGACAGTGAGTAACTGGCCTTCTCTGAGTCTCTCGACTGAGATGAGGATTGACTTGATTCGAGCAGGGGACAATCGTGCCTGCATCGCGGTCGAATCCCATACTACGCCTAGATAGGTGGTTCTCTGAACTGGAGAAAGTACACTCTTCTTGGCGTTCAGTCTCAAACCCAGCTCCCCCATATATGCGAGAACGACATCTCGATGCCGAGCCGCAACCTGCTCTGACTGAGCTAAAATCAATCAATCATCGTTATAGTTGAGAATGCGGATGCCCTGCATGTGCAGGGGAACCAGAGCCATGTCTACACATTTTGAGAGTGCAAGGCCGAAGGGAAGTACTCAATATTGGTAAGCTTCTCCCACGAAAGCGAACCTCAGAAACTTCCTGTGTTGTGGAAGGATGGATATGTGGAAGCAAGCATCTTTGAGATCTATTGTGACAAACCAGTCCTCGGAGCTGATCTGAGCTACAACATGCTTGATTGTTAGCATTTTGAACTTCAATTTCATAACTGAACGATTTAAGTCCCACAGGTCTATAATCAGATGCAACCCACCATCCTTCTTTGGAACTATGAAATACAGGCTGTAGAACCCGGACTTCCTGTCTTGAGGACGGACCACCTCGATGGCCTCCTTCTCTAATAGGGTTTTCACTTCCTTTTCCATAACCAGACCCTGTCTGGGGCCGACTATCGTCGTTGAATATCGGTGGTGCAGAGCCGAACTGAATATGGTAGCCTTTTTCTACTGTGTGCAGGACCCATTGTGATACAATTGGCAGTAGTTTCCACGCTGCTAAATAATCTACTAAGGGAATCAGTCTCTCGAGACTGACCTCTAGTGTAAGAGGCCCCTGCAGGGGCGGCGATCATCTCAGCCCCACTACGCGCACCGGTGGAAGAAACTGAGAATGATGCTCACTGGGGACCGATGCGCCCTGGAACACTGGCAGGGTTGGCAGGTCGGCCCCAGAGGGCACTGAGGCGAGACGGGCACCGTGTACTGCGGTGTACATCGCTCTACCCCAGCAGAGGCTGCCCTCTGAAACCCCAAGCTTCTGGCATCAGGGATTCTTGGCCGAGGACTTCTTAGCTTCAATAACTGCCCTTAGATCTTGCTTGGGCTTAGAAGACCTCGGCCGAGAGCGTACGGGGCCTCTGCTTTTGGGACTTGCAGTACGAGGAGCTAGGGTGTGGCTGGGGCATCTTCCACCCAGATGCCCGAGAGAGCGACGAGGGAGGAACTTATGGAATGCTGCCGCTTGTTTGCGGGCCTCCTAAAACCTGTCGACGACAGAGCTGACTGCATCGCCGAACAGGCCAGAAGGCTGAATTGGGGCATCCATGAGGCAGACCCTGTCCCACTCTTTCATCTCAGACAGGGTCAAACATAAGTGCCTCTGAGTGAGAGATCAGCGATCCTTCTTAACATTGAAATATCGTGGGACTTGATCTCCTCTCCCTCATCTAGCTCTTTCAGCAGGTCGGCTTGGTACACCTGTAACACAGCCATGGTGTGAAGACACGCACCAGCCTGACCTGCAGCCGCATACCCTTTGCCCACCAAAGGCGATGTTGTTCTGAGCAGCTTGGAGGGCAATGCCAGGGCCTTCAGAGACGATGCAGCACCGGGGGACAGATAGCTCACAAGCATCTGTTCCACCCAAGGCATCGCTCTATAGCCATGCTCTCCCATCCCCACTACATTCCTGTAGTAATCAGATGAAGGGATGTAGAGGCAGGCTTAAAACGGGCATTTCCATGACCTTGGCGATCTCTTCATGCAGGTCGGGAAAGAAGGGAAGGCCCCGGCTAGGAGGTGGTTGACTAGTGAGCAGAAAGTGTTTATCGAGCTTGCTTCACTGCAGTTCAGTTGTTTTCTCGGAGGGCCAATCAATGCTCAATTTGGCCACTGCGCGAGTCACCACATCTAAGAGCTCCTCATACTGTGGCAAGTGGGGTGACGAATCTGTGTCGACAGACTCCACGTCAACCTCCTCAGAGGTAGAGAGGCGGAGTGTCGATCCCTCTCCCTCGGTGGAAGGAACCGGAAAGATAGGGACTCGCCCGTCTCCATTCCCACCGCCAAATCCACTTGCGAAACCCACGAGTGCAGCCTCCGTTCTGCCTCAGCAGAAGCAGGACCAGCACCGCGGGGAACGCTGGCGAAGGCCCCCTCCTCCTCCGGAAACGAAGCAGCCACAACGACATTCTCTCACAGTGCCGACTCAACGTGCTTCGCTCCCAGGCAGACCACGCATAGGCTGTGTGTATCCCCGCCCGTTATATATCGCGGGGCAGGGAGGAACACACAACCTATAAGGTGATCTGGATTCGCCTCCAATGTGCTTGTGCATGTGCATGTGCTTTTATAGCTTCCTGGTCGCTTAAGTCACCCCGCCTGTGACGTCACGCTCTTCCATTGGACTGATTACACACGATATTCAGAGTCACTCATGCTAAGCACATTCCCCAAAGCGTTGTTCGAGGCAGCTCGAGTTCCTGAAGAGGAACTATGCTGCAGTAATAGAAATATAGACTATGTATATTTATATATGCGAGGATAGAGTATGAATATAGAATGTGAAAAATTGAAATATAGACTATGTATATTATATCTTTATATGCAAATGTTTAGTATTAAGTGCAATGTTCAGTGCAAATTGAGTGCAACTACATGATAGCCATAGCAACAGTAACAGATGTGCAAATTGAGAGGAGGCTACATGTGTAATATTAACAAATATACAATGGTAGTATTAACAGCAATAACATTACAAATGTTCAAATAAGATGATACAATTTGAACCAATTGTTCTCTGAGATAGATAAGTCTACTAGCTAGCTACCTGTTTAAGAATCAAGCTGAGGGGAAGAAAGAGTTCCTTAATCTGGAAGTCCTGCAATTTACATTTCTATACCTCCATCCTGAGGGTAGGAGTGTGAACAGTGTGTGTTGGGGGTTGCTTGGGGTCTTTAATGATGGACACAGCTCTTCTGTGGCTCTTCTGCGATGGTAAATGGCCTGCAGAGAGGGCAGTGGAGTCCTGGTGATCTTCTCAGCAGTCTTCACCACTCTCTGCAGACATTTGCAGTCACTCACTGTAATATGACAGAATTTTCATTTTTTGGTTGTCCTATCCCTTTAACACTGATCAAAAATAAATCTGAGAGACAAATGTTCAGATTTAGCGCTAATGAAAAACCCTGATTGCAAATTCCATCAAACGTTCACATTATATAATGCTAAGGCAACTTTTACATATTTGTCATTAACCCTAAAATATTCAGTTGTACTCTTAAACAATATTGAACAAACATTGTAACATAAAAAAAATAATTTGTTTTGTTTTAATGTCAGTAAGAGGCAAGGGTTTTTCCATTTCTATTCTTCTAATAATAATAACTCTCGTAAGCTGAAAAATATCCTGCATAAATAATTTTCTGATGAAAAAATAAATAAATTAATTAATTAATTAATAATGCTCAACAGGATTTTTTTGTAATTAGTCAACTTTTATTGTAATGCATTACGTGTCATGATTCTGCCCTAGCGCCTTGATTTTTCCCTAGTCTTGAGGCAGGATCATGACAGACCCGTGTTTTGTGTACAAGCACATGGCCTTGTCTTAGGGCCATGTGCTTGTGTTGTCTCGTTTCCCTTGTCCCGCCCCCTTGTTATCCTAGATTGTTCATTATTGTCTTACCTGTGCCACCTGTTGTGTCTTGATTAGTCTTCCTGTTTATATCCCCTAGTGTTCGCTGTCTTGTGCGGTTCATTGTGATTCAGTGTTTCTGCTTGTTACTCTTTTGTTGCTCTTTGAAGAAGACGTTGTGATACCTGTGATTGTTTATCTGTAGTTAGTGTTCTTGTGTTAAGAGTCTTTTGTTAACTGTTAGTTCCTAGTCTTGTTAGATCATCTTGTCTTTGCCCTAGTCGTTGTTTTCCCCCTCGTGGGTTTTGTTTTCCTCTTTTTTGTCTGTCATAAACCCTCTGTGTAGTGATTCCTGTCTGCGATTGAGTTCCTCCCTTACCTCCACATAACATTACGGTGGCAAGTTTAATTAATAAACTCTTTTAGGACTTAAATAATTATTTGAATTGCATGTTTTATGTTCTTTGATGTATGAAGCAAAATAAATGTTTGGAAAACAATAAAAGTTGTAATTATGTATTAAATGTGTTGAGCCATGTTTCATATTGTTTCAGTGTTTCACATTCGGCCCTAATTCCATCAGGATTCTGGTGTGTTGATGTGAGAGTGCAACAGAAGGATATAATACTTCAGTTCACATATCATCTTCTCAAATAAGGTGACTGGAGACTCACCCTTAAAGAGCTACTTTCTGTTCGTTCAATCCACAATCCTCTGAATTCTCAGGTTCAGATGAAGTATTCTGAGTTAGCTCAGCTGTCAAAGTAGCTTAATGCGGTGCTTCTTCAACCATTTGCTTTGATCCTTTTTCCTGATGGTCAGTTGGTCACAGAGGACATTCTGTTGTCTGCACTTCATCCTGTCTGAGGCCATATTGCAGGCCTACTGTGTATCTTTTATCTGTGTCCTAATAACTTTCACAACACTGTGATCTAGTTTCCTGGATAAAACAGAAAGTCTTAAGAACTGTAGACTAAATATACTTTAATAGACACTTTCTTAAGTGACATTTCCTATGTTTCCTTTTGGGAAATGTGTCTATATTTTTGCATTAAGGGATAATGAAATAACATCTGCATCCAGATTTGTTTTATCGACATATCATGTTATTTTAAATATGGTCACTTTGTCATCAGGTTGTACAGTGGGGAAAATATTTTATTTAATCCCCTGCTGATTTTGTAAGTTTGCCCAAAGAAATGAAGGGTCTGTAATTGTTAAGGATGATGAGAAAGGTGAGTGATCAGTTCTAAATTACATGAGAAGAGCTTGTTCCCATATTGTCTAAAAATAACTTGAATGATATTAATTGTTATCAATGGTCAAAATGTAAATTATGGCAAATAATTCAGATTAAGCAATACAGATAATACACTCACTGATAATAGGCGTCTTTATAATATCAGATTGTGTGCAATCTGCAGACCTGAACCAATGTTTTACAGAACAAAACAGTAGGCAGAACATGTAATAATGTAACATGTAATAATCCACACTGCCCTCTACTGGAGATGTTTTAACTAATATTTGTAACTAATCTAAAATAACTCATTACTCTATTTCTTAACAAACAAATTTGGCCATATAACAAACATTTTATTTGTAGTTACACAATACACACTTTCATACATGATTAGTTTCTCCTTTTTATGGCTTCTAGCTTTGTGTAAAAAAATACTTTTTGATGTGTAAACTCTTATACTCTAAAAAAAGTAGGGGTTTTGGATGCCTTTTTTGCAAATAAAACAGACACAAATTGCCTTTTTGAATATATAGGGCCTACTTTTAGATTTAAGTTGCACAAAATACTATTAAACAGACCCATAATGACATTTTCATAAGTTCAAGTTCTGCATAATTTACTCGTAAATTTGCTGGCTTTATCACCTTAAAATCCCGATGATTACTGTATCTTTTTATTTATTTATTTATTTTACAATAGAAAGCGAGGACTTGTAGAATTTAAGCATTAAGCATTGCGTTCTGTTCCTAAGAACCAGCTTGTGGGTTTACAACCTTACAAGCAAAACACTATATATCTAATAATCTATTTAAACGTAAACACATTATTATTTCTCTGAAAGATAGTTTTTAATCCACTCTTATATGATCACTCTTTTACAAGTAGGCCTACAAATCGCCTGTTGTTTACTGACTCAATTCACTAGATGTCGCCAAAAAACTGCATTCAAATCCAAGGCTGTTCTAATTTACTCCGTTACGGAAATCAGTTCCCTCAAAAGTCCAAGGCGCATATCTCAAATAACCACAATATGCAGTGTTTCACATTTCCGCATAATGAGACGATTCTATACGGGGATCTTTTTAAACTGATGAACCAACAAATAAAACATGTTTACAAAGAGAAAGGCAGATGATTCAGAGTAGATTTACATATAAAAAGCCTTCCGTGAAAGGCCTGAGAGCTTACTTGCAAGAAGCTGACAGGCGGTTTGAGGGAATGGAGGGTAAGGGAGATGTTTCCGGAAAACTGAAGAAACATGGTGACAGGGCTTCCAGCTTGATTTGGCTGTACAATTCAGCTGTGTTAATCTATATAGCCATTTAACATTTAAGGAAATTGAGGACAGATGCTAGTATAGAATAAAGTCAATCAAATGCAAACTGCATTCGATGCATGCAATGCTTTCCAAATGAAAAGAGAATCTACTTAATCTTGTAGAAATGGTTTGAGAAGAGCACAGTTGTAGACTTGTGACATGTTATAAGCGCAGACCTCAGCATGGACTAATAAAAAATATCTTGAGTCTTTTTATTGAAAAGCTATGTTGATGGACCACTAAATTTGAATGAACGTCTGTGGTGGTTACGGCCCTGATTGTACACAATGTTTTAACATCATCCATAATATAACAAAGGCATCTGGCTGATGATACACGATGGAACTTTTTGAGCAATGTTGTCAGCAACGGGCAACCAGGTGAGACACAGGTCCCACGAATGATCTAAAGTATCCAGATAGAAATGTATTACCCATTCTCAATAGGGAAACTGCCCTCCAAAAAAAGTTGTTCAAAAAAAGTTGCCCAGCAAAATTGCTCAAAAAGTTGCCCTGTGTATCATAAGACTAGGATAATTTATTCTAAGGGTATGAACATTTCTATACCATTTCACCCAGTGACATTTACTCTTTAATTGTTTTAAAGGGTCCTGTAGTGTATCTTCAGAGACAGAAGAAAAAAAAAAACCCGCCGGGGAAATAGCTTAGTGTTGGCACCCAAACCTTAGTCATATAGAAGTGATGATACGAACTATGATGAATATGTGATCTGCCATATTTGGATATTAAGGAACTTGCAAGAAACACGGCATACATATTTATGCATTTTTGCTCAATGGAACACTAGAATAATGTTTCCTGTTCCAGAGACTGATAGGATCTGCAATATCATCAACTGAAGTGGAAAATCCACAGCGTGCCACCCACTCATCAACCTGGAAGTAAACCAGCAGAATGAAACTGTCTGTGCAAGGTAGCTGCAACTTCACCTTCTGCAGGGTGAAATACAGGTAACGGAGATGTTTAATTCAGACAGAAACATCGGACCTATCTTATTTTGTCTTGTTTGAAGATCTTGTTTACTCCCCGCCAAGAGAAGAACATAATTTTAGATGAAAGATGAGTGTGGTACAATGTGAATCATTCACTCCGGGAAATGTTTTGAAATGTAAATACTAAACATCTACATTCAGAAAATACAGCTTGTCTCAGCAAAGCCAGACTGGGAGGTAAACATATCATGAAGTCATAAAAGTGTGGCATATAGTTCAATCCTCGCAAAAGTTTTTAAACAATGTCTAAGATGCCCTGGCCATGTTTCTGCCTGGCATGGAAATTAAGTATTTACTTATTTTTTTTACTTAATTTACTTACTTATATCCATCACTTACAGCCATTTCCTAAAGTGTTTATTTGCATTCATAGTTAGCTGCAATTCTCTTTTTTGGCAAAAACGTAAATGTTCTACACATAGGAGAGCAAAAGATAGATAGCTCCTATAGTTATATAAGAAAGATCATTGTAAAAAAATAAATAATAAATAATAATAAATAAAAAATGAAAGAAGATGTTTAGTAAAATGTTCACACTGCATATTTTCTGCACAATAAAAGTGAATGGGATGGATCTTACCACACTCCAAAAATCTCTGAAGACAATCCCTGTATTGTTTTTGTTTGTGTCTTCTTGTGAAAAAGTGCACTTAATTTCATTTGAATGTCCACTTGTATTTCAAGTCCTCAAAAAAAAAAAAAAAATTCTGTAAATCTCTATACTATTAATGTAATAAAATGCCACCCGAGTGTTAGGGTAGGCTACAATTTCATGTCTGCTTCTTAACAGGCTTAAGGATTCAAAATATTAATTCTTATCACCTTAAGAATCCATAAGTCCTACTTATTGTAAGTGGGGCAAAAAATCGCTCAGAAGCACAGTAAACATGCAAAAGTGTCTGAAAATATAATATTCAGTTTACGGTTAAAGAGCCACACAGATGGGAAATTACAGTGTATGATGTAGCTGTCAATCAGTGTAAACAATGTGCAAAGTAATTAAACCAAAAAGTACAAGCCAAGTTTTTGGCTTCTAAAGTAAGGAGTCGACTCTGAATCGCTGAAACGAGTCGTTATAGATTTCAAATCTTTTGCCCATCTCTATGTACGTCACTAGGAACACTTTGCATAATAATCTCCGCCTACCGTCTTGAGAGAAACAAAGTTCTAACCTGCCCCACCCCCCCAACAGACGCTCTGGTTGGCATGATAGCATAATGTCGAGGAGACAGTGTGTTTTTAATTGTAAAGGCAAGTTTGTTTTATTTTCACTTCAAAAGAATGAAGATCAGAAGAACCAATGGCTAAAATTAATTTTTACCACAATAACAGAGCAGTACAACAAATCCCTTTAGTTGTGTTCACAACATTTCACTGATGACTGCTTTTCTAATCTCGGTGAGTACAAGGTGGGATTTTCAAAGCGTTTGGCCATAAAAGAGGGTTCATTACCAACTTTATTTGGACCAACGAGCATTTCCGAATCACAACGCGAAGTAGGATTATGAAGTTATGTGTCTGTTTTCTCCCTAGTGTCTTATCAGTGTGTGTGCTGTCTGCAGCCTGTCTGCGCTTATCTTCATTTACAAACAATTTACAAACATTAAAATGAAGTGTAATCCGTGAATACTCATTGAAGATACATGAGATATATCTATAGAAAGCTTGACATGTCTTCTTTAAAACTAAATAAGTACTGCTAACAGATATTCTGTGATAAAGTAATCCATATGAAAACAACGCGATGTCTGCTTTTCCCTTCGTTATATCTAATGTGACCACACCCCCGCGCTGAACGCGCTATTCAGATTCAAACTGAAGCGCGCGGCTTGTATACACCCACACAGAAGAAAAAGCAGCGAGACTGTTCAAGTTTTTTATTTTACTGTTTGCTTCGCGATGAGAGGAATAAGACATAATTCACCCCAAAAAGATGCTAACGCATTGTTTACCGTGGAGGTGTGTGCGGAACAACCAATCAAACCTGACTATGTTAGTTGACCAATCACAGTATGCTACCGAAAGGTGGGGTTTAAGGAAACTGAATCTTTTGAACAGCTTCGGCTCACCGTTTGGGGATCTCTGAGAATTGAGGTAATTTTAAAATGATATTTTGACAAAATGACAATGTTTTTTAACCTTGGATGGATTTAAACCTATTGTACAGGACTTATAAACAGTGATAGGAAGCTTAGAATTTTCATCTTACTGGCTCTTTAAGTATATTCTTTCAGTATATTATTTGCATGGAGTTGTGTTAAACCTGGTTTGGCATCAATAATGACAAACGTCACATAGCTTATAACCAGTCACAATATATTCACTTTGGAAGTGTAAATGAGATTCGGAAATGAAGGGCAAAGTTTTGTGTGAGTGAATTACATAGACTCATACATAGGGTTTTAAACATGAGCAGGGTACAATCTATGGAGAGTTTGGGTCATGATGAATACATGGAAACTCCATCATGTACTCCATCATTCCAGCTGTATCACTTACCACAATCCCAGGAGCATCATTTATATGACGTTACTGTAATCATTTACACCACCGCAAATGGTCAATCAAGATGAGAAGTCTGTAAGCTAGTGCTGGAATTAACCGTGAACAGGAGGGAGACTGGAGTTATAACCACATCCCGCTGCCCCCTTAAACCAATGCTTAAATGCCACATACTGTATATGTAGCACATAGTGAGTAGCAAAGACATAACTTTTCTCCCCTTGGTTTGCAGTTTATTTTTTTAGGCTGCAGAAATGAGAAAACAAGAAATGCAAATTAAGTGGAAAAAGGGTTAATTTGAGTATAGGTGGGGGAAAAATACAATGGAAAAATTTTATCAAAAAGGTCATTGCTGAGAGACTGCAATGTGTGTGGGAGTGGGAAAATAGAAGAGATTTAGACAGCAGCATGTAATCTTACACTTCTCATCACTAGAGACTCAACACACATGTAAAGCTCTCATACTGACACAGAATCACACCACCTCTGACCATTGACCATGTCACTTTGACATATCAAGCTTACTATGTGGCAGACTGTGTGACAAGGCAAACCTGCATTTTTAACGAGCACAATGTGAAGCGTAGTTGATCGGGGAGTGTTTGAGCAGCTGAAACTCAATCTGAAACTGAAAGTCTTTTTTTTAGGGCACAAAATATGATTAAATATTATCTGTTACAAAAATTGTTTAAAAAATATGTTAATTATCCATAAACTTGGTAAATTAATGTTACATGAAGGCAGTTGTTACATCGAAGCCCACAATTGGCATGGGTTTTAACACTAACAGAAAACATGTTGTGTATAAATCTATTGTAGTATATAAAAAATTTAAAAAATTGAATATAGGATTTTTTTTAAAACACAAATTTTGACAACACTGTAAAAACTATGTTAAAGTGGCAGCAGTGATTTCAACTTAGTGGTCTCTGTGGTTCAACTGTGGCAGAAATTCACCCTTTAAAATTTAATTTAAATAAATGTTTTAAATAAAAAAATGGGATCAATACTTAAGGAGATATATGATGTACATATATGAATACAATCTATCCAAACTACACAAATAGAAAACTACAAACTAACTAAATATATACAGTGTATATATGTGTCATTTTAACAATAATTTATTGTAAAAGTATAATAACTTTCTTGTTAGGTATATGTACAGTGATGACAATGTAAAATTACATGTGCTAAACCATTTTTTTCCATGCATACAGTATAACATAACCAAATGAGCCAATGTACATTGGCATGCGATTAATGCATTCCAGCTGCCACTGATCATAGCATGAGTATAAGTAGGCAGCAGGTACAGCACATATTCAGTTTTTTTGCTTTGGAGCCGAGCCATTCTGCTCCTGACCTTCTGCTTCGTATGATCTACAGATCGAGTACAGCATATTGTTCAGAAACTCTCGTGCTGGTGGTACAGTGCTTCAGCGGCGGTGGTTCTTCCTGTGTCGAGTAGGTTACACACATCAGACTGGACTACCCCCTGTTTGTGTTGCAGATGGCCATCTCCCCTGTACGCTTCAGCACACTAAAGGGGCGAGTTCTAAAAGAGCAATCAATCACCTTTCAATCAATCACCTTTATTTATATAGTGCTTTAAACAAAATACATTGCGTAAAAGCACTTAACAACATTAATTTGGAAAACAGTGTGTCAATAATGCAAAATGATAGTTAAAGGCAGTTAATCATTGAATTCAGTTATGTCATCTCTGTTCAGTTTAAATAGTGTCTGTGCATTTATTTGCAATCAAGGCAATGATATCGCTGTAGATGAAGTGACCCCAACTAAGCAAGCCAGAGGGGACAGCGGCAAAGAACCGAAATCCATCGGTGACAGAATGGAGAAAAAAACCTTGGGAGAAACCAGGCTCAGTTGGGGGGCAAGTTCCCCTCTGACCAGACGAAACCAGCAGTTCAATTCCAGGCTGCAGCAAAGTCAGATTGTGCAGAAGAATCATCTGTTTCCTTTGGTCTTGTCCTGGTGGTCCCCTGAGACAAGGTATTTACAGGGGATCTGTATCTGGGGATCCACCATCATGTCTGGATACGTACTGGATCCGGGTGACAGAGTGACCTCTGGTCTGGATACAGACTGGATCTGGTGGCCATGGTGACCTCGGAACAAGAGAGAAACAGACAAATATTAGCGTAGATGCCATTCTTCTAATGATGTAGAAGGTACATGTTATGTGAAGTGTTTCTGGTTCCGGTTTACCTTATTAATGCAGCCTAAAAATCCTTTAACGGATTTGCATATTAAAAGCATATTAGTATGTTATGTGTATGCCAGGTTAAAGAGATGGGTCTTTAATCTAGATTTAAACTGGAAAGAGTGTGTCTGCCTCCCGAACAATGTTAGGTAGGTTATTCCAGAGTTTAGGCGCCAAATAGGAAAAGGACCTGCCACCCGCAGTTGATTTTGATATTCTAGGTATTATCAAATTGCCTGAGTTTTGAGAACGTAGCGGACGTAGAGGAGTATAATGTAAAAGGACCTCATTTAAATACTAAGGTGCTAAACCATTCAGGGCTTTATAAGTAATAAGCAATATTTTAAAATCTATACGATGTTTGATAGGGAGCCAGTGCAGCGATGACAGGACCGGGCTAATATGGTCATACTTCCTGGTTCTAGCAAGAACTCTTGCTGCTGCATTTTGGACTAGCTGTAGTTTACTAAGCGTGCAGAACAACCACCCAATAAAGCATTACAATAATCTAACCTTGAAGTCATAAATGCATGGATTAACATTTCTGCATTTGACATTGAGAGCATAGGCCGTAATTTAGATATATTTTTGAGATGGAAAAATGCAGTTTTAAAAATGCTAGAAACGTGGCTTTCTAAGGAAAGATTGCGATCAAATAGCACACCTAGGTTCTGATGACAAAGAATTGACAGAGAAACCATCAAGTCTTAGACAGTGTTCTAGGTTATTACAAGCAGAGTTTTTAGTTCCTTTAATCAACACCTCTGTTTTTTCTGAATTTCGCAGTAAGAAATTACTCGTCATCCAATTTTTTATATCTACTATGCATTCCATTAGTTTTTCAAATTGGTGTGTTTCACCGGGCCGCGAAGAAATATAGAGTTGAGTATCATCAGCATAACAGTGAAAGCTAACACCATGTTTCCTGATGATATCTCCCAAGGGTAACATATAAAGCATGAAGAGTAGCGGCCCTAGTACTGAGCCTTGAGGTACTCCATACTGCACTTGTGATCGATATGATACATCTTCATTCACTGCTACGAACTGATGCCGTTCATATAAGTACGATTTAAACCATGCTAATGCACTTCCACTGATGCCAACAAAGTGTTCAAGTCTATGCAAAAGAATGCTGTGGTCAATTGTCTCAAACGCAGCACTATCACAATCACAAGTGGAATGTCTTTTTAAAGATCTGTCTTTCCAAAGATGCCCTTCCATCCGTGCATTTCTGGAAGTGCTCGTTACCTGGTTATGGGTGGTGGTCACAATCACTGCCTCTTGTGTCTGGGCATTAAGCATACTGAGGTGGCTTTTTTGGACAAATCATGCTCCCATTGTGGGAAAATCTCAGAGTTGCAGACCAGTCTCCGATTCCTGCAAAGGGGCAGTTTAACCATGCCTCTGCCTAAATCTAGGGTTCCCCCTGGCAGCAGCCGGGGAGGGGGGCGCACCTTCTGGCACTGGCAGGACTAGTCTTATGGTGATGGTGAGGAATTCCCCTCTGAGGAACCAACTTCCGAAGCCTCCTCATTCCGCCGGCACTTCGCAACCAGTGGAGCTGCCGAGAGAACAGGCTGGACCCTCCCATGGGGTACCACTTGTATCTTTCAGTACCCCCTCCAATGATTGAATGTTGATCACAGCATCGGCTGGTTAGCCAGACCTTCCTGAAGGGGATGATCCGGCAGCACTGCTGCACTCTGGGCATTTGGGTTTGTATCTGGAAATGATGGCTATACTTTCCTGGGCTGTCGAGTGTGTCGGTCTCGAGTGGAAACTTCCACCGCGACCCCAACCCTCAAGGCTGGATGATTGGTTTCTCAGGATGGCTCGTACTGGTTCTTGGGGCCCCACTCCAGTGCCTTTTTTCCCAAAGGTGCACCATGAGCTCAGTGGGGCATGGATGGCGTGGATGGCACCTTCTCATTGTGCAAGGGTATATAGAAGTCCCTCTGGTGAAACAGTCAGCTGTGATGCAATTGTGTGCAAATACCACTGCCACCTGGGGGGGGGGGCAATCTGTCGCTCCCTCTCAGGCCTGTAGGTACTCGTCTGCCCTGCCTGGCAGTGCTTATGTTGCCTGCGAAGAAGTTCCCTCTGTCCTACAAGTCATGGCGTTGTTGAAGGTTCATCAGGCCAAGCCACTAAAGGATCTGCATGAGGGTGGTCATGACCCAGAAGTTCTCAAAGAACTCCATACCACTACTGACCTCACGCTACATGTGACAAAGGTCACTGTGTGATCTCTGGGCCATGCCATGTCCACTCTGGTGGTCCAGGAGTGCCATCTCTGCTTATGTCTGTCTGACATGAGGGAAACTGAAAAGACTTGTTGTCCTTTTTGTTTAAATGCCCTCATTTCCTAGACCGGACTCTTCGGTGATACAGTGGAGAACATCGCCCAGTAGTTCTCCACTGCACAGAAGCAGACTGAGGCAAGCAAACACATACTGCCCCCGTGTCCAGCTGTTGCCTACATCCAGTGACTGGCAGCAGCAACTCAGTATACTCATTGCCAAGGGAGACCCCCAGCTACTGCCCCCCTTCCTGCACAGCAAATGCAGCAGACTCCGGCAAAGCAGTGCCATTGAGCCGGGCATATACTAGCCCACACGGACAACACTGCGACAATTGCATGCATCAACTGACAAGGTATTTTATACTCCTGTTGCATGTCGCAACTCGCCCGCCACTACAGTTGGACTCCCTGACCAAGGGAACACTCTGCACAGATGCACTGGCACACAGCTGGCCGAGGGGCTTTTTTTGCAAATATATGTTTCCCCCAGTGAGCCTTCTTGCACAAACACTGTGCTAGACCAGGGAGGATGAAGAGCAGGTCAAGCTTGTGGCACCTTACTGGCCCACTCAGATTTGGTTCCTGGAACTGATGCTCCTCGTGACAGCCCCTCCTTGGAAGATGTTTCCCCAGCAGACTTCCTGCTATTTTCCAAAAGCGTTACAATGACCTTGAATCTTCCATATGCACCTAAACGATTGTTCATATGTGTAAGTGCTTCCAAAACCTCATTCGGGAAGGATGGGGCTTCCACAACATTCCTGTCCCAAGTGGTATGTGTATGTTTTCACAGTGTTATCCAGTCTTACTGAGTATGTAGTGCCACAGCAGCAGTAGTTGGTCTTCATGTGGCAAGCCCTGGCCTACACCAAAAAAGTAGGGACGTAGGAGGCTTCCACAGGACACTGGAAGGGGCATGATCTGGCCCTTTGGTAGGGATCCCAATTCATTAGTCATCCAATGTGACATTGAGAGTGACCGGCTGAAAGGGAACGTCTCATTTACGTTTTGTAACCCTCATTCCCTGAAGAGTGGAACTGAGACGTCACGTCACGTTGCCACAGCTTCTTTCCAACCGCTGAGTGGCCGGATCACCAGCTCTCCAACGAATCCTGAATATGCACTGCACCTGCTGCCTACTTATACTCACATTGTGATCAGCATTGGAGTACCATATAGTACAGTAATTTAGAGTATAATAAAATACTGAGACATTTTTCAGCAAAGCAACACATCTATAACAGATAAATTCTACAAAACAATTAATCTTACACTTTTTCTATTGCTCAGTATGAAACAAATCTAAATATTATATTCAGCAGCACAACATCATTTTAAGCTTTGTATGTTGCCAGCTGTGAGACAATGATAAAACTGCACAGAGTTGAGAGCTGTTAATGACAGCCAGACATAAACACTTTTACAAAGATCGTTTCATTTTTGCAAAAGACACAAACAATAGTTTTTCCTGTGCAGTTCTATAATGATAAATAGCCTCTACATCTTTACACAGTTTGGATGATTGACTACTGTAAGTGAAAATGAAAAAAAAAGCAGCAAAGAAAAGGAAAATCATTGCAGACAATAGGCAGTAGAACAGGCTGTTTTTACTATCACACTGCTCGATTGCAGCAAATTGCATCAGCACAGCCTCCGTTTCATTAGTCTAGTCACTCCTTCCTAAATCTCAAGAATAACAAGGTCTTGAAATCAATTTCAGTAATAAAAAAGTGACAAGTGCCTCATAAAATCAGCCAAATAAGTTTAAGTGGATGTGCACTTCAACCTGTCAGAGTGAAGACAAAACCATGTCAGGACAAATTAACTTTCTGAAGGCTGATGGTCTGCAGGTGCTGTTGTAAAGGGTTTTTTAAATAAAGTGAATGAATGAATGAATCAATGAATGATGGAGCAGATTCATTCCAATAGGGCAGAAATCTAAAAACTTTCTTTGTTAATTTCCACAAATTCTGCGGACATAATCACAAACATTACATATAATGTCATTTTAAATACATGATTATTATTAAACTGAAAGGTTAAATACTGATTTACTGAAATGGTGGGCATGACCTGTTATGTATCTGATCCCCATCCAAAAACAGTCATCAGAGCCTAAGCTGCATCTAGACTGTCATTAATGTTAAAGGCGCTCTTTCTTCATATGTCTTCTCAGGGACTCACTTTCAGCTTTTTATTTCATACTGAACAGGCAGCAACACTGGCCATGTTGTCTGCTTAAGCTTCATAGAGTCCTAGGAATTAGAGTATTTTGATTTGTGGCATCTGTTACTGGATTGCTGTGGCCTTATCTTCCATTATACCATGTAAAATGACAAGGCTGTGGAAAACCCAACTAAAGTGCAGTCACACATCCACATACCAAACATTATAGAGGTAGAAAGAGAGAAAACCATCCGATTATGTCACTCAGTTTTTTTTTTCTCAAGCAGTTCAAATATTTGTGTAAATAAAATGTTTTATTTATTTAGGTTTTATTTTATTCAGAAAACACATAATGAGGATAATGATTAATGTCTAGACAAAGCAAACTTTTTATCCAAAAGCAGATTTGTGAAGAACTATAACATGCCAAATGTACTTGAACATGGACTCTACTGAACAACATGAACAACTAAATTGTTTCTTGTTGATTCCTTTGATAAGGTTTCAGTCCATTTCTACAGCAGATACCAAAAACCTATTCTAAAGCATAAACATTACAAAATTCTTGATGAAGGCAAACATTTCCTGTGGACACCAAAACATCAGGAGGGCATTAGCATAAATAGGAACTGGTCCTCCAATTCTTAGGCAAACAAAGCTGAATTAACTCCCTGCTTGAACGTGTCAATCAAAATGGAGGGTTGAGCACACTGAATGTTTGGAAACCAGATGAAAACACCAAAATGAGATGAACTAGCTGAGTTGCAGTGGCAGCCACAGCTGAATCTATCCTCCGGCTACAACAAATCTCACAGGGAACTGGAATGATGAATCGGCCTGATTTCAGTTACCTTGACGACACAAAACATTTGTCAAACCTTACATTTAGTATTTTCCTATGTTCATAATATCTTAACAGATGGGATGAGCTAACTGGAAAAATAGTTATAGATTGCTCAAATTGGATACATAAGAGATTAATTCTGTCTGAGATATATTGCATGAAATATTCATTTAGCTGCTTCAGTAAAACTGAATGGAATACAGCCTTGTATTTGGAAAATCCTCTCTTTATTCCCCAGGGACATGACTTGTGGTTTGGGTTGCAAATATAAAACCTTTTATCTCTATAAGAAGATAAAACCTTCACTGGTCTGTACATTTAAAACCACCTTTCACAAAATGGATATTTATTTTTTATTTTTAAAGAAAAGTTTTCTTTACCTTCAAAAAAGTTTATCAACTTCAGAAGATACAAAAGCAGTTTTTTTTTCTGTTAATTTTGATTTTCATCTGTTTTTTATGGATCTGACATTTTTGCTTTAAAATGTGACTAAAAGCATGATAAACACAAGTGTTGTATTTTCAAGCAATTACCATTATCACAATTTACAAAAAAATAACAAATAAAAAATAAAGACCAAACCTGAATGAGTAACTGGGTTGCATATTATAAATAGTTATAAGGTAAGGGCTTACTAATTTAACAATTATTGACCTTTTTCATATACAGTATTTCCCATAAATAAATAAAAATATTTGATCATTGTGTAACATTTTTAAATGTATGAGTATGAATCATGCTAAAAACTGTTTTTTATTAACAGTTTTGATAATTAAATATTTTTAAATGGTTTGTCACTACAAAGATTTGAATATGAATCCAAATGGTCATTTCAAATGATATTTTATGAGCTTAATTGCTGGATATTGTTGAGAAGGTCAAGACCTCTAAGGTCGTATTGGTGTTTAAAACAAAGTGAAGTGAAAACCTGACCCTGCAGCCGATTCTTAAGATATCATTGGTGATGCTAATCACTGAGCTTATTGCCTATAGTACACAATGCTGAAACAAATACTAAGCCCTAACATTAACCTCAGTGTAGCACTAGTACCACATACTGATAGATGGCATTACTGGCTGCAGAGCAAGCTAGTAAGGGTATATAGGTTACTTTAATATTATCACAATAGAAAACATGGAGTTTTTGTAACAGTTTATTTTAATTTCCCAACTAGCATACTTATGTTACCCTGACATGATCACTTATGTAGTGTACAGAGATCCAGAACAAGGCTTTTCATAACTTGTCTCTTACACCTACATTTAATCTTTTAGCAGACCCTTTAATCCAAATAGACTTACATTTGAGAACAATAGAAGCAGTCAAGTTAACAAGAGATCAACAACAGTATACAAGTGCCATGACTGTCAGGGAAACACACGGATTCAATTTGCTGGTTCAACTCAGATTTATTTAAAGTCTCAAGCACCCCTCAGCTGAGGCATAGATTAGGGGAAGGATAAGGGGTACAGTCACATGAGCCTCCAGCCCCTCCACAAGGCAAGGTAATTGAGGACCAGGGCACACAGTCCCAGCGTCAGAGCCGACGCAATGTCGGACGGAGTATAGCACAAAGGGATAGGGCCATGAGAGTGATTTTGAACCTCTTTGGGATGGCACCACAATGCGCTGTTCACTTGCAGAATGCAAACTTCTGGAGAAGTGGTGAAGCTTAACTGATGATCCTTCACAACTAGGTTTCTGGCTGTCTGGCTGTGAACCCAGCTGTATAGAGTAGTTGTGATGAAACGATGGGTTAGCTGGAACCACCAGCAGTTCTGACTTAGTAAGGTTGAGCTGAAGGTGATGGTCATTCATCCAGCTAGAAATGTCACTCAGACAGATTGCAATACGAGCAACTACCATCAGGTCATCTGGTTGGAATGAGAAGTAGAGCTGCGTGTCATCAGCATAGCACTGATAGGAAAAGCCATGCTTCTCAATGACAGATCATAATGACGTCATGTAGATGGATAAGAGAAGTGGTCCAAGTACTGAGACTTGAGGAACCCCAGTAGCAAGTTGATGCGACTTTGAAACTTCACTCCTCCAAAACACACTGAAGGATCTATCTGAGAGGTAGGACTTAAACTCAGGAGTGTGATTCCAGAGATGCCCATGTTTCTGAGGGTGGACAGTAGAATCTGGTGAATAAATGGTGTCAAAAGCAGAAGACAGATCCAGCAAGATGAATACTGAGGATTTGGAAGCTGCTTTTGCCGGTCGCAGGGCTTCAGTAACCAAGAGCAGGTCAGTCTCAGTTGAGTGGCCGCTTTTGAGGCCAGATTGGTTGCTGTCCAGGAGGTTGTTCTGTACAAAAAACATAGAGAGCTGCTTGAACACAACTCACTCAAGTGTCTTTGCAATGAATGGAAGAAGGGATACCGGCATGTAGTTTTCTAGAAGTGCTGGATTTAGAGATTTCTTCTTAAGCAGTGGTCTTACCTGAGCCTGCTTAAATGCTGAGGGAAATGTTCCAGAGTGAAGAGAGGTGTTGATAATGTGAGTAAGTGAAGGTATGACTGAAGAAGAAATTGCTTGAAGGAGGTGACTGGGGATCGGATCAAGTGGAAAAGTAGTAGGATGATTGGACAGGATAAGTTTGGAAACGTCCATCTCTGAGAGTGGAGAGAAAGAGGAGAGAGAGTGTGCATTAGTCGTTGTGAAGTTATCCTCAGACTATGGTGTGGAGAATTGGACACTGATGGTTCTTGTCTTATATGTGAAGACAACTGCAAAGTTGTCAGCTGTAAGAGTCGATGGAGGAGGAGGTGGAGGCAGATTAAGAAGAGAAGAGAAAGTTTTGAAGAGTGTGCAAGCGTCACAACAGTTGTTAATTTTGTTGTGGAAGTATAATGTTTTAGCAGTGAAGACATTTGCAGAGAAGGAAGAGAGGAGTGACTGATACACACTGTGGTCAGTAGAGTTTCCTGATTTATGCCATTTCCTCTCTGCAGCCATGAGTTTAGAGCAATGTTCACAGAGAACATCGGACAGCCAGGGGGCAGATGGGCTGGTGCATGCTTGTCTAGACGACAAAAGTTGGGCAAAAGTTGTCCAAGCAAGAGATTAGAGTGGAGCAAAGAGTGTCAGTAGCACTGTTCATGTCCAGAACTGAAAACTGAGAGAGTGAAGGAAGTGAGGATGAAACCATATAGGATAGGCGAGATGGAGAGAGTGAGCATAGGTTCCGGTGAAAGGTGACCTGCGGTGGAGTTTGTGCCGCTTCAGGAGTAAGTGCGAGGTTAGCGGTAATGAGGAAGTGGTCTGAGGTGTGCAGTGGAGCAACTAAAGTGTTGTCCACGGAGCAAAAGCGCATGTAGATGAGGTCCAGTTGGTTGCCTGATTTGTGAGTCACTGTAGTAGACGCTCGTTTGAGATCAAGTGAGACAAGAAGAGTGTTGAATTCAACAGCCTGGGGTTGTGTCTAGGTGAATGTTAAAATAATCAAGCAGTACCAGAGGAGTACCATCCTCATGAAAGTTTGATAGCAACACATCCAACTCTTCCAAGAAGTTTACCAATTGCCCTGGGGAGACGATAAATGACCACAAAGTGGATATTAACAGGGTGGGTTACAGTAATTGCATGTTACCTGTAGGAGTAATTTCCCTTTCTTTTGAGATAAGGAGACCAGAACCTCCACCCCACCCAGTCGTACGAGGGGTGTGGGAACAAGTGAAATTAGTGGAGAGGGCTGCGGGAGTTACAGTATCTTCAGGTTTGAGCCAAGTCTCAGTTAGGGCCATGAGGATGAGACTGGAATGAGTAGCAATAAAAGAAATAAAATCTGCTTTGTTAACAGCAGACTGGCAGTACCAGAGACCAACTGGAATAGAGAGTGTAGTATTAGAGGTCAGAGGGACATGGACAGGGACAGATTTTTGGGATAGGCCTGGCTTCGACATACAGTGCGTGCTATCAGAGTTTTCGTAGTGATAGTAGAGATCTGAAAGCACATAGTGAGTACAAGTGACCTAAATAAGTGATTACATGCTAGACAAAAGTAAAGAAAGGGGAGAAAAGCAATACTCAAGTGCCTTGTCGATGTCCTTGCTCGTTGGAGTTGCGCAGGTAGAATAGATGGTCTTCACATGAGGAGGCTTCACATTAGGGCTGCTGCGACTGCTGCCGCGGTGAAAACTACCACTTTTATATTTGCCTGAGTACCTGTTATTGAAGTCAGCTGGCCATACCTCAATAATGTGTTCATATTCACATTGACAGCATGATCAAATGCTGCCAGTTCCAGTAGAATCTCTCCGGTTTCAGCGTGCTGAGTAACAGGGATCTACATATGGCCCCAAGGCCATTCCAAAAGCCGCCCATCAACTTTCTGAATTAATGACAGCAATTTTGCTGTAGTTTATTTTCCTTTGGGAACCAAACCCATTAACCAAATAGAAACTTGCTGATTAGCCAATATTGTGTATTATTATTATTATTATTATTATTATTATTATTATTATTATTATTATTATTATTTACAAATATAACTATATTATATAATTCATATTTTTATAAATATATTTGCATTATTCTGGTCAGTTTTTTTAAATCCAGAAATCTTAATTTTTGGTCTATGTTGAGATGGTTGTTTAAGACATATTTAGGTTTTAATACTAGTTAAGCTCAGTCTACAGCAATTTGTATTCTCATTTATGCTGATCATTTATGCATATTAATTAGTTAGACTTTTGCCTCCTTACTTCTGCTTTAAATATGCAGATATTTGAGGCACTTACAAATGGAAGTGAATGGGAACCATTTGTAAACATCAAAGATTGCCAAAAAAAGAAAAGAAATAGAAAGAAAAAGAAAGAATTAAACAAGATTTTAGTGTAAAATAAGTGCTTACTAACCTTTTTGTGTTACCTTATATGCAATTTTACTCGGTTGCAGTGACAACAGAACACCTAAAATCCTAAAAAATACAGAGTCCAGAGTAAGTATTTTTTCCTTTGTCGTAATTAAATTGTGGCCATGAATTGATAATTAATTCCCATGTTTTAATAAGTCATGGCCATATAGTACTTATTTGTAGCAAATCATGGCCAAATTATACTAATACATTACACAATGTGTCCACAATTGAATAAAACAATGGAAAAAAATAAATGAATCATAGGACACAAATAAAACAATGCACAGGTTTTGTTTTATTTATTTATTTATTTATTAAATGCTTCATATTTTAATTTTTAAAAACTACAATAATTGCACCTATTCAATTCCATTGTACAGTGCAAGTGCCTCACCATAACCTTCACATTTCTTTTTTGTTTTTGTTTGTTTTGTTTTTGTTTTTAAGAAAAGAAGGGACGAGTTGAAAATATTTTGTTCTTGTAATCAACATTATGCCAGAACTGTTGCTAATTTCCTTTAAGAACATAATTTTGGGATCCAAAAGCCATATCCAACTGCTCCTCAACCACCTTGACTTTATTTCAGGTCTCCTCTATAACTCTGACATACATATTTTGTGTGCTTAAATGAAGACATCCTAATGCACAGCTTGGTGGAAAGGGTCAAGTTGATTCTATAAATAAAGCATGATAGATGGGCATCACGCCCCATAACCCTATGTAAAGAAGATGACTATAAGGAACTTTAAATTGGTTTATGTTGTGTTTACTGGTGGGCTGTCTTCAATGTAGGTAAATGGAAGAAATGGTGGCCTTCCCCACTCACATGATTTTCCAACTCATTATACGAACAATCTCTGCATAACCTCATTAAACTCAATGGCCCTATTTAGAAGTCTCTCGGTAAGAAGATTAAACTTTTAAGGCATATAAAATGGGTTTAGTATGATCAACAGCAACCACGTCAGAATGAGCACTTTTACTTTCCACAATCTGTGCTTCCACGACCTGTAATTAAATTACTGACCATTTCCATATGCATCCATCCCAGGAATGCTTTTAAAACCAAAGCCAAGTCTAGCATTCCAAACAACGCCAAACCTCACTTACACACACTTCTGTATCGATGATTTCTGGGAAAGTTAATGGATTGCACCTCCTGTGTCTAGAATGAGCTCTAAGTTTTGTTTTCATAAGCTGAGTGGTGCCCTCACAAATCCTGACATCATCAGCAATAACATACAAAAATGCGGCTAAAATCTTCCAGCTGTTTACTCAAAGCAATTCTCTCCTACCCATGAGCTGGAAAATAACTGCAAAGGTGCGATTCTATGACTTTTACCACCACACCCTGTGGTCTGCATTGTGTAAGTCAAATTCAATCCTGACTACACTAAAAAAACATGAACATTCTCCAGAAGAAAAGTGATATTCCAGGTTTAGTAAAAGTTAAAGGGATAAAATCTCTCTCTCTCTCTCTCTCTCTCTCTCTCTACACATACACACAGTATACAGTATGTGTGTATATATACATATCCTCATTGGCACTCTCACATCAAGAATTAAAGTTTGAGCTCCCATGAAATGTTGATTGCATAGGCTTTCTATGAATGGACAAAAAGATGAGAGAACACTAAAAATATCTTCATCTGAGTTCCATAGATGAACGAGAGTCTTAATCGTTTGGAACAACATGATAGTTAGTAAATGTAAACCATCCCTTTAAACACATTCATTGCATAATGTTGATTACAATAACAACAAAAATAAATAAATATATAAAATACATAAATTATTTTGACTCGTCTATCATTTTCTTAAAAAGAAGGGAGGTAATGATGAGGTACTTACAATGGAAATAAATGGGACCAATGTTTTTAGCATTCAACCACAGAAATAAGAAGCTTATTATTCAGTAAAACCCCTGTAATAGAATTGTAGAATTATAGAATCAGTTTAACCACAGAAGTGAAAAACTTGTAATTCTTTAAAAGCACTTCTAAAATCAATTCATCTGTTTAAAATGTGTTGGTTGTGAAGCTGTTTAAATAACAGTAAAGTTTTAATGTTAGTTTTTAGAGTTGTTTTAGTGGTAGGGTTTATTGGTGTCATGAATCCTGTTCATGGACTTCCAGAGGTCACCCTTCCATTACAATGACTCTCGCACTACACAAACCGTTACACATCACCCTGGACTAAATTTCCCATGCTCCATTGCACTAAACACAAGCTCACCTGAAACCAATCACACACAGCTGCTACCAATAACACACACGATATGAATCTCACACCACCATTCAACACCAAGTATTGTTTAGCATTTATCACTGTGCTAGTCGATCGCTACTTTAAGGACCAGTTCCCTGGCTTAGCTCCTACACAGTAAATTTTGCAGTGTTAAATTAACTCTTTAAGAGTTAAATTTAACACTGGACCCGAGTGTATTTGGTCCCACTCAGAATTAGTGATAAAATGACTCTCGTCACGGTGTTCAATTTTCAGAGTAAAATTAACTCTTTTTGGAGTTAAAAATTAACACTGCTCAACACTGAATAGTGTTGTTACAATTTAACACTGAAGTAATTTAACTCTGAATAGTGTTGTTACAATTTAACACTGAAGTAAATTAACTCTGAATAGTGTAACCACAATTTAACACTAAACTAATTTAACTCTGAATAGTGTTATCACAATTTAACACTTAGGGGAAATTAACACCAATTAGTGTTATTATTTCACTTTTGTAGAGTTTATTTAAATTTTCTTAGTGAAAAACTAATCCCACTCAGTGAGTACACTTTTAAAACCCATTTGGTGTTGCTATAGGTTAAAATGCTGATCAAATAACTCCAGAGAACAGAACAGAAAACAACTTCAACGTACCATTTAAAACATTTATTAAAACATGGTCAGGTTTAAAATACATTCACAAAAAAACATCACAACTGCATAAAATGGCAATAGGGCACTATATGCAGCGCAGAATCTGTTGTACCATACTTCATTTGGAGATCAAATGGTTTGAAATAACACAGCTCGTTAACATTCACTGACTTTAGAATTCTGTCTGGATGCATTCTGACTGTAAATGCATGGTAATGGTCATCAAAACAGAGTGTTTCCATCAATGTTCCACATAAAAGTACATTTTCATCTTTCACAGCAATAGTCTTGATCTTATAAAACACTGGCATCTCACATGCTACTTCAGTACAGATAATAAAATCAGGGCGATACTCTGTGCCATGATGTTTGATCCATTTTACAGAATAGACACGTTCTGATATATCCACTCCTAGCTTGGAAGCCATCTCCATGCCACCTTTAAGTTCATCGAGTTCCACCATCTTCCCTGGACCAAGAGTCAATCTGTACTGGCTAAAAGACTCCCAGTGCATTGCCATACAACTCTGGTGCTTGTTGGCCAATGTTTTGGTGATGTTTTTGAAGCTTTTTAATTGAGTTTTAAAAAATTTGTGTTTAGCTTCATAACGCATGCACCACATGTGCAGAATTGGTCCAATTTTTCTTATACACTGTGGGTAATGTATCATTATGTGATGCTTTGGTAAAAGATTTTTTTCGGGAAATAATTTTTTGAATAACTGGTGATGTTCAATTATTAAATGTTTAAGATAAATGGTCATGCCTTCTGTTAGGACTGGTGAGAATACAATGTTAACAATCTGCAGAAGTAAAAGCAAAAGACCCCAGTGTTTATCATCTCTCTGCACTAAATCACCAAATAACAGTGGCATGTTGCGCAACAAGCACCAAGATTGTATGGCATTTAAACCCAAATCATTGCTTCCACCAAACAATTTGACTGACGGAGGACGGTTCTTCTGCTGATTGTAACCATAATCAAAAGCATGTATTCTACCAGCAAGATCATCAGCACTCAGAAAATTATGCTGAATGTACTGCAAAACAAGTTTTACCTCTAGCTGAGCGACACCTTCGAGAATGTCGTGCATTATATCCACAGCAAAATTGTTGGCTGTGTTGAAATACTTCAGTGAATTTAACAAACAGACCCGTTTGACGCCATAAACATGAGGGAGTGTAGAGTCGTCCTGTAATCTTTTACAGTGCAGAGCATGCATCTCAGTTGTTCTTAGTACAACCTCAGGGTTATCTTCGGAAAACACAAACTGAAAGCGATCTTTTTCAAGAACACAGAAACGACAGCAATATTGAGCCCCAAATGACTCCAGAAACCCTAATAAGCTGTGTAAGCCAAGGTTATCCCCTGTGACTTGAACAATTGTACCCCTAATACAACTTCCACATACTGGATTCTTAACTCCCTCAATCTCAAGCACTTTTAGATCATTTACTAAAGGCTCGATTATAGAATTAAAACCATACCGTCTTATATCCTGTGCATGAAAGAGGGCACATAAATGAATATTATCTAATGATGAGTTAAAAATGGGGGGGAAATTCCTTAATGTAAAATAAATAGCACCCAATTTGTGTATACCTTTTTTGGAACCCAAAGGGTTAGCGGTCTCAAAATCATCATAAAATAACTGAATTTGTAAGGCATCTTTGTCTGTGTAAAATAAAGGATTACTTTTGAAATGTGCTGCATCACTCAAGTCAAAATAAACGCCTTCCTTTGGAACATGCCTGGGTTTAAACAAATCAGTAAGATGCCGATTTTGTAAAATGGCCTTTAGGGTTTCTAAAATGGGAATATAAGCAAATTTATCTGTTACAACAACTTGATCAAATGTTCCTGTGGTTTTGTTTCTTCTGCTGTCAAATCTTGTGCCAAGCACTATTTCAGTTGGTTCAACAGTTCCCCATTTCTCTGTAAAGAGTCTCTTTCGTTTGGCTTCCGAATTCAAGAAAGTGAATGGATTTTCCAAATGTTCAATTGAATTTTCTATTTTCCTTTTAGTAGCAATGTCATGTGGAGGCAGACAGAGCAAAGCTGCATCCTTGGCCTGACTGTGAATCTCAAAAACAATTTCCTCCATAGATGAAACAAAACCACTTACAGCAGACTGACTTAACCCAGCAACTTTTAGTTGCGCAACAGCCGAAGCACACATATCCAAAGTGCTCTTATTTGACATTAACAATACAGATGTTGTGGCTACCTCTCCAACACTGCCAATCTGATCAAATGTTTGAGAACTAATTTGTCCTTCTGCCTCAGCAGTCTCACTGTTGTCAATGGTATCAGAATTCTGGTCACTTTGCTCAGTATGTTTTATATGCAAATGTTTCCTAAAACCTGAAAAAGTACCAAACACAGAACTACATCCTGTCTCTACACATTTAAGGCGAAGATTCTTTCCAGGAACAAAACCATGAACTAATCTTAGATGCCTGAGAAGTATTTTTGAACCAGATAACTCAGCCTGACAAACAAAACACTTCATGAGGGCAGAAAAACTTTAGGCCTAACTAAGCAACCTTGCTCTAACCGCAGCAACACGAGGACTCTCTTTCACTTTGCCAACATCTATGTTGTACACAGTGGTCTGAATGAAAGTGTACATGTTGTGTAGCATAATGTTGTAAGAGGTGCCAAAAACAAAGTGTGCCTTAAACAGCTCGTCAAAAGCACCAAGAGAAGAGGCTGACTTGCATGGAATGGCATGCTGATCAAGAATGATGAAGTACTGGTGAATTGAACTCTTCTGAGGTCCCACGGCCAGGAGGTAGGGCTGAGCAATAGCTGCAATTTCTCGAAGATGCTCCTCAATGTTTGTTCCACTCTGAGAAAACCAAGCAAATGCAAGAGAACTATCACCAATGTGTTAAAAATTAAACAGAAGAACAAAGTAAAGAAGAAGAAAACAAAAACAAACCTTCTTAAAGACAACAAGGTGTTTCTCTGCTTGAGAGGCAGATACCTTTCCTGGTCTTTTCCGGCCTTGGGCAGAAGGTGGGATCAGATGCAACAGAAGTATAATTGAAGCGAGTTCACTGTCCCAAACTGTTTAAACACACATTATGTAAGAAAAATTTGACCACTAATACAAACTGGAAGTTTGAGAACATAAAAAAAAAAAAGTTAAAAAAAAAGTATGGGGACTAAATCGTTCACTTTCAAGTTCCTTGTAAAATTTGTTCAATACTATTTCAAATTAATATTTCAATTAAAAAATAAATCTTAAACATCTTACCAAAATTAGCACCCTCTTCTGAGTCACCAGTAGGAGATTCAGCTGCTAGTAGAAGTTCTTCCAAATCACTGGTGCTGGGAAGCTTTTTGCACTGCTGAATCACTTTTTTCTTGAATGCAGTGGTCCAGTTCTCCAGTAGCTTTCCTGACACTCCTTCTCCAAACATCAGAACAAAGTCTTGCTCAATCTAAGAAGAGGCAGAAAAGGATGACCCAAAATATTTTGTTCTAAGTAATAGACAAATAATTATATAAACCCACGTATGCATTGAATAAACATATTTAGACATCAGTAAATTTTGTTGTAATGTTAAATTGATAAAAACGTATGATTATAAACACTTTACCAAGCCTTTAATGTCTTTGAATCGTGGAAAGACCGTCAATATATCACTTGACTGCATGGGGTCAAGAACCATGTTGCGGCGATAGTCGAATGTCAATTTCATTTTCTTCTTGATGGCGTCCTCATCAGAAGAATGGCTCATGAATGCAATTGCTTTCTTGCATTCATCCTCACTCAAGATGGTCTCTGAATTAAACTCTGACTGCCGTCTAACAGTTGGTCCACCAGACCCCCCTTCAGTAGACGTTCCTTTTGATGAACAACAAAACATTTTAAAAGCTTCAACACTGCTTAAAAATGATAAACGAAGTTTAATCTTACAAAGGAAACTTCGTAGCAACAGAACTCCCATGAAAGATGACAAAAAAAATATATTTATAAAAAAAAAAAAAAAAAAAAAAAAGGTAGGAGATTTTCAACCTGTACCTTCAAATGATGCACGTCGATCTTTAGCTAAGCCTCTCTGTATAGTTTTGATTCTCCATGCCAAGTACCCAGTACCGCTTTCGCCATCATAGTAATGTTCCTTAGAAAGAGAAAAATCAAGATAAAAAGTATATAAATTCAACAGCAAAATACACCACCTGTCCCGAAGTATGAAAAATTTCAACACAGAATTAGAATTCAAAGCGGACACTAACGTAGCCATTTTTGGAAAAGGGGTCACTGAGGTACGGGAACAAAGCCACAATTCCTCTTGCATATTTTTCTTTCACCTGCCTTGTTGGTGACGTACTGCAGTAAAAAATAAAATAAATCAAATTTGTGTCCTTTGCCTGACTTTAAACAACATCAAGACATTTTAAAACTAGAGACCATTAATACACCAGGTGATGATTATGAACATTACCCATTCTTTTCTGTCATGTGAGCTGCCAAGATATTAACCATTTTCCTCCTTGTTTCATCCCCCAAAGACTTAGTTCGGTTGTACTCCGTTATTATACACTCCCCACCAGGTTTCTGGACAAGAATGGTTTCCACCAACTTAAAGATTATAATGAAAACGTATATATAAATTAGTTTTCAAAATTGTAAGTCTCATTGATCAACTTAAATCAATAATAAATATCCCCAAAAATATAAAAGTAAAAAAAAATTTGATACCCACCTTTTTAGCTTCTTCGTCTAGCCTCATTCGTTTACTTGAGGAAGTTTCTTCAATAATGACTGTGTCCTGTGAGTCACTGGAGTCCACGGATGGAGTACGGGACAGATTTGACTGCTCATGAGAGGCTTGTGGAGAAGCAGAATCCAAGTCTGGTTGCAGATACATTTTTATGGGGAATTATTGTAAATTAGAAGTATTAAATACATTCCAAACATGTAATGAAATAAATACAAACCTGCACCATGTTTTATGGTAAGAACTCCAACTGAGGGATCTCTGACTACATCCTCAAAAACATCACCATCCACCTCAGTCCCTGACTCATCAAAAACCTTCACATTCTCTGGTACAGCTGGGACACCAAACTTTAAAAATGCTGTTAAAAGAAAAAAGAAAAAAAAATATATGCGCAATTTTCTGAGAAAGGATATATGACTTAAAAGGTTTTACATAGCGAAGATTAACTTTGAACATCAGGGCACATGCAACATTTGACTATTCTTATATAAAATTATAGCCATCCATCAAGTAACATTTAAATAATAATAAAAAAAAAATCATAAAATAATACAATGAAAGTATATATTTATTTACCAGCAGATAGAAATTCCTCCAGGCTCAGCTCAGTTATCTTGACAAATTTTTGGGCATCCCCAAGTTTCACCTTAACCAGCATGATCTGTAAGAAGTGAGAGTACTGTACAGATTACGGTGTAAAATGGTTACCTCAGTATCAGTTTATATGATTAGATTTAGAATAAGTCATACAAGGTAGCAAAAATATTTCACAAATACTTTAGTAAATACTTACATTGGTTAGTGTTTTAGTTTTCACTAAGTATTGGCATACATTTACTGATCCAAGTTGCCTAAAATAGAGAATTAAAACATCGACAATACATCACTGACACGCCAACTATACCAACAAACTTACACGCAGTTTAAAAATTAAAGCGCATTTTCATTATTTTCTAACGAAACATACAGCGTTTGAACACCGTCAATCCTTAAAATAGGTTGAGGATCACTTTAAACACTTAACATGTTACCGCTCAGGTCAGCTAATTGTGTCTAACAGCAATAACAAACTTTAATACCGAAAAAATTAAGGAAGGTTCCAGAAACAATTTAGCGGGTGTTTTTTTCCTTCGTTGAACAGCGTTGCATCAGCACCATCTCTACGCCCATAGCGCCATCTAACGTGACTTAAAAATGCGATGGTGGTGATCAAATAAATGTCCTCACAAAAAGTTTAAAATTTCGTTGGACACATTTAATTTGCGAACTGAACTTTTGCAAAAATAGTTTATATAAAATTAAAACAGTTTATATATTATGTTATCATATTTATTGACTTTATCAAACGTCGTAATATATGTTCAAAAATGACCTACGTCACATCATCAACAATTTTACATGAATTACACGTTAAACATTGTCATATATGATACAAACATCCACAACCTAAGCTGGAACATCTCAATTTCAACCATACATCACATAAAAATGTTGATGCCTCGTTGTGACTGTTGGGTAATTCAACGTTAAAATAACTAAAACATATTAATGGCATATAAAAATTAAGTTAGATTATTGGCATAATTTAAGCTTTTCCATTAGCGCTACAGTGTGACGAAAACAACTCTCCAACGTCAATCAACTTGCCACAAAGGTACCTAATCGGTATTCCCGAAATCAAAATAACAAAACTACACAAATTGCATCAAAATATATCCTATGCAGTAATGTAAGCATATTTATTCACATAAAACATCAAAACTGCGTTTTAGTATGTTACTTAAAAGAGCTTACCTGTCTGTTGGAGCAAAAAGAAAATGGCGATTAGAAAACTACTCCAGTCCTGTTCAGATCTTCGCAGGGGGTAGATTGAGGGGCGGAGCTTAACAGAGTAAAGTTAACGACGCAGAATTTAACTCTGATCATTTTCACCAACACTAGGGGGTATCTTTCACCAATTGTTGTTGAGTTTACTCTTTAAGAGTAAAGATAGAATAACACTGCTCGATTAACACTGCTGATTTTACTGTGTAGTTCTTGTCAAAGTCTAGTCATAGTCTTGCCTTGCCTGTTTTCCAGTGTTCAGATTATCGCCTGAGTATTTTGGATTACCCTTTCATCTTGTCTTTTGGATTATGTTTACACCTTGCCTGAACTATTGCCTCTGTTCCTCAGATTACCACTTTTGTCAAGCCCCCTGGATATTGTTAGCCGCTGATCAACCACACTAGTTTTGGACTATTCTTCTGTCTTGCTCCCAGTATACCTGTTTGCCATTGTCTGACCCATGGCTGTTTTATGACCTCATCTCTGTCTAAATAAAGCCTTGCATTTGGATCCGCATGTCTCTCATCTCGTTCACCCCGTAACAATTGGATTATGTTGTCATGATGATAAAGGCATACTTGTATTTTCACAGAATTTTTTTTTTCACGCTAAAATATCTATTTTTGATGCTATACATGTATATATATATATATATATATATATATATATATATATATATATAAATTACAGATTGCAAAAAAGAAAATTTGCCTATTCACCATTGTAAGTGCCTCAATGCAACCTTGATTTTGAGAAAAGGATAAATCGAAATAATTTCAGAACAATATACAGTACTGTAATATCATAAACTATGTCGATTGAACTTAATTGTACTGTAATGTACCCAGAATATTCCTTTAAGAAATGTTGTAGCTGGACTTATTGGAATATATTGCATCGAGGCAAGAGAAAAAGTCTTGGAATTTGATAAAGTTAAGTCTCTGAATTCACAGGAAAAATGCTTTTATGATGTGGGCTCTAATCTGAGGCCCAAGGCAATGTAAAGGCAGCATTGGGTCAGTGCTTGCAAACTTTTGTTACCAGGTCAAAGCAGAAAAAAAAAAACTCTTGAGGAGTCAGTGTACTTTAGGATAGATGAGAAAATGAGTATGTCTACAAGTCAAGAATGGAGCAAGCACCACTTAAATGGATAGTTCACCTAACAATGATAATTTGATGTTTATTTGCTTACCCCCAGGGCATGCAAGATGTAGGTTACTTTGTTTCTTCAGTAGAACACAAACCAAGATTTTAAGATCAAATCATTGCAGTCTATAAGCCTTATAATGTAAGTGGAAGGGAATCATGGCTAAAACATAAAAAAAAATAAAAAAAAAACATGCACAAACAAAACAAAATTATCTAGAAGGATCAAATCCAGAAGGATAAGGAGAGATGAGATACTATCATCTGCCGTCATCAGTAGGTCATTTGTAACCCTGACCAGAGCTGTGTCTGTGCTGTGGCCAGGGCGAAAAACCAGACTGGAATTTCTCAGTTTATTTTGTTTAAAATGGACCAGAAGCTGCGCAGCTACTACTTTTTCCAACACTTTGGAAAGAAATGGAAGGTTGGAGATGGCCTGTAGTTGTCAAGGTGTTCTGGGTCTAAGGTGGGTTTTTTTGGGGAACATGGGAACATGGCCAGCCTGGAGGGAGTTAATGATGAGCTTGGTGATCAGGGGACTTATAACACAGAATTTTGATTTTTGGCAAGGATGTGGAAAAGGGGTCCAGGGCACAAGTGGATGGTTTCACCTTTCTAATAATGTTCTCAACCACTTGCTGTGAGATGTCATGGGAAACAGCAAAGTGGTTGGGAGATCCAGGCTCTGGGTTGACAGTCAGGACAGAGGAGCTTAATAGGATGAAGCAGATGTTATCTACTTTTTTCCTAAAAAGAAGTGATAAAGTTGGTACCCGTTGTTACCTGTCTCTTCAGGTCCCTGAAACAGATTTGAAGCTTATCTTTAGTGTAGGAAGAGGGGAGTGGCAGCTGGTCAGATAAACCCAGTTCATACTATTTTACTAATAGGGGCTTAGTTTGAAATGACCAGGTCCAGTATGTGGCCCCTGAAATGAGTGGGGACATCAGCATGTTGTTGGAAGTTGAGACAGTCCAGTAGCTGCAGAAACTCAGCTGCAATGTGGTAGGAGGCACTGTCTACATGAATGTTAAAATATACAAGTATTATAATGTTAGCAGAAATTGTGCAGAGTGATGTAAGTAGATCGTGCATCTCTGATAAATAACCTAAGTTTTGTTTGGGGGGGGGGGGGGGGGGGGGGTTGGGCGATAGATGAGAAGTATTGTCATGGGGAAAGAGGATTTACACTTATATGCAAGGCATTCAAAAGAAGACAGTGCAGCTAGGGAGAGGGGGGACAATTCCAAATTCTGTCTGTGTATTACAGCTAATCCACCACCACGACCAGTGCTGTGGGCTTTCTCCAGGTAGCTCCAGGAGGACATGCGTCATTTAACCCTGAGTAGACCTCAGGCTGGTGCCATGTTTCTGTAATGTACATAAAATTTAATCCCTTATCCATGATGTGGTCTTGTATATAAGACGATTTATTTGTGAGGGATTGTGTATTGAAAAATTCAATACGTGTTACTAACATCAAGAGCAACACTGTTCTGATTATGCAACAGACATGCGACAGTGGTCCAGATGGATGGAATGGCTGAAGCAGAGCAGTCATGCTGATGGATAACAAATTTATGATGGGAACTTCTGTGAATATAACGCAGTCATCAGTGAAGTCCAAGTTATTTGATAACTGCAATACACATTTGAATGGTACAGTTGTTGAGAGTCAGCAGCTGTGAAAGGGAACACTTGAGATTCAAGCCAAAAAAGCTTGTAGTAGCAACGCAACAATCAGACGATGTTGGAGGAGATAAAAGTAGGTGAGTAGAAAGCCTTCAGTTTGATCATAATCCATGTAAAAAAATAAAATAAAATAAAAAACATGAGAAAAAACTATTAAAACATAGAAAACTGTGAAAACAGCAAGTGCCAGTGTCCTCTAACTTTAATTTAAAACAATAAGTGTAATTTTTTTTTTTTAACTATTAAAACTATACAAACAAAGAAATTGTTACAACAGAGAAGGGGCAAACAAATACCAGCGTCCTCTCCTCATTACTCATTTTTATAAAATTTTGGGAGAAGTATCCCTTTAAGTACAACTAGGTCTTCACTTTGAGCAAAACTGACCTATTAGCCTGTTAACCAAACTTATCTGGGTAAATTTCTTTATAAAAACTTCAGTCACAGCTCAAAGAAGAAAAGAAAAGAAAGCATGTAATCTTGAAAATAAAAAATGCACAGATCCCATTTAACTGCCACATAATCCAAATATGTGACATTTCTCTTTGTGAAGCATGGGCATTCAAGATGCTTGTATGATTCAGATTTAGTCATGATGAGTAGAAACGCTGTGGGAAAACTAAAAACCGATGCCGGTTTTCTTGCGTAATGTCCTCTTAATCCAAGTTGTCATAGAAACAAGAATTTACTTGTTTGATGTAACTGAAAACCAGGCATTAAGTGCAGTCTCACAAACACGTACACATACTATACAACATAATGAGGACACAAGCTTGCCACTGCGTTTCCTTCGGTTGATAAGTACACAGTAACACACAGTTACATATTTTTAATGTCAGTACAGGAATAAAAAAACATACATCTGGATTATTTTATTTGTGTAGTACACAAAACTTTATTACAATAGTGTATTTTTTCACAGTTTAAATTAATTTAATCTTAACAAGGACAGGTAGGGACAACCATAAATTAGCCATCTTGTGTCATAATTAACAATAATTCTGATAACCTCACAAAGGAAGGTTTGAGACTTACGTGTTTTTGAAACCAGTTAGTCACTTTTAGGTATTTATTTTTAGTTTATTTTTCAGTTTAACTGATAAAAAAAGCCTACATGAGGATTTCTGCATGTATCTCAATTAGTAAGATGTTAATGTAAATGTCAATTTAACTGAAATGTAATTCTCACCCTCATGTCATTCCAAACCCATGACAATTTCCTTCATCTTCAAAAAAAATATTCCTAAAGAAACCTGAGATATTCCTGTCCCTCTACTGAATGGTAAAACTTTTAAGCTTCAGAAAGTTTATAAATTAATTATTTAAGCACAGATTTAATTTAAACTTTTACTTACATATAAACACACTGATTAACACACGTTCAGAGATTTAATCAATATGATAAACAGACACTCAAAGAACAAATCTCATTTGTTCTTGTGGAAGCTCAGACATATTTACAACATTTTATGTTCACTACTGTATGTGCGCTGATCAATGTTTATATGTGAACAAGTTCCTAAATTAAATCTGTTCATCATATAAAGCTATTACATCTCTTCGGTAGACTTTGATTAAACTGCTTAATTTATTTGGATTTCTTTAACAGGAAATCCAACTTGAACTTTTTGAAGTGTTAAAGTTTGGTGGAATGGACTTTAAATGGTGGGACAAAAATCTCTCAGACTGATGATTTTCATTTACCTCCTTTAAAACCTTATTCTGTGGAAGAAAAGGGAGGAAGTATGACTATAGGCAGTAGCATATCCATTACGTTTTGTTTGTTTTAGGAAAAAAGATCTGGGATTAGTTTGCAAGGGGAAGTTTGATATTCTGATGACTAAGACACCATGACAAATGGAAAATGACACCATGACAGCATCATACTGTTTATCGCTGTTTACATGAAATTGTGAAGCCAGAACTCCTCAAGTAAAATTTAGCCACATATGCTGGATCTTTTTTTTCTTATATTTTTTCCCCTTCTAATATAGTTTTATTATACATTTTGAACTGCTTATGTTTAGAAAATTGACAAATCAATGAATAAACTATGAATAGAAATTGTATAATTTCACATTATAAAGTAAATTACACAATAGAATCTACAAAATAAAAATAATTACCCATGTATCACAGTAGTAGCATATACTACATGACAGTGGAGTGATCAATGGAATTCTCAGGCTGATGGTGTAATTGACTGGCTGCTTTAAGCTGATAGACGGGTTTGTTCAGTTGTTTGTGAATGACTCACTATCTGGGCAGCATTTTGTCCAGGTCAACGACCATGTAGGCCAGCATGACCCAAACAGCGGAACACAGGTTCATCTCCTTCTGGGTTTTGGACACTTATGTGTCACCGATGCTATGGTGTAACCAGAAGTACTGAACTGAAATGGAGTGATTCATATGTGTGAAAAATGTTCTTCTGCCTAAGAATAGTCCGGCTTACGTCTGCTCTTTAAAATAGTTCATCCAAAAATGAAAATTCCATCATCATTTACTCACCCACATTCTGCTCCAAACACACATGAATGTACTGGTCATATTTGAAACTTGATAGCTCCAGGCCGCTTTCATAGTAAGAGCATGGAGAAAAAAAAAAAGTCTTCAGAATTTTGCTTCTTGAATTACACTGAAAGGGAAAGTCATGTGAGTTTCAAATTATAGGGTGTCTAAATGACTATTTACCATAATTTTCGGGCTATTACGAAATGACTGCTCGCTATTCTTTTTGTTTCGTTTTAAAACTCTGTATTGGTTTTCATATTCTGAGGCCTTGATCCAAGTGATGCTGATGACAAGCTGACCATGGCCGTGATTAACACAGCACTACTCATGCAAAATCCTTTTAAGATCAGTGTGACATAAACATTCACAAAAACGTTTTCTATATCCCCCTGCAGGCCTCATTCTCTTTGTTTGGAGGAGCAATAGAATCCAGAATGCATGTGGTTGCAGTTAAAGCCTGTTTGCCTTCCATCTATTTCTGTACTGATACCATATGTGAACAGGCACCAGCCACAAGATATTTTTTTTGTGGAAAATTCAGGGACAGAGTTTTGTTTGACCTTAGAAGGGTGCTTGGTGAAGCATTGCTTATTCTCTGAATCAATAGTGAGAGGTGTAAGGTGCAAAGCACGCTACGGGGACAATTCTAAAGGGCAGAGAATAAAAAAAAAAAATCTGGACAGGGTTGGATAACTAAAATGTAAAACACAACTATCTGTATGGTTTTTAACACATCTATTTGGACCTACCTATTTGGATCTATCTATCTATCTATCTATCTATCTATCTATCTATCTATCTATCTATCTATCTATCTATCTATCTATCTATCTATCTATCTATCTATCTATCTATCTATCTATACTACCAACTGGGGTCAGTAAGATTGTTTTTAATTAAATTAATACATTTCTTACAGACTTACAGAATCATATTTTTTCAAATTGTAATAATATGAATTGCAATCATATTTTTGTGTATTTTAGTCATATTTTATGTGATATAAAGTAAGCTTTGCTGAGCTTAAGAAACTTAAAATATCTATAAAGAGAGTCATTTATTTTGCTTTAGATTTTTTTATTATTACTGAGCGCACCTTTGATACTGAAGATAAATACACCATAATGCTACATCACATTTGTGGTCCATTCTACAATATCCGACAGCAAATACAACCATATCAAGCTCCACTTTTCAGATGGTAAGCTGCCATGATTGTAACAGAGCTATCTTAAATTATTTTAGACATGAGAGAAGCAGTTGCAAAGGGATGCCAAGATCTCATGTTTGAGTTTGCCGCTTTAAGTGAAAGTGAAAGTGAAAGTGAAAGTGAAGTGACTTTCAGCCAAGTATGGTGACCCATACTCAGAATTTGTGCTCTGCATTTAACCCATCCGAAATGCACACACACAGAGCAGTGAACACACACACACACTGTGAGCACACACCCGCAGCAGTGGGCAGCCATTTATGCTGCGGCGCCCGGGGAGCAGTTGGGGGTTCGATGCCTTGCTCAAGGGCACCTAAGTCGTGGTATTATCAAGGGGAAAAGCTACAGAGCAAATTGTGTTCACTTCAAATGCAGCACAAAATCTGTTTAGACAGCTGTGCAGGTGATTCATTTGTTTGACATGTTGTCTTTAAACTTCAGTGGAATTTCTACATTCATTTCTACATGCCTCCTGCTGCGTTCATTTTACCTGCAGTGATGTCATAGTCAATTCATCTGATAACACTGTGTGCAGTGCAGTGGGGGAAAAACAATCCTCTTGTGTGCCGCAGTTCATTGATGGTTAAAGCAATCAGACTGGTGACTACAGACATTAATGAGATTTTTCCAATCTAATGCTCAAGTGATGATGGGAGAAGGCAGTAAAGCTGCCATGGATGACTTTTCACAAGAGCTAATGACTTATACAGTGGGGTCCCAAAATCAGAAATTATATTGTAAAGCAAGAATAAGAAAATGTTATGACCATCAAATATTGATGTCGCTTAATTAAATGTAAGCAGAACTGTGACATAGACTATTCAAGGTAGAAAAGGTCAGATGTTCTTGCTTCCACTCAAGAAGAAGCTCTTTTGGACCTGATAAATTGTTAAACTATGTTCATTCTTCATTTTACTTTTCACTTTTTTAAGCTAAAGAGAAATGAAAGAAAATAATGGGGAAAAAAATCATTAAAATAGAAAAATGCAAAGTGGAAGTACCTTCACTAGTTGTTCAGCCTTCTGAATCCTACTGTAACTGTTAAACCAGAAAACTGCAGAGAAGTCACGCTAATGCTAGAAACAGATATGTGTTTCTTTGGAAATATTGAAGATACTGGACATGATTTGTTATTTTGATAGAAATAAAAAAGATCAATAGTCATAAAAGGCAAACTGTTTTCAGAGTGTGAAAATATTAAATGATACACTACATTACACCTGTCCAAATCTGCTCCTGAGGGTTTAACCATATGAGCTATCTTCACTTTTGCCAAGTATGCTGAGCTTTTCAGAGCCAATTTCACAGATCATTGGCTGAACTCAAACAAAGAATGCAGTTCTATTAGTCATTAGACTGAGTCAAAGTCTCTTTGTATGGGGGAAGCACAAAAAAGAAATAGTATAAATTAAACACATTACATGTGTATAACCACGTCTGTTATATGATTGGCTTCTTAGCTTGACAAAAATTATTATGATTGAAGCAAAAGTTGGCAAATAGCAGAATGGTCTCAGACGTGGGGGAAAAAGCAACATCTGGCAAAAAATTACAAATTAAAAGCCTGCAGTCTGGGGATTTTTAAGTGTCACATGATCCTTCAGAAATCATTCTAATATTCAGATTTGCTGCTCAAAAAAAAAAACATTTCTTAGTATAATCACAGTAAATTGTGCTGTTTTTCAGGATTCTCTGATAAACAAAATGTTTTAAAAGACGAGAAGGGTTACACTTTATTTTAAGGTGTCCTTGTTACAGTGTAATTATACATTGAAATACTGAGTAATAATTAATTACATATACTAACTATATGGTTAGGGTTAGTGTGATGAGTAGTGCAGATGGAGTTTATTACCATTCAACTCCACCAACCTTGCTCCACTCCCACGGCTCTCGGCCTGCCTCACTCATCACAGTTGGAATTAGGGTATGGTTTAGGGTTAATTGGATGTAATAATGCATATTTAAATATTATTATAATTGTAAGTACATGTAACGTTTATTACAAGGACACTTTAAAATAAAGTGCCCACCGAAGCATTTTTTTAAATAGATGAAGTATTATTTTCCTCTTTTCTTTTACATCTTTTGTGAAAATGTAAAAGTGTTTACTATCAAATTTGACAAATTTAAAGCATTTAGAAAAAAGCATCCTAGTTTACATCTTATTGTAATATGTTGAACCATGTGTCTTCATCCTTTACATTTCTAAATGTCTAAAACATGGCAAAAAACACAAATATATATATTTATAATGCAACAGTAAATACCCCATCACTATTGCTTATTTTGTTTATTATATATATATATATAAGTATATAAGTATACTTATATAATATAAGTATATGTATAAGTAAAGGTGATATATATATATATATATATATATATATATATATATATATCACCTTTACTTATATACCACTTTAAACAAAATACATTGCGTCAAAGCAAGTGAACAACACCCATAAGTAAAACAGTGTGTCAATAATGCAAAATGATAATTAAAGGCAGTTCATCATTGAATTCAGTGATGTCATCTCTGTTCAGTTTAAATAGTGTCTGTGCATTTATTTGCAATCAAGTCAATGATATCAATGTAGATGAAGTGACCCCAACTAAGCAAAGACAGAGGCGACAGCGGCAAGGAACCCGAAACTCCATCGGACAGAATGGAGAAAAAAACCTTGGGAGAAGCCGGGCTCAGTTGGGGAGCCAGTTCTCCTCTGACCAGACGAAACCAGTAGTTCAATTCCAGGCTGCAGCAAAGTCAGATTGTGCAGAAGAATCATCTGTTTCCTGTGGTCTTGTCCTGGTGGTCCTCTGAGACAAGGTCTTTACAGGGGATCTGTATCTGGGGCTCTAGTGTTCCTGGTCTCCGCTGTCTTTCAGGGATGTAGAGGTCCTTTCTAGATGCTGATCCACCATCTGGTCTGGATACGTACTGGATCCGGGTGACTGCAGTGACCCTCTGATCTGGATACAGACTGGATCTGGTGGCTACGGTGACCTCGGAACAAGAGAGAAACAGACTAATATTAGCGTAGATGCCATTCTTCTAATGATGTAGCAAGTACATCAGGTGTTATAAGAAGTGTTTCCGGTTTACCTAATTAAAAGTGAAGTGACATTATTTAACCCATCCAAAGTGCACACAGAGCAGTGAACACACACACACACTGTGAACACACACCCGGAGCAGTGGGCAGCCATTTATGCTGCGGCGCCCGGGAAGCAGTTGGGGGTTCAATGCCTTGCTCAAGGGCACCTAAATCGTGGGATTGAGGGTGGAGAGAGCACTGTACATGCACTCCCCCCACCCACTATTCCTGCCAGCCCGGGACTCGAACTCACAACCTTTCGATTGGGAGTCCGACTCTCTTACCATTAGGCCACGACTTCCCCTTAATCCTTAATGCAGCCTAAAAATCCTTTAACGGATTTGGATATTAAAAGCATATTAGTATGTTATGTGTATGCCAGGTTAAAGAGATGGGTCTTTAATCTAGATTTAAACTGCAAGAGTGTGTTTGCCTCCCGAACAATTTTAGGTAGGTTATTCCAGAGTTTAGGCACCAAATAGGAAAAGGATCTGCCGCCCGCAGTTGATTTTGATATTCTAGGTATTATCAAATTGCCTGAGTTTTGAGAACGTAGCGGACGTAGAGGAGTATAATGTAAAAGGAGCTCATTCAAATACTGAAGAGCTAAACCATTCAGGGCTTTATAAGTAATAAGCAATATTTTAAAATCTATACAATGTTTCATAGGTAGCCAGTGCAGTGTGGACAGGACCGGGCTAATATGGTCATACTTCCTGGTTCTAGTAAGAACTCTTACTCTTGATATAAATATTTCTTTTACTATATTTTCTGTTCACAAAAGAAAGATATGGTTTGGCATGACACAAGGATGAATAGTAATTTTCACATTTGGGTGAACTGTCCTTTTAAAATGGATTTTGCAGTTTCACTTTGTTAATTGCAATCAATCACAAGACAAGATCCAGAACTAAATTGTGCTAGATGAAACTGACCTGGAACCCCAGCCTTAATCCACATGTAAATGTCTGTTCCCTCTCCATGTTCTTCAAGCGACATGACACTGATGACAGCCAACAGTTTCATAAATTCTTTCATAATTGCCCGAACTTTATCACTGCCAGTGAACTCTAGTCCCAGAGGACTGAAGGTGTCCAGGTCAGACTCCATCACCGGGTCAAAGTTTGAGTTATTTGTTTTAGGAGAAGTGGAGAAGAATCACCACAAAAATCAGAGTGATAATATACTAATTTAAGAAATGCTAGTATATTATATTATTGACAATCTATTTTCCTGTTTATCAGTATTGAATAAAGCGCTATACAAATAAAGATGACATATTATATTATATTATATTATATTATATTATATTATATTATATTATATTATATTATATTATTAACCCAATACAAAGCAATAAATGATTTTTTGTTAATCTTGGTTCCCTATCAGTCAGTCATGTTCGACGTTAACGTCAGTGACTGATGAATGGGATCTCACCTGAGACCCCAATCACATTACAAAACAAGCCAGTTGTTGTTCAAGTCTAACCCAGAGCTGAAGGCCATGCTTTCCTGGGGCACCATGAGTGTCTTTCTGTGTGTGTCTTTCTGAGTGTATTTCTACTAGAATACGATCGAGTGCCAACTCCACTCTAGCAACCCTTATTGGTGGGATAGCTAAAGGGTATGTAGAGATCCCCTAGGTGGAGTGTGGAGTTGCGATACAGCTATGCCCACAGACTGCTGCCTCGTGGCAGGGTCATCCCAGTCTCCAGGTTCCTATACTTCCTTTAGTGGCCGCGCAAGAGCTCAAAGAACCCTCTGGTTGTTTTAAATCAGCAATGTGGGAAAGTTTGGGGTTGTAGAGATGCAGTGGCCGACCGGCTGTATATCAGAACTGGTTTTCAGTTTTATTTTAGCCGATCTCTATTCCAGAAATCAACACAAACTGCATTGCCATTATTTCCTAAAATGTAATGTGTGTTGAATTTTTCTGAGGTCTGAAAAAAGGAGAAAGTGCTGTAACAGGCAGATCAAGCTCACTGCTTGCGATGCATGAAATATAGGAAGGCTATGTGGGGAGTTATAGAAATGTATCTTTGAGAGGAACTGACCATCTCCGTAAATGCTTCGATGGCGTTTTCTTTTCCTCTTACCTCCATATAATGCTCAAGGAAATGCTGTATCATTGCTGTTCCATAAGCGCCACCTGCTGTCATTATCATTTAGTCCATCAGCTGTTTTTGTTTTGTGCAGGTGTCTTATGTAGCACAATTTCATAAATCTAAAGCTCTGTTTTTGCTTTAAATCTTAAAAGTATACAATCTGATTAAAATAAAAAAACAACTGCTCATTCTACACTTAGCAATACTGTCTGTTCAAAATAAATGGATTAAACCATGACCACAAAACTGAGGTATGTACCAAAATGAACGTACATGATGATTACATATTATTGTAAGACTGTTTGTGTTGAATACAGTGTAACCAGCCATTAATATGTTTTTGAAAAAGCACAAATGTCAGAATTTCTCTAGGGTTCCAAAATCCCCTTAGAACCCAGAGGGTTAACTCCCATCACCACAGTCCCTGTGACCACTGCCGAGTGGCCGAAGCACCATCTCAGCTCTTCAGTGAAAACTTAAAGGGATACTCCACCCTATAATGAAAATCTTGTTATTAATCGCTCACCCCCATGTCGTTTCAAACCCGTAAAAGCTCTGTTCATCTTTGGAACACAATTTGAGATATTTTGGATTAAAACCTGGAGGCTTGAGACTGTCCAATAGACTGCCAAGTAAATAACAGTGTCAAGGTCCATAAAGGTATGAAAAGTCGTCATCAGAATACTCCATCTGCCATCAGAACTACTTCATTCAATAATTCCTTTGTCAACCGTTTTATTGAATAAAGTTGTTATTTTTGTGCAATTAATGCGATTATCACCGCATCATGTAATTAATTCGATAAAAATTGTGATCGCTTACCAGCCCTAATAGATATCTAATATTTCATATATGTGTGTGGTTGGGAGGAGTGTAATATATGTTATATACAGTACAGACCAAAAGTTTGGACACACCTTCTCATTCAAAGAGTTTTCTTTATTTTCATGACTATGAAAATTGTAGATTCACATTGAAGGCATCAAAACTATGAATTAACACATGTGGAATTATGTATGGAATTATATACATAACAAAAAAGTATGAAACAACTAAATATGTCATATTGTAGGTTCTTCAAAGTAGCCACCTTTTGCTCTGATTACTGCTTTGCACACTCTTGTCATTCTCTTGATGAGCTTGAAGAGGTAGTCACCTGAAATGGTCTTCCAACAGTCTTGAAGGAGTTCCCCGAGAGATGCTTAGCACTTTTGGCCCTTTTGTCTTCTATCTGCGGTCCAGCTCACCCCTAAACCATCTCGATTGGGTTCAGGTCCGGTGGCTGTGGAGGCCAGGTCATCTGGCGCAGCACTCCATCACTCTCCTTCTTGGTCAAATAGCCCTTGATGCCTTCAGTGTGACTCTACAATTTTCATAGTCATGAAAACTCTTTGAATGAGAAGGTGTCTCCGAACTTTTGGTCTGTACTGTATATATAGTGGAACCATAGAAAAGATTCACTCATTTATCACTTATTACTTTTCTTCACATGTAATTAAATTAGTAGTTTTTCAGCTTTAAGTTGTGAACTTGCAACACCACAAATTAAAGTTTGAGTTTATCTGCCCTGCTGCAGCTGTAAATAGAACATTATGAATAAGCATTCCAATATATATAAATGAACTCAGTTAACATAATTACTTTAACTTTTTTTCTATAAAACCTCCCATGGGTCACATGTTCGACACACTTGTTCTAAATCATCCAACAAGACATAATAGTATTGATAAGGAAGTGTAGTTTGTGCTGTTGGAAGTACTGAGCAGCTCCCACCCCCCTTGTCTCCTCTGCGGCCCACAGAACCATCCTCAGTGTTCTTTCGGGACGCAGCCCTGGGGATACAAACAATCGACAGCATGAGCCAACCACATAATATTTCAGAATACATTTTCATAATGCAGACACTGTAATGTTTACTCACTGGCTAAGATCAAAGTTAGTTGCTTTCATCAATCTGATCTTTAGCAGAAAAGGGCAAGAGAAGATTATATTTATTTTTTTAAATGATTAAGTGCATATGTAAGGCCAGGTTCACACATTAGAGACATCATGCTGACATATCTAGGAAGGCAATGCTAGATGATCCTGACCATCCAGACAGTTGCATGCTGGGGACTTGATAACTTGTCTGTACTTCCAGCAGAGTGGAATCTGTGAGAGATATTTTGGGCTTAATTGTGTTGGGCTTTCTTGATGATTCAGACGGGAGAGCTGTCTATACATGCATCCATCTCCTAAACTGCAAGGTACACATGGGAAAAAACTGGTGAGTGTGTCCAAGTCAAATGGCACGGCAGAGGATGCAGCTGAGAGAATGTAATAGACCAGAACATGGTGCTACGAGTAGATTTATGTATACTGAGTAAATAGCTCACACTGTTGCAATAATAAAAATAAAGAAAAATACATAGTAGAAACAGAGCCAAGGACTCGATGAACAGAATGTTGTTGATCATTTAAAATGTTGTTGAGAATGCTTACTTTACCAGCAGTGAAATAAATCATATTGTCTGTGGTTATTGTGCACCATTATAGCTTTACTTTGCCAGTGTTTGTGGATGCCTATTGCCAAGAGAAAGATGTTAAATACAAATGAGCACAAGCCTCAGTATTGCCTCTGCAATAAAGCAACAACAGAGAGGAGAGGGGCCAAGAAACTCAAACCACATTGCATATTGACTCTCAGCAGGAATTTTAATAATCTCCATTATAACAGAATTTTCTCTAAATTACTGCACATGTACAAAATCTACATTTTATATATATATATATATATATATATATATATATATATATATATATATATATATATATATATATATATATATATACAGTTTGAACCATAAATATGTCAATAATCTTTTTTTTACAATTATTTAAAAACAGTCATTAAAAAAAAAAATTCAACATAACTAGAGATTCTGGTGAAAGTCATCAAAAGAGTTCATATACATGAATAAAAGAAAGTCAGTTGTACACATAGTGACCCACATTTGGTTTTTCAACCATTGAATTCAACAGTTTGCACATGGAGACACAATGAGGTCCCCATATATCTGGGACCTTACCATATAACCTTAAAAATGAAGATACCTAAAGAAAAGTTTATAATAATGCAACACGGTTTACTAATGTCAAAATATTTTACTAACATACCTACCAATTTCAGTGAAAAAAATAACAATGATGCTGCCATCTCTATAAAGAACTTTTCTCCCTTGTAATTTGTCTCAAATCTCGAGTGAAAATTGTTATTTTGACCCCCTTCTACAAATTAGTGGATAACTCAGTAAATATTCATCCATTACATTTAATATTTTGGCTTTGATCACTATTTATGTTTGCCTTTCTTTAGAATAACTAAAAACATATTAACAACATCAAACACTTAAGTCTGGTAAGCTTCTGAGATTGGGTAGATATGACAAAGAATGTCCCTATAACTTTTCTTATGTGCATTTCTCAATCACTAGCAGCTGTATATAACTAAATATTTACTCATGTGATGGAGAGAGAGAGGTACTCAAAATTTTACCATCATCACATGTCTCACCTAAGTCTCCCAGTCTCACAGCTTCCCAGGAAATGACAACCCCGTCTCCATCATCCACAACACCCTGGCCAACGTCCCAGCTATCCAGATGACCACTGAGCAGCACCCCCTAAAAGCATACAAATGAATAGTAAAATAAATATTTAATAACATAGTTTCTCTGCATTGTTTCATTCTTTATATAAAGTTGCACAATTGTTTATTCATTCATTCAGTTTACATAACACACTGTATAGGGAAAGAAAGGCAACCTTTTCCAGATGTTGACCGTGAGTCTAAATAGATCTTGTCAAACCCAGGCCACAGTGAAAGCCTTTAAACTGATGCTCTAGATTAGATTTAAACTCTAAACATCCTCCTCTCATCTTCCATACAGTAGTTCTAACACTAGCTAAGAATATATTTTTACTTCACTGAGACCATCTTCTACACTCCACTTTACATGGAATTTCAGCACTGCTGCACAAACTTTAGGAATATAGCTTACAAATAACGCTCTCCACTTTTGTTTCATAGTGTCAATCTGCCATTCATACAAGAACCTCCATGGGGTGGTCAAATATTAGGGCAATAAACATTCTGAATGCTTTTAAAAATCGTGAACATTTGGGGTATAAAGCTGAAATGAAGTCTGTTTTTCAGACTCGCCTCAGTAAAGTGAATTTTTCAGTTGATTTGTCAGCTATTAGCCTACAGCACCCTGTTGGCAAATTTACAAATGCTGTCTGGACATCCACGAATCAGCTACAGGCACAATCCCTCAAAATGTATATTTGAATACTGTGGCAGATTTTGTCTAAACCATGTCATGTTGTTGTCAGTCTCATGACAGGTTAACAGTCCCAACAGCATAATGAGTAAAGGCTAACGGTAATCTACGCAAACCATCTGTGGGTTATAACGGGTGAACTCTGAAGCAACAGCCAAAAGTAATAAAAGTAATAAAACATGCTGTAGTTACCGTTCTTATGTGTTCAACAAAATCTACTGTGAGACTTTGTGCTTTCATCATCAGACAACAGAATCTGTAATAGTTTGTAATACTCAAAGGGCTACAACATGTACAAACAAAATAACAAGTCAACCAAAACTACTAAAAATAAATAAATAAATAATAATAATAATAATAATAATAGTCATAAATTAATGACATTACGGATGGAGATGTCTAGGTGGAAATGGTTCATACTGTTAGACCAGTTGAATTCTTGAACAGGAGACATTTCAAAATCCGTATGATGTTGCTTTTTTATTTTGAAGATATTTTGAAGAATCTATAGCTCTTTTACAGTATAAACAAAAAAGCTGCTAATGGCAGCTATTAAGCTTCGACAATGACTAAGAACACCATTTAAGTAGACAAAATGATGGTTGCATTATTTCTCAAGTCTACTAAGGTCTTTGAGTCAGAAAAAAAGAGACATTCAAGTTATGATTCAACAATCATCTTCAAAAAAGCAAAATGTCATTCATGTTTGTCAAAAATACACCACCATTCAAATGTTTGCAAACAGTAAATGACAGTAAAGACTTATACTGTTCGATTTGTTTTTTTGTTTTTTTCAAATAAATGCAGTTTTTTACATCATATCGTCCCCTTGGAATTATAAGGTTCTATCTGACATTTTTGTCAAAATTGAGTTATTCACATATTCTTATTCTGTGACAATTTATTTACATTATGTGATGTTTTATTTTAAGTTGTGTACATTTTGTGATTTTTTATTGAACTATCCAACTTTGGATTTTATTGAACTTAACAACTAGAAATAGAATTCCAACTTTGCAAGTTCAGTCTGGTGCTTCTGACTCACAGCCTGTAAGTACATTTACATATTGTGACACGTGTCCCGAGCTCTCATCAGAATCTCCCTGGTAACAGAGCAGGCACACCTGCACCTGCTCATCACAGGGTGAGCAGCCACACCTGCGCCCCATCAGCCGCTGGAGAGATGTCTCCGCAAGACTCGACTAATCTTGTCTTTCCCTTTGCCCGCAGAGAGCAGCATGTGACCGCCAGCCCCAACGCCCACAGGAGAGCACGGACCCACACTGCACCAGCGCACCCATAGACAAGACGCTGAGCACCGAGCACCAAACTGCCTCACTGCAACGCCTTCCACAACAATTTCTGTTAATAAAATCCACCCTTCATGGAACTTACCTTCATCCTCGAGTCGTGTCCTACTTCACCCCGCCACACTGGTGGAGAATGCAGGCATAACAGTGAAGAGGATACCGACGACCCCTCCCCACATGGCGTTCTACGATTGGACTGGTTTGGATAGTTTTTTTTCCCCACGCTTCTTACCTCACGTATTTTCTCTGGTTCCCCTGGTAGCGCTCCTCCCTCAACGATGGAAGAGCTGTTGAAACACCTCACCGAGGTGAGCATCCACCAGCAGCAAATCATGGAGCACATGGCCTCCCGGCAGGGGAACCCCAACATGAGTGGGCCGCGCTCCGTCTCGCCACAGCCCTGCGAACTCCACTACTTGACCCCCGTGTCAGGCAACCCAGGCAACCCAGCCACTGCCCAGGATGACAGCACACAATGACGTGACGATGTACCTCCAGATGTTTGAGACATGCGGGAGGCGTGGCCCAAGGAGGAATGGGCGTGCATTGTTGCCCCACTGCTCACGAGTACTTCGCTCTTCCCCCGAAACAAAGCATCTCCTACAAGGACTTACGGAAGGACATCCTGGGAAGAATGGGGCTGTCTCCGATCAGTGCAGCCCAACTGTTCAACGAATGGACCTTCGACCCACGGCAGCCGGCCAGGGCACAAGCTGCTAGCCTCTCGTGTCTGGCCCAACACTGGTTGCTGGCCTGGGGTCCCTCCGTACACCAGGTAGCAGAGCGCATTGTGGTCAACCACCTCCTATGTGCTCTTCCCCACCCACTACGTCAGGCTGCCAGCATGCGAAACCCTGCCAACGTGGATGAATTCATCGAGAGCCACCCAACACCAGGAGGTAGGGGAGAGAGTGCCGCCATTTCCCCGAAGGGTGGTCCAGTTCATATCCACTCTCGACCTTACCAAGGGCTACTGGCAGGTCCCCTTGACAGATCAGGCAAAACTGAAAATGGCCTTCTCTACCCCAAGTGGCTACTGGCAGTACCGGGTCCTTCCATTCGGCCTACACGGGGCCCTGGCCACTTTGTAAATGGCTAATGGATGTCCTCCTCCGACCGCATCAGGCCTATGCGGTGGCCAACCTCGACGACGTCGTTATCCACTCAGAGACTTGGGAGGACCATCTGGAACGGCTGCGGAGGGTGCTGCCAAAACAACGCCAACAGAGTCTCCCGCCTGTGGTCAGCTTTCGCAGGTCTGTCAGGCTCCACTCCCTGCCATCCCCCGATCTCCCCACTTCTCCAGAGGAACAGGACGGCACTTGGGGTGGGGGGGTGTGACATGTGTCCCGAGCTCTCATCAGCGTTGCCCTGGAAAGAGAGCAGGCACACCTGCATCTGCTCATCACGGGCTGAGGGGCCACACCTGTGCCCCATCAGCCGTTGCTCATATAAACCCCGCAAGCGGGTACAGAGGTGAGAGATGTCTCCGCAAGACTCGGCTAATCTTGTCTTTCCCTTTGCCAGCAGAGAGCAGCGTGTGACCGCCAGCCCCATCGCCCACGGGAGAGCACGGACCCACACTGCACCAGCGCACCCATAGCCAAGATGCCAAGCACCAAACCGCCTCACAGCAATGCCTTCCACTACCCTTCAGAACTTATCTTCATCCTCGAGTCGTGTCGTACTTTACCCCGCCACAATATGTAAAGAATTTGCCACTGATGATTCAAACAGTAGCACTTGTTGTTTGTCATTACTCCGATCACGAATGCAGACAGGTTTATGTTTACGCAGCATGATTTGCAACAGAACATGTAAAAAGACAATATAAGTTATTATAATCAGTAATTATGTCCCCACTGGATGAAACAAATACCTCGTTCATGAGGGTTTTATTGGTTTTGTCTCGTCGTGCTGGGAGAAGGCATGACAGTTTGTTAAGGGCCGTAAAATTTCAATCACACGCTTGAGGTATTTGGCCAATCACAACGCACTGGATAGCTGGCCAATCAGCGTACACTGCGCTTTTCACAATGATGAGCTGCTCCGGGTGTGTGTTGTGCTGTGTGTGTGCACTTTGGATGGGTAAAATGCAGAGCACGAATTCTGAGTATGGTTACCATACTTGGCTGTATGTCACGTCACTTTATAAATAATAATGAATAATACAGATCAAATAACATTCTGAGTGAATAATGGGTAAATAAAGATTTTTTAATCACTGAGTGAATTATTAATTGGAATTCCTGAAAGAAAACACTCATGGTAACATTAAACATAGATTTAAAAATGATCATTTTCAGTTTTACACAGCATCAACAACATCTAAAAGCTTTGCCAATGCACAAAATCAACATTAAACTTTTGGTAATTTCTGTAATCCTCTTCAAAGCCAGCTCACAAGCAGAAGCTATTTTCCATTTCTTTCAAGTACAAAATGCAAACAAACAAAGAGTAAACCAGATTTTTTCAGCGACTGATGTTAGACAAGCACTGCATACATTACTGTTTGGCAGGAGGACCAGCCTATTTTGATGTGGTCCTCAAATTTGGATCTGATGGATAAACCTAAACATGTTTTTGTATAAAAAAAAAAAAGAAAAGAAAATGCAAATATTTTTCTAATTGCAGTTTTGGTTTTGAATATATTTCAGACTAACTAGTATAATAATATGGACAGTATAACCATGCTGGCCAACCAAAAAAAATAGGGATTTAGTGGTGAGTACTGAGACAAAGAGAGATCTGTCTCCAGATTAATCTTAACTTCCTAATAACTATGTGACAGGGTGGACTGTAAGGGCTGACTGACCTCATAATTAAACACAATCATGTCACCATTAATGAGCTCTGACAGGATGAGGCTATTAATTACGAGGCATTGAAATATGAATGAGTAAGTGAAATTAAGAGAGTGAACAGGGAGAGGATGACTTCAGCCTAATGTGCCCGCAATCATTCAATATCCTGCAGTAAATCTGGACCAGACAGGATATGATTAAGATGATGAAAAAGAAAACACATGCTAATCAAATAAAATGTAGTCTCAGCTTGATATTTTCAGTGAAATGATAATATAGTATATCATAATTGTTGAAGATATTGTTCACCCCCCCAAAAAATTCTATCATCATTAATTTTGCATTCGTGCCATTCCAAACCTGTATGACCAAAAAAAAATAAAAAATAAAAAACTGACACTGATTAAAGAAAACACTGAGACATAAAGTGTCTTTCATGTTCTACAGAAGAAAGTCATACAGGGATGAGGATGAGATATTAGTTTTCATTTAGTATTTTATATTTTAAATGTAGTATTTTATATGAAAGAGAGAGAGAGAGAGAGAGAGAGGGACTGAAAGAACATGCAGTTTCCCTTGCCCTTTGCCTTACCCCTCTGTTTCGCACGATCATGTTTAGGGGTAGGGGTGTCACGATTCTCTTTTGGTTGGAGGGATAGGGGTAAGGGGAAGGGCCAGATAGCCCTCCAGACTAAGTTTTTTTCAGGACCACACTTCAGATGAAGGGGTATGAATTATCTCAGTGTTAACCGGCTTCGGCGTCAACATGGCTGCTGGAGCGAACATACATGTAAACATTTTTGGCATTGATAAAGATTTTAACTAAAAGTATTTTATTAATTTTTTTTGTTACAGTACATTCAACCGAATGTAGTTCATATTCACGAAAATATGAACTATTTTGAGTAGTTCATACTCAAAGAAATGTTTGCAAAAAAAATGATGAATTTGATAACAAAATATCATTACAGACACATTTCCATGTCTGATCAGGGCGATAACCACCATAGACATTGAGGAGGGCTAGTACTCTCAATAATTAGAAATCACTAAACCCTTTTCTCAAATATTGCCAATTCAAGAGAGAGAGATAGAGAAATGTTTCTCTTTTTAGAGTGAGGTTACTTTAAAAACAGCTATTTTATCCTCTTATTGCTGTAAAGTCCTCTGCTCCTGGATGTGTAAGCTGCACCGTATGATATGTGTGCATTTGTGTGTGTGTGTGTGTGTCAGTAAGCAGCACATAGATATAGAACGGTATATATGTGTATTGTAGGAGCTAGACGATGTATGATGACGTGTGACGGTATAGTAGTGGGCCAAAGACAGAGGTTACACAAACAGTCATTCACTCTCTCCACCCCCACCACTTCCTGGAACTCCATTATTGTGTGTGCTGAAAAGAGTGTAGCATTTAGAGCAAAACCAGAGAGTTGTTTAAAAAACATGTGGTATGAGAATGAGCCAGCGTTACAGAGCAGACCAGATCCTAGAAATTTTCAAATTTTTGTTGCCTTAGGAACTGTCAGGAAAGAAAATCAGATTTTCATGAAAATCTTACTTAATTCTCTCAATATCAAAATATAGTACACAGCTCTGTTTCAAAAGTTTTTAAGATATTTAAAATGAATATACTGGGTTTAAAACAACCTATAAGCTCTATTACAATACATAATTTGTGACATACTGTTGATTATCATATAAACTAACTTTGGTTAAAACTGGTCCCAGTAATGTACTTACAATGGAAGTTTGTGGGGCAATGGTTTCTGGAGGATTTAAAAGCAGGAATGCAAATTTTTGTATGATTTTAAAAAGATGGCTATGAATTTCCCAGCAAATGTTTTGTTTTTTCATGCCCATTTCTGCTCTCCTTTTAAAGTAATAGTTTGCATTGTAATGAATTTGAAGGGAGAATAATAAAGAACAGTTTAAATGTAGGCTTTCCCGAATTGTAGTGTCTATTATAAGAAATAGTTCATTTCAAATCAAATTTAGCTGATAATAATTTGCAGATGAATAATTGCATACATAATTAGCATTTATCAAGACCTCAGTAACTGAATTATTTCAATTTATGCAGATTAAAGTATTAAATAGACTTTACCAAAGTGCCTTTAAAATAATTGTTTTTTATGACTGTATGAGTTTGAATTGATTCTTTCTTGTAACTAAAGACTATTTAACTATTTAATTAATATACGACCCCTTAAAGTTTGAAATTAATAAATTAAAAACTGCTGGACAGATTTATTGGTCAGTTTATTAAATTCTAAATAAGAAAGGAATTCAGCATTTGCTTGGTATTAATTGCTCGGGAATAAATGTCAACCAATTCCAATACCAGAAAACAAAACACAACATCCCAAAGACGCCACTGCATGAATTCAGGCACACACACACACACACGCACACACACACACACACACACACACACACACACACACACACACACACACACACACACACACACACACACACACACACAATTCATTCAACAAAATGCTGGACAATTCTCTACTGATCTGACTAGATGAGCCATTGGCAGTTTAAATTTAGCACTTATTGCATTTCATTTTTCTGCTCAGCCCAACAATTATGTCTGCCAAAAATAGTGACTTTTTCAGGTCATCCAGCCACACTGTGAATTGAAGAAATGAGAACGGACTGATCAAATGCACAGATGTGCGTAATGAGGCAAACATCACACAATTAAGCTGTCAAAATCACTTTCAAATTCCCCAATAAACACTGACATCAAACAATTCAGTTCCATTCAGTTCCAGAACTGGAAAGTTTTTGTGTCTGTGTTGTGCCTGCAAACACAACAAAAGATAACACAGAGCATTCAGAATCAGATTGGACATTCTCACTAATTAGGGACCAAGCACCAAAGGTGCATAGGCACCTATTGTATCCGTTAGGATTCTTTTTATTATTATTATGGTGCGTCCATCGCAAGTATATTGCAGCCCATAGAACTGCTTGTGGGAAAGTTGTATACTTTGGCACACTGATAGAGGACAGTCCCAACATTAAATATAGCAAATTTGAAGTCTCTAACTCCAACTCTCTGGTGCCACCACTTGTCCAAAATTTCAATATTTTTATGCTAATAACTTTTGAACCTTATGCGAGAAAATGAAAAAAAAAAATTTTTCTTCTGAATCCTTGGCTCATGCCAAGTCGGATGAACCCCAAAAATTGGTTTAGTTGAGTTTTTTTTGCTATTCTCAATCTTTTTCTAACTCGTCCTAAACGGATAGTCTGATTATCACGAAAATTGGCTCAGATCATCTTCCAACCATGCTGGTAAAAAGTTATGGAATTGAAGTTGATTCGTCCAAACGTTTTTTGTATGACACGCGAACAAATTTGACATAAAGCATGCAAAAATGCATGTGAGGCTATATTAGGCCATTTTAGGCGTTGACCATTTTGATTTATGTTTTAAAATGCTGTATTTTTTGAACGCATTATCGTATTGTTACGAAAAAATTACAAAAATGTTTGGCTCCATGCCCTGATGGTATTCAAAAAGTTTGGTGGCAAAAGTTATAATGAAATATCAAAAAATGCTAATAACTTTTGAATATATTAGACTATTGAAATTAAAATGATCTCACTGTGTTCATTGGATCATACTGAGAACATATATACCAATAATGCCAAAATTGGCCATACTTCCTGTCCGCTTGATTAATGTTTAAAACATTCTTTTTCAAGCTCCTCCTAGATCGTTATTCCGATTTTCCCCAAATTTGACTTGTATCATCTTCAGACCAAGCTGGCAAAAAGTAATGGATTTCGTGTCGATATATGAAACGGTTCATTTAGCGCATCAACGAATTTTCTGGAAGGGTGCCAAAATGCATTTGAGGCTGTATCTATAAAGCTTTGACATATTCGCACCAAACTTTGTATCTGTCATTGTCACCTCAAACCAGGCAGGAAGGAAGTCTTGAAGTCTTGTAGCAGAACTTCACTTGGTTAGCATCCCATTGACTCCCACTCATTTTGGCGTCACTTTGACAGTGAATAACTTTACATCTGAGGCGTTTAAAGACTCCCATTTGTCCATTATTTATTTCTAAAGATACAAGACAATGTATAAAGGGCTCCATTACCTTCTATGTTACATTATAGCCCAGTAGAAACAGTTTTTGTAAAACTAGCTAACGATTGCATCATAACCACTTGACTCTCTGTCGCATTACCGTACAGACAGGAGGAGAAGCTCGCAGGCAACTAACTTAATATGGCGTACTGGCGTTACATTTTAAAATACTATACAAAATAATTAATCAGAATACTTACTCCTGCTCACTTACGCCAAAGAACTCCCCGCTCAAGCTCGCCGTCTCTGCAAGATTAACGATGGCAGTTTGCACGCACAGCTACTAGAAGATTTACATCTGTCAGACAGGTTGCTGACGTCGTCAAGCTTCATTTGAGTCTGCGCGTCAGAAACGGAAGTGCTAAAAAACGCTAAAAATGGGCTTCACTTGTCTCAATTGAGTTCCATTGGGGTCACTGTGTCCATTTGTTTTACTGTCTATGCCTCAAACTGACCATGCCACATCAATTTGGTAACAGCACCACCTATTGGTCAAAGGTAATAAACCATTCGGTAACCATGAATAATTACACTTTAAAAATGCTAATAACTTTTTAATTAATTAGCCTATTGCAATAAAACTGCTCTAAAAATATTCCCTGGCTTATGCCAACAACATAGATACCAAATATTTCAGAGTAAGCTGAACTTCCTGTCCACCATTTTGATTTATGTAAAAAAAAACTTTTTCAAACTCCTCATCATCCGTTGGTCCGATTTTCACTAAATTCAAGTCAATTCGAATAAATTCAATTCTGACATAATGCTATGGATTTTGTGTCGATAGACAAAACCATTTTTGTGTACCACAGCGACGAATTTGAAGAATGATGCCAAAATGACACTTCTGTTTGTATCTCTGCAATGCTTTGCCATACTGACACCAAACTTTGTGTGTGCCATTTTCACCTCACTCAGAACACACCAAAATGATTTGATTACAGCACCACCTTTTGTTCAAAAGTGGTAAGCCATTTACTCATATTACTAGTGCTTGAATTTACGATTGTTCAGCCATTTCAATTACAATCATCCTAAAATTTATGTAATCAATGCTTATTGTGGCATTTGGTGTGATCCTCCATGCCATGCTTAGCTCCTCAATTTGCCGGTGGACTGCTTGGCCCTGTAATTGCTGCTTGCAGCTATATTATTCCATTTGAAATTCACTGAAGATTGTAGTTATTATGTATTTTTTATATTCCAATTGGACACTTGGAAGGTTTTTGTTCTTGTATACTAAATCTCATTTCCTATCACGTTCTCAGAAAACTGAGTCATTGGTGATTCTAGGAGTCAAGGTCATGTGCATTATATTAAAGTGCTATTGATATTGTAAGTGATTTTAACCAGTTTTAGAAAAGCATCAAATGAATTTTTTTTTTTTTTTGAAATATTAGAAATTAGTGCCAGACTACCAGCCTTGAATATATTCATATCTCAAGGCTTGATGAATTTTGCATTAAAAAATTTAATTATTGAGAGAACATCAATGGCAGCTCACTCTGTGCCCTTATTTTGTAACTGATTGAATAATGAATTAACTAATTCAAATAGAAAATTTGATTCAGCATTTCACATAAATGACACCCCTTTAATAAATAATAATAATAAAAAAAAATGATTATAAAGTACACAAAAACTAGATGACAGTTAATATAAGTTTATGCAAGGGGGATTTTTGCCTGAGGTCGAGGTTAATCTTAACCCAGTAATGGTGCCACTGTCATTATTTTAATGTTGTGCAATAAAAACTAAATTAGCAAATGTTTCCATTTAGTTCCCCTAATATAACGGATGATGCATTATCATTATCATCATGATATATAGTGAGTGTAGAAAAGAATCACTTTAAAATAATCAATTTTTTATTATTTGTAGTCTGAAATTAAAACATCTGAGAGAAAGATATAACATCAACATGTCAGAAAAAAAAAACAGAATAACTGAGTTGGAAAAAGGATTACCCTCGACACCCCCCCCCCCCCCTAAAAAAGACTTGTAAACTAGATCAGATGTAGCTAATAACCTTCTCAATGGCACACAAATCAATCAACTGTGTTAAGCTGTGGTCATTTCTATAAGCACAGCATGAAAATATATTTCCTGGAATTTCAGTCCTTGGTAGTGCAGCTGAAGCAAACAATCAACTCTGGGTGGCAAGGCACTATGAAAAGATCTCCAGGATAAAGTTCAAGTCAGTAAATGGATACAAAAAAAAATATATAAAAAATTATATTAATTATAATATATAATATAATATAATATAAAACATTCCAGGCTTTATCACAATGAAGTCTTTTATTAAGAAGTGGAAGGTATTTGGTACAACACGGATCCTCCCTGGATCAGGATGTCACTCCTAACTGGATGAAAGAGCCAAGAGGCCTACAGCAACTCTGAAGCAGTTGCAGGAAATTATGACAAAGAGTGGCCATTGTGTGCATGTGACAACATCACAAAATCTCCACAAATGTGGCTTGTATTGGAACGTTGCAAGAAAAAAGCCACTCCTAAAGAAAGGTCAGATGCAGTCATGACTGATCTTTACCAAAACACACCTTTCTGAGGCAGATGAGACTAAAATGTAATTAATTGGCCTCCACACTAAACGATATGTCTGACTGCCCATACAATGCAGCTTATCATACAAATAACAGCATTCCTACAGTAAAGCATGGATTTAATAATATCCTGTTATGGGGTGTTTCTCTGAAGGAAAATCTGCTGCCCTCTGCCAGAAAGTTGTCAATGGGAAGAAGGTTTACCTTCCAACATGGCAATGACCCAAAGCACACAGCAGAACGGAGCATGCAGTGGTTGAAGGGGAAAAAGGTGAATGTCCTTGCATGGCCTAATCAGAGCCCAGACTTAAACCCCACTGAAAATCTGTGCAATGACTTTAAGACTGAAAACCACAAACCATCATCATCAAATTTAACTGAACATGAGCAGTTCTGAAAAGAAGAGTGGGCAAATATTGCAAAGTCTATGTGCAATGTTAGTGGAGACAGAGACATATCCCAACAGACTAAAGGCTGTAATTAAAACAAAAGGTTGGATTTAACAAAATACTGATACAAGGGGGTGATCTTTTCTCCAACTCAGTGATTTTATTTTTAATGACATGTTGGTGTTATATTGTTACTATACATCACTTTGATTTAAAAAGTTGCTCTGAGAAAATACACTTGGACAAAGGTTAGAATTTACCTGCTCAGTTGGACATCTTCTCAATCTTTCCCTATACTGTATATGTTTTCAGTAAACCAAGCAAAATTGACAGTATGCGACAGCATTAAAAAACAGCAAAATAATAATAATAGTATTGTAATTTGTTTTTAAAATGTTTCTGTTTTAATGTATTTTAAAATGTAATTTATTCATGTGATGAAAAACCGACATTACTCAAATCTTCAGTGTCACATGATCCCTTCAAATAACCTAATATAATAATATCCGTTAATTTTTTTTTCAGCATTCTTCAGCATGAATGATGAATAGAAAGTTCAAAATGTATTTAAAATATAAATATATGTAACATTAGAAACTTCTTTACTGTATTTCTTTTTATCTTTTTAATGCATGTCAATTAAAGCAGTGCCCCTTTTATGCAGTTCAGAATATTGCCTTTCTTGCAGTTTGTAATGTAGCTGTACTGTTTGTGAATGTAAGTGATCTGCAAAGTTGTATAGCCAAAAGTGCACGATAAATGTAAAAGTATTAGTAGTTAAAAATCTTTTTCTTTCACTATACCACAGCAGTACAATCCAAATCTTCAATGTGGGCTTCACAAAATGCTTACTTTAGAAAAATGGCTCAATACATGATTTATTTGGACCAGCTGACTCCACTGAATTACAAGCATAAGTATGAGAAATAACAGTTCTCTTTTCCTTGGTCACTATCTATGTCACCTCGGTGACCACAGATTGGGATATCGCTTTGTTAGTCCAATCTACTTAGAGTGTAAACTAAACAAGCCAATGCACATTGGCATGCAATTATTGCATCTAGCTGCCATTGACCACAGTGTGAGTATAATAATAAGGCAGCAGGCACAATGCATATTTTCACTTCTGAGCCCGAGCGACAGTATCGTTCTGCTCAACTGTGTGTCCAGTCATGAACTACGAATTCAGCATGCTCTTGGAAGCTGTGTTGGCAAGACAGCACTTCAGTGGTGATTGTTTCAGTGGGTTCAGTGGGCGGAGTCCCTTTGCCCCTGCCACAATCTGGGGCTCGTTCTAGGAACCACTTCCAGCAGTTACCAAGCGTTTTTTGACCTTGCATGCATGATGTATCTTTTTTTTTTTTTAGAAAGATGAAAGAAATAATAATAATTTAAAACACACACACACACAAATAAAATAAAACAAAATAAACAACAGTTTCCATTTCCAAATCCACTTCATTTAGGAATATGAGAGAAAATGTGCTGTCATCTGAATGCTCATGCTTCTGAGAACTTGAAAGATTTTTTTTTTCACCTTAAAAACAATAGGCTACCTAAAATTATTATCTCCGTTTTATTGTAGCCATTCATAAATGTAATCGTACCTTTTAAAGTAGCCATTGACAAATATCTGCAATGTGAAATCTGTCGCTAATCCTCTTATTTCACAGATAACACAGGACACATGTATAGAACATCTGACTCACTGGCTGTCACCAGCACCCTCATTAGCCGTGATGAGTAATACACTCCAAAGGTCTATACTGAGGGTTCCCGTTACCATCCATCAGCGAGAATGATCAGTATTTTCAGCCATGTCTCTGGCTGTGGCCAGAAACACCAGGGCTCAAGGTTCTGTTTGTTCGCAGAATAAAGGTCCCCATCTTGCATAAGCCTTATCTCTAACTAGGACAAGGCTAGAGCAAACATAGATATCTTTATTTTAAACTGCCTTAATTGTGACACTGAACACTAATACCACTAATGGTCTGTAATAATATGCAGCTGTGGTGAGCATAAGAAACTTAAAAACATTAAAAAAAATGACTATCGCAGGTGTGGGTTCTGAGATCTGGTTGTGCCTTGTAGCTACAATAAATAGTGTTGTTGTGCAGAATTTGAACTAGCCAGCTAGCCAGCTCTTAACATGGACAGTTTTAAATTTAACCAAAAGTGAGCCATTCTCACAACAAAGAAACCTCAAAGTGCAGAATGAAAAACAGAAAGTGACAGGGCTCGTGCCAAAACAAGATCCGTTATACAATGGCAAATATGAATTATGGGGTTTCCTCAAGCAGACTGAGATTCAAAGTACAACTGGAAAACTGGCATAAAAAAAATATAAATAAATAAATTATGTTTCAACCACAGAGAGGCAAACGTTTCATAACATAGCTTTATAATATAGCTTTATAATTCAACATTGAACTGTATGAAATGTATTAAGCAACAGTAATTTGAGAACCACTAGTACAAAATAATTTGAGGTAACGGCAAACATTTAGGATGTAGGAACTTTAAAAAGTGGGAGGGAACATATAAGGTCAAACGTCTTTAGAAAGTAATAAATATCTTCCAAAAAATTTGGTAAAGATTTCAAAAAGTGGTCAGTAAATCCCATTCTAACTCTAGAAGAAAAAAATCTTGAGGATGGAAAATAGAAAAACAGAAACTAGACTGATATTTTAGAATAATTATTAACACATTACCCATTCCAAAAAGGAAACCCTTTGTCAAACTTCATAATGAATTGTTCAACCGTGCAAGGGGTGCAGTAAACCAATCAGTAATGACACTGTCCCCTAAATTAAATATGAGGGCAGTTTAAAAATCCCTGTTGCCTTGTCTGAACCCCAAATGTCATGAACGTTATGGCCTCCTGTCATCCACATACTGATGGAGTGTGGAGAGCATTATAAACTCTGGTTTCTCCTATGGAGTCCCCCGCATACATCACAGGCCAGGAACAACAAACAGGAGATCCTGAGGAGGTTAAATTCACTCTGGTGTTATCAGAGGATATAAACATCTCAGCCTCATTCTGGGTCTAAAAGACCAGTTGATGGGCCCAAAATGGTAAGAAGGGAGTGGGATGATGGACAGAGTGAATTAGGAGACAAAAACAACAAACCAAATCCAAATAAAGATGAGGAAACTGCAGTTGTTCTACTCATTGCTGGTTGTTATAGAGGAATGTACAGATTTAGGCTTGTGGAAATATAGTTTGGGCAAGCTGAACTTTGCCTGAATGAACTGGGTCTATTACAGAGACGGGACATGTTTCGGAAAATGCTGAATCAGTAAACTGACTATGCATTCCATAATGACTAATTTCATTTTAAAAGACAGTTAAATTTGCGGGAACATAAAAACACCAACACTTTTCACACCATTACCTTTATTCCATTTTTTTTTTTCTAATTGACCAAACTTTTAAGTCTGCAAACAGTAATCCGACCAAATTTTGATTACCCAGATAGATCTGGTTTTGCCAGAAAAAAAGGTTATACGAATCTCAAATACTCAGCAATTAGGGTATTTTTCCCACTTAGACAGTAGTTCAGATTGTATTTTTTTTTTACATTTATTTGCCAATATTGATTGCATAAATGCTTAAATAAAAAGATAAAAGTCTATTTTATATGCTCTATCATTTTTATTTATTTATATTCTATATTAAATATGTTGCAAAGAGGCATGGAAAAGCAAATGTAACATGGCATATAATCCATTTATCAAATAAATGCTGTTCTTTTAAACTTTCTGTTCATCAAAGAATCCTGAAAAGAGTTCACGTTTTGCCAAAAAAATCTAATAAAAAAAAAAAGCAGAACGTTTTTCAGTTGTGATCATAAAAACTGTTACTTAATCAATTATTTAATTGAATTCAATTCAATTATGAATTAAATCTGAATATTAGAATGTATTCTGAAAGATCATTTGAAGATCACTAAACACAGAAAATATATATTTTTAATCAAATAGATTTCTTATCCTAAAAATATTTCACAATATTACTGGCATCCTTTTTGTTATGTCCTGGATATAGCTTAAATTTTTATTACAATAATCAGAATAATCCCTGTCATTCATTACAGAGCAGTGTATACAATACTGCATTTATGGTCTCATGCTGTTAAATAACAGGAAACACTTAAGGTTAAGATGAACACAGTGTACAGTAGATGCAGAGAGTTATTCGAGTTCCCTGTCCTCTGCTTGCTGGTATGAAGCAGCTATTCTGGGTGCCACAAGGTTTTATCACAGCTCAATGAATTATTTATAAGGCAGAAGCCTGGGCCCTGGAGAAGGAGAAATTAATGGTTATGACAGAGTAAACCCTACAAGATGCCTCTGCAGGCATTAGTTGAGGCCAGCTTTCAAAGTTACTGAAAGCCAACTCGCTGCTGTTTCTGGGAAACAATATGGTATCGCATCTAGGAAATTTGATTGTATTTTTATGACAATGCATTATTGATTTGCCAATAAAAGATGTTAAAACACACACACAAAAAAATTGCCTTTCTAATGGAATATCTATATTGAAGAAACAATTCAAGGATTTTGCGGAACAGGAAGTTAGTTTACAATTAAATGAAAATCTGTCATGCTGTTCCAGACATGTATACTTACATTTTTTTACTGTTGAAGACTAAAGATATTTAGATTTTTTTTTTTTGTTGTTGTCTATACAATAAGAGTCAGTGGAGTCCAAAATTACTGAGGACCCCAAATGACTCACATTGTTAGGACAAAAACAATTCATAATATCCTCTTTTGTGTTCCATGGAAGAAAAAGTCATGCACAATCTGAGGGTGAGTAAATGACAAATAATAGATCTTTCACTGGGTGAATGCCATTTCAACACACTGACAATCTGACCAACAGCACACTCTTATAAACGGCCTATATATAAACTTTCAATTCAACTTATATTCTTCCCACACGCAATTATATTCCTCACTGCTTCCATATTTGGCAGTTAACATTTCTCGAGTAGTGTTACCAGAATATTAAACTGCATATATAAGTCATGGTGTAATTTATCTTATAACATAAAATTAATCTCAATAAAAAAGTGGGCGATGGCTATAATGAACAGATGCTAAACATTCATTGGAGATAATAAATGTGATTCATAGTTTAAAAAAGGTTCTACTCCTATCGCTTTAAAGCACTGACTTTAATTCTTTTCATTACATCTAATCTCCATACCACTGGAACAGTTTTTAAATGCGGTTCCGATCCTTTTTTTTTTTAATAAGAATGGAATTAATTAGACTGATTTAAGTAATAGATTTCATGTTTCATAATGAACCTTGCCCTTACTTAAAAAAAAAAAAAAATCACATTTAAAGTTGCATTTCAAAGCCTTTTGTGAAATTCAGTGGAACAGGCCTGCTTTTAGACGTTTATTTAGACTACTGTGTTTTTCTTCTCAGACTACATATGATATTGAGGCTGATGATGATGACGATGATGAGGATAGTCTCCAAGGTTATTTCTGGGGAAATATAAAAGCCCATAACAACACACACCATCTGCTGTAATACAAAGAGATCAAAAGCAGAGGGAAGAAGGAATCAAAAGAGAGAGAGAAAAAAACAGAAAGACTCATATGAGCATTGCTGGGATTAATAGGAGACCGAAAGTAGAGCAAACACAGTCTGTTATGATTTCTTCACTGGTGGTCTCATCTCCTTCACTTCGGTGGGGTTGAGTATGTTCTAATTCTGAATGAGACTGAATGACATTCGCAAAGTGGGGAATTCAGTTAGGCTTTTTGACATCATGGCTTTGAAATTCCATCAGATCTGTCTCTTCATGAAAATTCAAATTAACAGTCAAGTGACAGCACTCATATAAGGTAGGCAGTCTCACATGAGGTAGTAATGTGAGAAAAGAGACCCTTTGGCTAGAGCCACAAGGTCAGGTCCACACTGCAGCTTCTTTAGTGTGCAAACTGCACCCATTTAGACAGGAAAAGATAGTTCCACCAACATGTAAAACAACCAAACCACAGTTTGTTTAGTTTTTTATGTGATGTTTAAGGCTATGTGTATTTGAAATTGAGATAACACTTTATTTTAAGGTGTCCTTGTTACACATTACATGTACTTACTGTTGTAATAACAATTAATTATGCATAATTACATGCAAGTAACCCCAAACCAAACCCTAATCCTAACCGAAACCATATAAAACATGTATTTAAATAGTATTAATCAGTACTTAAATGTATAATTACACTGAATAAGGACACCTTAAAATAAAGTGTAACCGAAATTGATTGTATTATAATGCACCAGTGTAAAGTCTCTTCTGTGTCAGTGGTTATGCAGAAAATACCAGAACAATTGAGAATCTCTGCTTAATAGATACTGATTATTTAACAGAAGTGTTAGCAGGCGATAGAAGGAATGTTTTAATTTATCAGTAATAAGATAATTTAGTTTGTAAGTTCATTTCTCTTTTGTGATATTTACGGTCATTTAAGAATCCTGAAATACTATCAATCAATCAATCAATCACCTTTATTTATATAGTGCTTTAAACAAAATACATTGCGCCAAAGCACTGAACAACATTCATTTGGAAAACAGTGTCTCAATAATGCAAAATGATAGTTAAAGGCAGTTCATCATTGAATTCAGTTATGTCATCTCTGTTCAGTTGAAATAGTGTCTGTTTTAATTTGCAATCAAGTCAATGATATCGCTGTAGATGAAGTGACCCCAACTAAGCAAGCCAGAGGCGACAGCGGCAAGGAACCGAAACTCCATCGGTGACAGAATGGAGAAAAAAACCTTGAGAGAAACCAGGCTCAGTTGGGGGGCCAGTTCTCCTCTGACCAGACGAAACCAATAGTTCAATTCCAGGCTGCAGCAAAGTCAGATTGTGCAGAAGAATCATCTGTTTCCTGTGGTCTTGTCCTGGTGGTCATCTGACACAAGGTCTTTACAGGGGATCTGTATCTGGGGCTCTAGTTGTCCTCGTCTCCGCTGTCTTTCAGGGCAGTAGAGGTCCTTTCTAGGTGCTGATCCACCATCTGGTCTGGATACGTACTGGATCCGGGTGATTAGTATCCGGGATACTAATCATTTAATAGTGCTATTAACCCTCTGGTGCTGTTTGAATCATTTTTGACCCCCAATTTTATTATATTTTTTTAATGGTACAAAACTTGGTAAAGACTTTGGCAGTTGCTAAAAAAAGAAAGAAAATCAAAACAAAAACTACAACTGCCTACTAATGCTACTACTTTTTCTTCTACTACTACTACTAATAATAATAATAATAATATTAATAATTACAGACATGATTTGAAATGGTTAAATGGTCCTGAAAAAAAAAAAAAAGTATCTCAACTAGTTTAACTATCATTTTGCATTATTGACACACTGTTTTCCTAATGAATGTTGTTCAGTTGCTTTGACGCAATGTATTTTGTTTAAAGCGCTATATAAAAAAGGTGACTTGACTTGACTAGTTGCTTATTAGCATGCATATTGCTAGAATATTAGCCATTTATTAGTAGTAATTAAGCACATATTAATGCCTTATTCTACATGACCTTATTCTACATCCCTAATCCTACCCAATACCTAAATTTAACAACTGCTTTATGAACTATTAATAACATCAAATTAGGAATTTATTTAGGGAAAATTCGTAGTTAATAGTGAATGAGTATTCCCTTTTCTAAAGTGTTCCCACAAAATCTTACTGAAAGCCTCAAACCTTAAACTCAACCAGTTTAGCAGTCGGCAGTTTAGCAGTAAATGACAATATCATACAAATAATTATCAGCTTATTGGCATTTCAACCAAAATTTTAACATATAAAGAAGACTACTAAAATCCTTACTCAGTTTTCCCATGTTCCCTGTGTTTTATTTGAAAATGAACCAACTCATTTTACCAAAGACCCCCATTCTAGGTGCATCAGGGTATAAAAGTGTGTGTTCTCCTGCTTCAGGCAGCCAAGTCATGGACACGATTAATGAACTAGTTCTTTTCTCAGACATGTTCCAACTTTGCCACTGTGGGGGAGGATGACACTGGATGTGTAATTACTGCAGACAGGACCAGCTACACCCAGTCCAGCACAGCACAGCACAGCAGAGGACAACATTGTGACACAGTGCAGTGCGGTACAGCACAAAGGAATGCTGTAATGCATCGACGCTAATTAAAATAACATGGGTCGTGACTCATGACACGGTGAAACCCCAGGAAACATCCTACACAACAACACCGTTGCACGACTGCCTAACTATAGAGGTACAGGCACACTGATTTATAACTGTGTGATTGTCAGTTTTTGGCAAGACATTGCAAGGGTGTTGACATTTAAAATGTACAATTCAGTGACAGCAACAGTGGCTTAGAGAAAGGCAAACAGAATCACCAATATTCCATTTACGTACCTCAATTTAAACCAAAAGAAAAAGACATTTGTTTTGTAAAAGTGCTGTATTGTATGAGGAACTTGACTTGTGAGCAGTGCTCTTCCATGTTAAACTTGCCACTGTGATGCTAGAGAGTTGTGGGTGGTTGTCAGGGCATGTCTATGTGGTGGTTCAGCTATTGGAGCGGAGTGGAGTGTTGCTTACTCCAGAATGATGTCTCCTTCAAATGTTTTTTTGTCTGGCAGATAAAAAGTTGAATTGCTTGCATACAAATGTAGCGGGGCTACACGTAATTGAGATGTCGAATAAACTGTCTGGGGGGCGGGGTTTTGCACATGTCTGTATGTGTGTGTGAGACGATCATGCACAGGTGCGGCTGATAATGGGGAACAATCAGCAGCCTTCATGATTAGTGGCTGGAGAGGATAAAAGCTGATGGATTCTGATAACCGGGAGGTAGCCGGAGCCCAAACACGACTTCATGCACCGCAACCCATGACCTTGTGACCTTGGGACTTCACTTCCCCCTAGAGGGCGCCATATTTTTACCTCTGGTTTTATAGCAGTAGTGTTACTTGCTTAATATGCTTATTTGTATTTAATCATCTGTGATCCCTAGCGTGATCATGGAACACGTATGTAGACATTATTAATCTCTCTTCCTAGTGTGTATACATCTACATAGTATGTGTTTTATGTATTGAAAGATTGAAATAAATTGAGCCTATACACCTTTGTCTTTTGTTGTTGTGCCTCAAGGGTCAATATTAAAATTCCTATTCCCGTTATAATTTTGGCATAGTCAGCAGGATCCTTGACATACACAACAATATGAATAGCAGCGAACAGCCTCAGGTAGTGGGTGCACAGCCAAAAATGGTAGCTGCATTGATGCCATGGTTTATGGGGGGGGGGGGGGGGGCATGGGTCCCAAAGTTTAGTGGAGAAGGGGGTGTATCAAAGTTTTTAGAATGGAAAACACAAATTGAAGCCTTTATCTGGGCCCAGGGGCTGAATGTAGAGCAACGGGTGGACTTTGTGCTGAGTGCATTGGAGGCAAATGCTAAAAGAGATGTGGTGCTGTTGGTGGCTGACAAACGTGACACTGACATAAAAATTTTAGAGGCCTTAAGTGAACTGTATGGAGTCCAACAACCAGTAGCTCAGTTGCGAGTCCAGTTTTTTAATTGTAAACAGGAACCAGTGGAGGGTGTCAGGGATTTCATTTTCCATTTACGTGAGTTGCATTTTATCTGTGGGGAGCTAAGATTACAGTTTTTACCGATAATAATCCTCTGGTCCATCTTGAAACGGCGAAACTGGGTGCAACGGAGCAAAGATGGGTGGCCCAACTTGCAAACTATTTATACAATCTACGTTACCGACCAGGGGCAGCCAATCGAAATGCAACGGAGAGGCAACGGAGCACACAGTGTACGCCACGGCAGGCATTTCATCATTAGAATCCACCTACCCTGCAAAAACAATGGGGGGAACGGCAGAGGGATGATCCTGATTTGCAACTCCTACATACTTGGAAGGGGAGCAATGAACCCCCGGTAATCTATAACCTGGCGATCCTGTCTCCCCAGCTTCGCTGCCTGCTCCGAGAGTGGCGAAATTTGGAGCGGTGTGATGGGACACTGGTGAGGTGCGTTGCGGAACCAGATACAGGCTCATCGGTGAAGCAAATTATCATCCCAGTAGCGTGGGCACAAATGTGCCCAATTGTCTCTAGTTACCCCTTTGAGACTGTGGCCTTAGACTATCTGTCCCTTTGGGAGGCCTTCTGACACGTACCAGTACATCCTGATCATTATGGATCTGTTCTCTAGATACGCACTGGCTGTACCTACCAAGGATCAGACGGCTCTTACCACAGGCCCTGTGGATGGCACTTATCCTCCCTTTTGGCTGCCCACAGCGAATTCTCACAGACCAGGGAGCAGCGTTCAAGTCAACTCTGGTGCAGCATTTATGCATGATGTATGGCTGTAGGAAGATGCTTACCACACCATACCATCCACAGGGGAATGGTGCATGCGAAAGATTTAATCTTACTCTCCTAGCTCTGTTGTGCACTATCGAGAAACAGTCCCGGGCCCAGTGGCCTAGCCGGCTACCTCAAGTCACCTTTATTTATATAGCGCTTTAAACAAAATACATTGCGTCAAAGCAACTGAACAACATTCATTAGGAAAACAGTGTGTCAATAATGCAAAATGATAGTTAAAGGCAGTTCATCATTGAATTCAGTAATCAGTCAGTCATCTCTGTTCAGTTTAAATAGTGTCTGTGCATTTATTTGCAATCAAGTCAACGATATCGCTGTAGATAAAGTGACCCCAACTAAGCAAGCCAGAGGCGACAGCGGCAAAGAACCGAAACTCCATCGGTGACAAAATGGAGAAAAAAACCTTGGGAGAAACCAGGCTCAGTTGGGGGAGCAGTTCTCCTCTGACCAGACGAAACCAGTAGTTTATTTCCAGGCTGCAGCAAAGTCAGATTGTGCAGAAGAATCATCTGTTTCCTGTGGTCTTGTCCTGGTGCTCCTCTGAGACAAGGTCTTTACAGGGGATCTGAATCTGGGACTCTAGTTGTCCTGGTCTCCACTGTCTTTCCGGGATGTAGACGTCCTTTCTAGGTGCTGATCCACCATCATGTCTGGATACTTACTGGATCCAGGTGACTGCAGTTACCCTCTGATCTGGATACAGACTGGATCTGGAGGCTACGGTGACCTCGGAATAAGAGAGAAACAGACAAATATTAGCGTAGATGCCATTCTTCTAATGATGTAGCAAGTACATAGGTTGTTATGGGAAGTGTTTCCGGTTCCGGTTTACCTAATTAATGCAGCCTAAAAATCCTTTAACGGATTTGCCCACTGGTTTTATAACAGTAGTGTTAGCACTGGTAATATAACATATTTTTACCACTGGTTTTATAGCAGTAGTGTTACTTGCTTAATATGCTTATTTGTTCTTAATCATCTGTGATCTCTAGCGTGATAATGGAACACGTATGTAGACATTATTAATCTCTCTTCCTAGTGTGTATACATATATATATATAGTATGTGTTTTATGTATTGAAAGATTGAAATAAACTGAGCATATAAACCTTTGTCTTTTGTTGTTATACCTCAAGGGTCAATATTAAAATTCCTATTCCCATTACACAAACACACACACACACACAAACAGAACAGCCACAAAATGTATGGTATAATTATTATTTGTGGCACAAGCTTTTCAGGTATTTGTGTGGGTCAATGATAAATAGGATATTTTGTGCTAGGTTCTTAATTTTTTTTTTTACATACATACACACACACACACACACACACTTCTTCTATTCACATTGGTTTCATGTGTTTTTTAGCATTTTTTCAAAATGTAATCCTTTTAAAAAACTTTTAACTAACTAATTTACTAACATAATTGGCTATTATTAGTACTTATTAGGCATATGTTGAAGTGAAAAGTATGGTGACCCATACTCAGAATTAATGCTCTGCATTTAACCCATCCAAAGTGCACACACACAGCAGTGAACACACAAACACCCGGAGTAGTGGGCAGCCATTTATGCTTCGACGCCAGGGGAGCAGTTGGGGATTCAGTGCCTTGCTCAAAAGGACCTCAGTCGTGGTATTGCCGACCCAAGACTTGAACCCACAGCCTTAAGGTTAGGAGTCATACTCTCTAACCATCAGGCCACGACTTGCCTATTAAAAAGCCTTAAAGCCTTATTCTCAATTACCATATTCTAGACCACTTAACCCGATCCCACAGGCTACCTAAACTTAACAACTAACTTAGTATTAATAAAGCAGCAAATTAGAATTTTATTGAGGGAAAACTCTTAGTTAATATTGAATATGTGTTCCCTAATCAAAAGTGTTACAGGAGTTTTATCTTCATTTAAATGAACACTAATTAAACATGCCCTTCATGAGTCCCAAATACTGTTAACCAATAACAAGGGAAGGTCTTCAGTGGGGAGCTCATTCATTCTGGTTAGCTGGCAATTATGTCTTGTGTCTTGCTAAAGGGCACAGTGTTTATGTGTATTATGTCAGATGTTTTCTTTTAGCAATTTTTAATTATTTTTTTATGAGAAATCAGTGTGTATAAGCTGCTCATAATGTGGGCAGCAACACAAAGTGTGTGGGAAAGCTTTTTTTAATACCAAGTAAAAATGTTTCCCCTGCAGTCAGGCATTAGGCAGACATGTGGACACACAACCTGTCACACTATCATTATGGTTGCCTTCAATCAGAGCAACCCACACACGCACACACACACACACAAAACTGTCACTCGTAGCTCTCTGCCCTCTCTTTCTGTCAAACACACACATAAACACACTATGGGGCCCTAATCACGTCATCAGAGGTCTCCGTTTCTGCAGATGGTGGAAATCAAAACTCAACAGGCTGAGTGAAAACACACCAGTTCAGTGACAGACAGGAAGCCAAAACCACCTACACAAACTAAACTCCACCATAAACTGAGTATATGGCTATAAATAGACCGAAACACAACGAAGGAAGGAGACATCAAAACACTAATGAGTGATTCAACCTAATAAGTTTGGGTAAAAAAGTTTTTTTTTCGAAGTCTTTCATCAAAATATTAAAAAAAATATTACACTTCCCAACTTGATTTTCCCTGTTGGCTGTCTTCACGAAACCCTCCTACTTATCACCTCCTCTCCTCCTACCAACCTCTAATAGTATGCAGCACTCACTTCACTTTCAGAAGTCCCTATAGATAAAATCAAGCCCCAGTTAACTGTTTTTTTTTCTTCTCAATAAATGTCCCACTTTTACTGCAAATATGCAACATTATGAGAATAAAATTGCATTTCAAGTTGACTTTAAATTCCTTTTATGTAAATCAGCTACACTATTAAGATGTAAAAAAATATATAAAATAAAAAACAATAATGCTTCTATTCAGCAAGGATTTAATTTATCTGAAGTGACATTATAGCCTTACAAAACATTCAAATAAATGCCGTTCTTTTGATCTTTCTATTCATCAAATAATCCTGCATCACGGTTTGCACAAGATATGAAACTCTTTCCTACACTAACACAGTCACCCGGATCTGGTAAGTCTCCTGACCAGATGGTGGATCAGCACCTGGAGATGACCTCAACAGCCCTGAAAGCCAGTGGAGACCGGGACAACTAGATGAGTCCCAGAGACAGATCCACAGTGTCTCAGATTATCACCAGGACAAGACCACAGGAACCAGATGATTCTTCTGCAGAATCTGACTTTGCTGCAGTCTGGAATTGAACTGCTGGATTCGTCTGGTCAGAGAAGAACTGGACCTTTGACTTAGTCTGGTTTCTCCCAAGGTTTTTTCTCCATTCTGTCACCGATGGAGTTTTGGTTCCTTGCCACTGTCACCTCTGCCTTGCTTAGTAGGAAACACTTAATATCCAGAGGTTTCGTCGACTTGATTGCACAGATACTATTTAAACTCTGCTGAGCTGGATGATGTCTTTAACTGAAAATTAAGTGTCTACTGTTATCATTTTGCATTATTGAAACACTATTTTCATATTTAATACTGTAAAGTGTTTTGACACAATCTGTATTATTAAAAGTACTATATAAATAAAGGTGACTTGACTTGACACTGACAATAAAAAGAAAGGGTTTTTGAGCACCATATCAGCATATAATAAGCATATATTGGAGTAATGGCTTCTGAAAATTCAGCTTTGTATATAAAGGAATAAATTACATTAATTTATTAAAATAGAAAATGGTTATTTTAAATTGTAATAGTATTTCACAATATTTGTGGTTTTGACTGATCAAATAAATGCAACTTGGTCAGCATAAGATACTATTCTATACCATTCAAACAAAATCGCTTAAACAATAGTGTAGACTGTAAAAGGCATTTTTTGTGGTGGTTACACAAACAGACTTAAAGTATTTTAAATACAGATTGCAAATTTAGACATTTATTTAAAAAAATAATAAAAAAGCTATATGTTCACTTGTACTTGGAATGTCTATCATGAAGTCATATAACATTATTCTCCTGAATAAACCGTTTTGAATAAACAAAAAAAAAAAAAAAAAAAAAACAGTATGCTTACTATGGATTTCCTGCCACTATATGTCAGTTCTGCATAAATTAACTGGCATTCTGTTGCTTCTGATTTTAACAAAAGGAGGAAATTCTCAAGTAAAAGATTATATGATGCAGAGATTGCGCATGACTTGTATGTGTGTCAGAAGACATCACGTCATTCTTGCCATTCACTCCCACGACCTGATAGAACAGAATGAAAGTCTCATCTCTAATGACAAATTATTAGAACAACAATGCTAAACAAATGCCAATTCAGAACAACATTGACCATTTCACCTAAAGTAACCTCAAGTATCTTTTGCAGCACTAGAGAGAAAAAGGTTTTTTTTGTATTACATGGAAAAGAGAATTCACAAAAGAAGGATGCTACTTGCTCAACATGAGGATCTTAAGCTACTTCCTAAATTCATATTCTGTCATATATTTGGCCTATAGTATGAGGAAGCTTACAAGACTAGCTTCACCACTTTTCCAAGGTTACAGACCTGTTTCCTCTTAGTCAAGTTATTATATAATTGAAAAACCAAATGAGGCACTAGAATCCCATTTAGTCAGCAGTCTTACAGCATTCTGTCCTGCTGAGATCATGGAGGAGTTCAGAGGACGAAAGAGGAACAAACCAGCTTTCTGAGGACTTCTGTACATGAATGAGAAAGTACAGAACATCTTGTTCTCATTTCATTGAATGAATCTCACAGAAATGTCAGATTTCAACCCTTGGTTAGTGATTCTCATTAAATGATCATTACTGTAACAGGCTACAGCATTATATATATATATATATATATATATATATATATATATATATATATATATATATATATATATATATATATATATATATATATATATATATATATATATATATATATACACACACACACACACACACACACACTCCATTCAATTAAAATTTGGGATCACAATGATGAACTGATGATTTTATTTCATTAAAGACATGAAAGGCATTAAAATGATCTATACTACAAATGCTGTTCTTTCTAAGATTCTGTTCATAAAAGAATCCTGCCAAACTCATATTTTATCACAGTTTCCACACTACATTAAGCAGCCCAACCATTTTCAACTGTGATAATAAGAAAGGGTTCTTGAGAATCAAATCAGCGTATTAAAATGATTTCTTAAAGATTGTGTAATGCTGTGGACTGGAGTAATAGAGCTTTGCCATCAGAGGGGAAAAATACATATTTAAACAGGTAGCAATTAATCTTTAACAGAATTGCTCCTTTTAAATATATGTCTTCAAATCAAATAAATGCAGACTTGGCGACCATATGAATATACCTTAACTTGAATAATAATTACTATACTGCTATGAAAAGCATTAATCTCAGACTTTATTTTTGTTAATTAAAACATAATTTATCAATTCCTTTTTTTTTTTTTTATTAGATTTTGGGTTGTAATACGATCCCGACATGTTCTTGACCAGTTTTGGGAGTTTCCCCTGATGAATGTACTTCTAGAAAACAATTAAATATCAGTTTCTGTCTGAGACTTCAGTTCCTCAAATGTCATTATCTCTCTCTCTCTCTCTCTCTCTCTCTCTCTCTCATTCTCACGTGACTGTGGTCATGCATCTGAGTGTGAGGGATAACAGACCACTCGAGCTGGACACTTCTATTAAAATTTAAGACTGCAAGATGGTTCTTTTTCCCTTCACACTTAATCGCACTGAATCTTTCACCACCTCCCACAGACAATATTAACAGGGACGAGTGCTTAAAATATAACACATTGCTGTGGAACTGACAGAGAGGGCAGCACACTAATAGGAGCAAAAAACTTTCCCTAACAAGTCTCTAATTAGATATAAGTTGGCAGTGGATGCTGGACAGATGTATGATGATCAGTTAACAGGGCTACAGTGTTAGCTGGGCAGCTGAGAAATTGGGGCTAAGGCTGTAGATACCTTATACCTCTGACTCCTCTCTAACAGATTCCTTTCCATAAACACAAGCATGAGCAAGAAACAGATCCTGTTTTTGTTTCCCTGATGTCCTGCAGAGCAGCAGTGCAAACAAACTATAGAATGACCACTAAATGACTCATCGTGGCTGTAGGGAATCAGCAGAGGAGACCACACAGATAACGGTTCTGTTCCATAACCTAGAGAACTGCTTCATGGTCTACTGTCTACCTAGACATCATTCTAACCGACGTGAAACCTCCCGCTGTCTCATTATGCAGCAGCTACATGAACTCTTTTTACAGATGATTTTTAGTACTGAATATGAAATATATCTCTAATTGGCATCTTTTTCACTTTGTCAGTAATCTTGGATGTATTTTCTTTTTGAACTGGGTGTTATGTCAATGGCATTCTCCACAAAGGACACAATTCAAGGATTTGGCCAAGGCAAGGTATCTCTGGAAGCAGCATAATTATTCCTATCTTTGGAACAACCTTTATGTCAGGAGGTCAGCAGTGGTAGCACATTAGGTTTTAAGACATTTGAGACAATCACATTCATCTCAGTCTGACCCTGTGTGGTCAGTGTCAATCAGCCCTTGAAGAATTCTAAGGGGTAGTTTACACAGAACATGTTTTTGCATTTAACTGTCCGTTTAACTTACTTTTCTGTTGCACTAGACAGATATGTCTGACTCATGCACTTGTTTGTCTTTTGCATATGACACAGCATTTAAAAACGTTCTGAAAAAACGTTAGTTATTTGATAAACTGCAAGCTTTCACCGAAATCGCTTTGTTAAGTGGGTCTCATTCACTGATCTGGGTGTACAAATATTTTCCCTAAAATATCCTTCTTTCATACAATACTTTTTAGTCCAAATATAAAAATGTAATACTAAAAGCAGTACACCATTTATACATTTTGTGTGGTCTTTTAAACATGTTAAGGTTGGATTTTATACAGTGTGTAAAAAAATGTGTGAGGTTCATATGCAGATACACACAGGCTAATGAGAGGTCTGTATAAAAGGAGTTTATGGTGTTCAGACTGGTTTTGAGAATGGCAAGCATGGCACTGATTGCGCTTCTTGCTGTGTGTGATCTCATCAAGAGCTGAAAGTGTTGAGAGTGATGAAAGGAAAAAAAAACATATATGGATGTTACGGCTGCTGGTGTGTGAATGAAGGTGCACAAAGGAGAGGATATATTAAGGGGTACTTTTAATGATCGTGGGAGAATAAGGGCACATCCACCAAAACTATACAAGGAGATACTATACTACATCACAATACTTACTCACTATACATCAATCACGGTCCAGGAGGAACTCAAAAGACAGGGTATTTAAGCATGAGGGGAGAAATTGGATGAATGGAGACAGGTGGGGATTAATCTATTAACCAAACAAGAACAAGTAAAATGACCAAATAAGGAAACAAAGTCAATGAATGTAACAGCCCTCCCGGAACGGTGCATCCTCACACCGAAAGATGAATACCAGCGGAGGGAGGGTGGGGGTTCTGGAGGCGGGTGTGGGGCAGGCAATGGAGAGGGCCCAGGGTGGAGTAGGAGGGAGGAACCAGGGAGGAGACCAGAGCAGGAAGAGCTAGATGGTGCCCCAGAGACCAGCCAGGATGGAGTCGACGGCGGGAGGAGCCATGGTGGAGGAGGAGCCGACGACACCAGGGGGCTGACTGACGGAGACTGCACTGGTGGGTGAGGAGCCCAAGATGGACCAGCCACAGAGCCAGGGTGATGCAGAGGGTCTGGAGGTCCAAGGCAGTGTTGAAAGCACTGGCAACCAAGGCGGAAGCGAAGCTCCGGAAGCCCACTGTGGAGTCGGAGCGACTGAGTACGGAGGTGGAGCCAGAGGGATGGTATGACGAGGTGAAGCCATTGGAGTGGAGTCCCAAGCGGCGGATGGTCGACGACTGACCAAGGTGGGCCACGGTGAAGATGAGGGAACAGGGTGCCAAGGCGGAGCCGCAGGGTCGAAGGACCGAGGTGGAGTCCAGGCCTCGGAGGCTGGAGGTGGAGACAGGGAATCCACACGCCAAGGTGGAGCTGGAGACTGGAAGTGCCCAGATGACGTTTGTGACGAGTGGGGCAGGGCCGAGGGACGTGGGAACAAGGAGTGAGGCCAGCGGAATGATTGGGAAATCAGCGACACCTGCGACCCACTGCCGGTCTTGAGTCCCACGTAGGAGATGGAAGGATATAAAACTGGACCGACGATAGTGAAGGACGAGAGAGGACCAGGCCTGGGCTTTTAGTTTATGTTTTGCTTTTTATTTGCGCGCATCAGTCGTCCGTGAGGGGCTGATGCGCTGTTTTGTTTATTTTGTGATTATTAAAGTTTCATTTGATTGTGCGCCGGTTCCCGCCTCCTTCTTCCCGATGATTAGGAAGTTTTGATTATTAAAGCGTTGACTGAGGGTGAGCTGTGGGATTGACTGGCGCCAGCGGAGATGAGGTCGAGATACTGGCTGGTTTAGGAGGAGATGAGAGAGGGAGTCCGGGAGGAAACAAAGGAGGAACAGGGCTGGACAGAGCCAGCGGAGAAACAGGAGATTCAGGGCTCGGCGGAACCAGCAGAAATGGAGCAGAGGAACTGACTGGTCTAGGAGGAGGTGGGAGAGGGAGGCTGGGAGGGAACACAGGAGGTTCAGGACTGGACGGAACCAGCGGAGAAACAGGAGAGTCTATAAGGTCCATTAATCCCTCCATATAATTACCAGAAACCAAATGCAGCTCACCCTCAGTCGCAGGAGTGTGGGCAGGGCTTTCCTCCACACCCTCGATCTCCACCAGTAATCCCATGAGGCACGGTGTTGCCAGCTCACACACCTGGTCAGTCACGCTCTCGAGTCCTTGCTCCCCGACAGTGACAGGCTCAGGCTCTGCGGCGGGCTCTAGCTGTATCTCCCTGCAGCGGGATGGCGGCTGGCTGGTCTCTGGTTTGGGAGTGGGGCTGGAGATATCCTCTTCAGCGATGCAGATGGTAAACAAAGATCCATTTTTCTCCAGCACCCACTCCACGAAAGCGGCAAAATCCTCTCTGGGACCATTCGCTGGCAGGCGTGCAGATCGAGAAAGTCCCTAGTGTGGTCTTCCAGCAAATGGTCCAGTTGCTCCAGGGACAGGAGTTGAACTGCTGGTAAGGCCATTCCGGGAAGGGGAAGAAAACAAAACAAAAAGAAAGAAAAACACAGCTAAATAAACTGTTGGGTCCGTGATTCTGTTACGGGCTGCTGGTGTGTGAATGAAGGCACACGAAGGAGAGGATATACTGTACTAAAGGGTACTTTTAATGATCACGGGAGAATGAGGGCACATCCAACATAACTATACAAGGAGATACAATACTACATCACAATACTACTAACTCACTATAAACGAATCACAGACCAGGAGGAACTCAGAAGACAGGGTATTTAAGCACGAGGGGAGAAATCAGGTGAATGGAGACAGGTGGGGATTAATCAATTAACCAAAAAAGAACAGGAAAATGACCAAATAAGGAAACAGAAAGTCAATGAATGTAACAGTATATAGTTTGGTCATGTTTTATGCAGATTACTAACCTCAAGAAAACATGTTTACCTTAAAAAAATGTATATTATAAGTTTTTTTTTTTTTTTTTTTTCTTCTGTGCATATACTGTAAATACAAATAATCCTTGCAATTATTTCTCAGTAAGGCTGTTTTACTACAGCTCAAAAAGTAGAGAACAAAGCTAATAACACCAAGGTCATGGGTTTGATTCCCAGGGAATCCAAGAACTGACTAAATGTATACCTTGTAAATGATTTCACTTTTTTTTACCTTGTGTGTGTGTGTGTGTGCAGAAATGCAAAATGAATCAGAACCCTGTTTAATTTATATATACATCCTGGCCTTACTGCACATTATTCATTAGTGCATGTAATTCCACAATAAATAAATAAATAAATACAAGTTGCCTTCATTAGCTTTCACCAAAATAAATAACTAGCTCCACTTGTAAAACAACTTCTGTTTTTGGCTGAATAAAACAAGCTGTACGGGATTTACAAGAGCACATAAGTAAACAGCCAGTTGCAAGCTATTAGTAATAATTGCAAGGGAGTCTTTAAAAGCATTGTGTGTTTTATGATATCAGTACAATAAAGCACATTTAATGTCCCCTACCTGTTTAGGATGCTCACTCTCCGTGATTTCAGCCACAGTGTTGTATGAGTCAACACCTGGCAGTGTTTGGGCTCCTATAGTAAGACACACCTCAATCCTCTGGCCCCTGCGGGCCATTCTGGCCATCATCTGGACATCCTCAACAGTGATGCAGGCATGGGGATCTAAGGCACTCCGGGTTGGTACCACTGCCAACCAGTGTGGGGACTGAAAACACCACCATAAGTGGGTTAAAAACACAGAAATATGCTTATTATATAACAAATATACTGGTCAGAAGTCTGGAATAATCAGTATGTAATTTATTCCTATGATGAAAAAGCTGAATTAGAGAGTTTTTTCAGCTTAATGTTTTAATGGAAACCATGACACATTTCTTTTTCAGAGTTCATTGATAAATAGAAAGTTCAAAATAATACAATATATTTGAAATATAAATGTATCAGATTTGTTTTCATTGATACCATCACTTTGTATCAATGTAAATCATCCTTACTGAATAAAAGTATTTATTTCTTATAGACTTTATATTTTAATCTTATTTAAGCAGCACAACTGTTTCCAACATTGATAATAAAGTTTTCTGAGCACAAAATCAGCAAATTAGAATGATTTCCTGCTGAAAATTCAGCTTTGCCATCATAGGAATAACTTACATTTGAAAGTTATAGTATATAGTAAAATATATATAGTATATAGTTACAGTAAAATAGAAAACTAATAATTCACAATATTACTGTTTTATTGTATGTTTGATTAAATAAATGGAACCTTAATTGGTGAGCATAACAGGCTAATTAAAAAAAAAAAAAAAAAAAAAACATAATTATCCCAAACTTTAAAATAATAATAATAATAATAATTGTTCTACATTTGTTTTAATTTTCTGCTTTGACACTATTTTCTATTCAAACTTCTATTTAAATAGCCAGTAGCCTTTAGTTCACAGTGGCAGTGATACAGTATGTGTGGGAGCATGTATTTAAAAGGCTATTTACAAGATAAACAGGCATTGTAAGGGCATTGTACATGTATTTAATGGCAGGTCTATGTGCTTAGAGCCACTGACTCTGTTTCCAATAGTGTCAGTGAACTCAGCCAGTCTCTCGTAGGAACAGTTCTAAGTCTTTCCATGTACTGCTGCTAGGTTTATGATCTGTTGAGCGAAGTCAGAGTACTTAGAATTCTCTTTGGATTTCTCTTTGGAAAGCAATTTACTGTCATAACTGTGAGGCCTAGAGTCACACTGTAGAAGACAGCAAAGGATAAGAAGAGTCAGCAGCACCTGATTAATGGAGTTTCAACCACTGCTTTTATTGGCAGTAGTCTTTTAAAAGAATATTTGCTTATTTATCAATACAATATAATTTAATGAGTTAAATATGAAAAAATAATTGTAAAATTTATATAAAGCAAATTTCTGAAATGGCTTTATATAGTAGGCTATATGGTTCAACTGGTCATAAATAATTATGTTTTCAACTTTTCAAGGTTGTTTTTTCCTGGTTGTTTTCATATTAAAGGCACAACATGTAAGATATTTTTATTAAAATATCCAAAAACCACTTGTGTCGCTGACTTGTGTACTTACATTAACCCAAATGTTTCGAAGATTGTTTAAATTGAGGGAAATACGCAATTTTAACTAGTGAAACGGACTGTATGTGACTGTATCTTGAGTTACTGGGGTATATTATTTATGGGGTTATCCTAATAAAGGTAGGACAATAAAATATATAAAATATAGCTTTCAGATGATGTATAAATCTCAATTTTGAAAAAAGTACCTTTTTGACTGTTTTTTTTACTCCAGGGTCACATATATGTATAGATGCTCCATTTGACTGCTACAGGCACGTACAGTATGTGGCTGCCATCTTGGAATAGTCAACTTGACGTCATTCACCATACTGTAGGTTCTCACAGAGCCATTGAGCCATTCTGTGCAGGATTGTGGCATCTTTAGAATATTCAGTGATTACTATGGTGAATGACGTCAAGTTGAACATGACAATATAGCGTACGGCTTATGTATAGCAGCCCATAGAAACAGTCGCTAATGAGACATCTTCGTATATTTATCTATGGTGTACAAAGTGTAATTGTGTTGCCTGCCAATGACGTCATAACCCCTACATTTCTGGTTTTGTTTTGTAGAAACCATGTTAACACCAAAACGCTAAGGGATAGTTCACCCAAAAATGTAATGTTTATTTGCTTACCCCCCAGGACATAATAGATGTAGGTAACTTTGTTTTTTGTTGTTATTTTTTTTTTTTTTGGCTTGCTTAGTTGGGGTCACTTCATCCACAGCGATATCGTTGACTTGATTGCAAATGAATGCACTGACACTTTTTAAACTGAACAGCGATGACATGACTGAATTCAATGATGAACTGCCTTTAACTGTCATTTTGCATTATTGACACACTGTTTTCCTAATGAATGTTGTTCAGTTGCTTTGACGCAATGTATTTTGTTTAAAGCACTATATAAATAAAGGTGACTTGACTTGACTTTTTCAGTTGAACACAAACCAAGATTTTAAGATCAAACCATTGCAATCTATGAGTCTTATAATGTAAGTGGTTGGGAAACATGGCTAAAACATACAATATAACAAAACAAATAACATACACAAACAAAACCAAATTAAACCCTGCAGCTTGTGATGATACATTGATGTGCAAAGACACAAAACGTTTGGTCTGTGCAAGAAACTGAACAGTATTTATATCAGGTTTTTTTTTACCTCTGATGTCTGAACTGTTAAAACTCTCCAGAGCACGTCCTGTTGTACGTGTTCTCAGCAGCAGGCGCGTGTGGTAGTCTCAGCCTCAGATGCCATGCCCACAGACCGTTGGCTAAATGTCTGATGCATATGGGACACTTCAGGAATCTCGAAGTCGTTATTGGATTGGCTGAATTCTATAGAATTTCCGCGAGACGTGTGTGTCGCATTCTTTAATGTTCCGCCTGGAAACAAAGATATCATACCACCAAACCCCCTCACGAAAGTAGAAAGCCGTCATGTTTATAACTGTGATGAACAGCGCTTATCAGGATCAACTAAATGCTGGATTTTCAAAAGTATGTGAAATACTTAACGTTTGTGGCATATAATCTTTAAAATAACGTCTGAGAGTTTTGCTCACTGATCTGTTATTGTGGTGACATTTCCATGCCGCGAAAAGTGACAATGAGCGAAACGAACTGTGATTGGTTGTTGGACATGTCGGTCAAGCCTTGGCCAATAAAAGCTGCCATGATTTCCAGACTTTCAGCCTGAAGGTCTGGCTACTCATGCTTGAGGTGTCTTCTTCTTCTTCTTGCTTTATGGCAGATCGCAGACTTATAGGTGCATTACTGCCACCTATCTCTAAAATTTACTTTTGACACTCTATCTACAATCAAGTGTCAATATCAAGTCACCTACATCTATGTTAAAACACAGTTAAAAACAGTTTATTACTGTATGTCATTTATATAGATCAAAAAATCTGTTAACCATATTAAAAACATAAAAAATACACAGGAATTTCCCCTTAGATTTACTTTTATTATTATTATTATTATTATTGTTATTATATAGCATCTAGTAACAGCGTTCAAAATTACTGAGATGTCCAATCAAATTAAACTATTTGTTCTATTGCTAAACATGTAGGCATTATAGCCTGTTTGACAACAGTTTTACAACAGAGATAGCCTAAGAGAATGACAGTTACATAAACTACTCAACATTTTAAGTCAAATTTCGCTATCATTTAAGAAATTCATGTAATTTATTATTAAATGTGATGTGGCTTTACAAAGCCTTTAGATTAGACATAGGATTCAGAGTGAATGTGTGCATATACTGTAGGCTATGAACATTATTTGCAGATATTTATTGATAAATTTATGGATAAATATTGATTTACAAAAAATTCCTCCCAATATTTTGGTTTGATGTTACAACTTTAAAACCCATGGCGAATTAGTCTTTAAGTCAATTTAAGAATAAAAACATGTTAATTTTGACAGGTAGTGACTATGTTTCTGCTTAGATTTTCTAGAACAGTTATACTGTGGACAGGTGTTGTGTCTACGAAGTGTGAGATTCCTTTGGAAGCATCCTTTGTGGCAACTTGAGCATTTAATACATTTTCCTGTCAGAGCTTTAACATCTAGTGACAAATCCCAAAGTGTGTTTGATGGTCCAAAGAGAGCCACTTGGTATGCGCATATATATATATATATAAACACACACACACACGCACACACACGTTTGTTTTTGTGAAAAGTGGGGACATCCCATAGGCGTAATGGTTTTTATAATGTAGAAACTGTATATTCTATGGCCCTTCACCAACCCTACCCCTAACCCTCACAGGAAACTTTGTGCAGTTTTACTTTCTCAAAAAAAAAAACTAATTTTGAATGATTTATAAGCGTTTTGAAAAATGGGGACATGGGTTATGTCCTCATAAGTCACCCTCTCCTTGTAATACCTGTGTCATACCCATGTCATTATACAAAGTTGTGTCCTGATATGTCACAAAAACATGCCCACACACACACACACACACACAGCGGCAGTTGAGCATTTCTCCAAAGAGTAGTGTACAGGCTGAATCCAGGTCAATGCACAAGAAAGGTAATTAAAATACCATTGAGAAAATGTTTATTCAGTAGTGTTTTTTTGTTTGTTTGTTTGTTTGTTTGTTTGTGACATTACCACTCATCACATTTCTCCAGTTCCAAATGTTAACATCATTCCGATGCTCAAATGTCCTCAAATCCCTGTAGAACTGTTTCAGAACAGTATAGGCACTTCAAGGGTTTCTAAAACATTTGTGAATATACATTTTCAAAGATTATTTTTTTAAACAAACATATTATATATAATATGTAGTATATAAATAATTATATTCTATAAATTATTGTATTTTAACATATACAGGGATGTCATTGACTCTAAATGGTCAGGTCTTTCAAAGAAACAATGGAAATGCACAATGAAAAGAAGAGTAAAAATGAGCAGATGTGATTCACATTATTAATCACCTTCTGTGTTAACAACAATGTTTGAGTCTTTGGAAAGTCAGAGACATGCAGCAGAATATGCTTGAGTCAGAACAATGGGAGAAATCTTTGCAAAAGCTGCTTCCGCATGAGGGATAATATTATGAAATAAAGAAAAATGGTCTTCATTAGGGTTCCAGTCAACAGTGAACGTTGAAAATGTGCTGACTGAGAACAGTGTGGGCGTAAAATCAGTAATACTGATGACTTTTACTGGGTAAATGATGTTAACCTGTCATAGAAGATTAATTCTTTGACTCTTATTATTAATAATGAAGACTGAAAATCCATATCTTATTCTAATGACATTTCTTTCTTTCTTTTTTTTTCAAGCATTGGGTAAATGGGAATAGTTTCAACAAACAAAACATTCTTGACCTTGATCAGCTGTTTTGTGCAAAACAAACTTATATCATGGTTTAAGTAACTTTCATATTTTAAGTAAATTACTGCAGTTCTATGAATTGTGATGCTGCAGACTTTTAGCCAAGTGCATTCAAGTACAACTGATTTTACTAAGAGCCTTTAACCTGCATGAGTGTTTGACCTGAAAAGAGAGAAAATAAACGAGCACAAGTATAGCACAATGTGTTCTTGGCTTCAGGCAAAGTAGAATTTGAACTTTCAGGGACTTAACACTGAACCGACTACATTAGAAACATGATATAACAAAATACATTTAAACATTCTAAAAAAATGTGATCTTTAAATGATTTGATATCAGCCAGATGGAAATACAAACATTAATTTCGACTAAAGAACATAATGGCACAATCAAAGGGAGAAAAAAACCCTTTACAAAAATGATGAGATGAAAATGAAGTTACTGATAAAGTCCACACTGAGATAAGTTACTGAAATGTAATCAGTGGGAAATTAAAGGTATCAGATTTAACCCAGGATTTAAACCTTGGATTTGTCTTGTTCTTTAATAAAACGTACCTCTACTGTTACAAACTAGTCAATGACTAAAACCTGTGAGCAATGATTTACCTTCATCCACTGACAACTGTTTTCAAAAACCATAGAGAAACAATCTTTGATGTTTTTGATTCCAAAAAAAGAAAATACTGTACAAGCCCCGGTTGGCGTTCTGAAGCAAAATGACTTTATGTTACATTTTCAAATAAGTAAAGGTTCCCCCATAAAAATGTGTCCCCCTTGATGTGCTACAGATCCACCATAACTCTTCTAGAGGAGTTGGTTGTCATAAAAATGTTACTGTTGGCAATGATTGGTCATTCAGGCGTAGAACTCTTTACTCTGAGCCTTCTGGTAGCCAGAGCTAGGAGGCTTGCGCTCTCCAAGGTCGTAGCTCCCTTCGTCCTTCTTTCTCATACGGTAAACCAGAAGGAGGATGAGGAAGATGGCAAACAGGAAGCCAATCACTCCGCCGGCTATAACAGCTGCACCAAGAAAAAAGACACCATGTCAAAAAATGTCTATTGTAAAGTCATATTCAAGTACACATCATATTCAAATGCTTCAACAAAAACTCACAGAAGCAAATCAAATGAATCAAAATAGCAGTGAAATGTGACACACACAGACAACAATGGTTTGTCAGCTTACATAAGTTATTAAAAATGGCTGAATGGTTTGGGGTGATACTACAATCATAGGTACTTTTGATTACTTCAGAGGTGAAAAATCTATTTGATCTATATTATACTATTCTATTCTAATCTATTATTCTTTATGACAATTAATAATATCAATAATACTAAATCATGGATAAGCTTTGAACATTCTAACACAACAAGACAACTAGCGGTACGTTAAAAATAAATAAACTAGCTATTTACCAAATTGGTCAATATTTATAAATGGTAATTTTGAGAAATGTTTCAGTTTATTTTATTTCAAGTTTTTAAACTGGCACTCTGCTGCTTTTGCAGAAATATGAACTCATCACTTCTCATTTCCATCATAACCAAAAGAAAACATATTTTGGAAAAAAAATAAGAATTATTATTTAAAATGCATGGCATGATTTCTTTTTATGGTACAATTCTAAAAATAAATACTAAATATATATATAAAAAATACTCAATATTAAAACTTAATTGTTTTAAGGTCTAAGACAAATGTACAAGTCAGAATTTTCTTGATTTTTAGATATTTTAGTAGGTTTGTACGCAGGATTAGCCCAAAACTGAGTCCCCATAGCAAATTAACTTTTAAATAGTCCATAAAATGAGATAAATTAAAACTATAATAAATCTGAAATTTTTTATTATTACATTTTTAAAGCATTTGTTTTTATCTTAATAGGCAACTAAAAAGTTCCCCTAATTGAAGAATCACTCTTACATGTTGTTCATTTCGAACATACCTGCCAACACTTCCGTCCTTTGGAAGAGATTTTCTGTGCGAACCTCATGAAGCGGGTCAGCATCTTGTACAGCACTCGATGAGCTGGTGGCTTCAACAGTGACCTGAGGCTTTTCTGTCTGATAGACAGAGATCTAATAAACAGTGAGAGAGGCAGAGAGAAAAAGACAGCTCAACATCCAAACTGCTGACACTTAAAAAAAACTGTTCAGCTTGTAGATAGTGTCGGAAAAAGTGAAGAGATTCAATAACAAGCCTGAAGGATTCAACATAACAGTGATGTTCAGTAAAACTGTAAGGGACAGCAGGTCAGTTTAAGCGTCAAAAAGGGACAATATTCAAAATTATCACAAGTTGTCACAGTATTGCAGGCTGTGCAGGTTTTGGAGCAGTGGAAGTCAGCAGAAGCTTTGATAGTGTCAGAATCTTTATGACTGAAATGGACGAGCAATCGCACCTCTGGTCCGAAGTCTGAATCAATGAATGTGTCTATGCTGATGGAGGACTCCAAGCTGGGGCTGCTGCTGTAGATGGGCTCCTGAGTGGACCCTGCTTTGATTTCTGGGTACCGCACAATTATCGTGGAAGTGTCTTCATCATCATCTGTGTCACTAGAACCTAAAGAGATGCGTGCGAAATAAAAAAAAAATGAGATGAGAATTAAACAAAATAAAGTTTTCCTTATTACAGTATCAGACTTTTTTTGGGGGGAGGGGGGGGGGGGGGGCACTATTTATGAGTGAGTTATTGGAATCTTTTACTTAATTTACTACAGCTATATTCCACTTCATCTTTTTAATGAAGCATTCTGTATACATATATGCTAGGACTGTTTTAAATGTTTAAAAAATAATTCATATATCAGAGTTGAGATGAGATGTTTGCGACGGGAGTAAATAAAACGCAATATATGGTGACGACCACAATCAAACTGCATTGTGGTATATTGAGTGGCCTTGAAGTGTACAGTACATGTGAAGTAGACTTGCTCCTCTGGTCTGATTTTACATGCACCAGATGAACATGTTTGGGCACTGTGGTCGCACTTTGCATATTTTGTAGCGATCACATTAAAAACGGTATATAAAAAAAGAAGAACTCTAGATAATGCTTTATTTTCATTTCAACACCTTGCATCTCTCTTTTTTAAATGCAAAAATGCATTCTGTTTGAATGGCCTCTAGCAACATGTCTAGTAAACCTGAAACCAGAGCCTTAGTTTCAATGCTCCAAACTTCTCTCTTTCTTGGAATTTCAGTTCTGCATAAATTTAACCATGCAGAATGGGAATGCAAGATCAGCACAATTGTGCTTAAAGTGTTTCCAGGAGAGACAGATGAAATGTATAACATTTATAAATATTTCAACCATTCTCTCCATTTTGCACTGAAATTGTGCCAGGTACAAGGCACTGTGGTACAGCAGTAAGAGGTAGAGAAATGACTTATTAATAATGCAGAGTTTCTGTATGGAGCAGACATCTGCTGAGTGACCATGGTGGTCTTGGCTGAGCGCGTTTGACTGCAGGTGAAACATCTGTCTGCTCACAGGGTGGGCAACATTGTCTAGCAACCACCTAGCAGCCCTTCTATCAACAAGACATCATGCAACCTTTAGACACAACAACACTGGCTCTGGGTTGATTATAAATATTATTTAATGATTTTATAGTCCATAACTTAATAGGTAATGAGGTGATGAGGTGCTCTCCTAGAGGTCCATAACTTCTGGTCCATAACTCAATGCTACACTAGTAAGATGACTGAGAAAATGTACCGAATTGCAGCTTTAGTAGCATCGTAATAGCAATTTGTCTTTAATAATGATATAATAAACATTACTACTCTAATTACATCTAATCTGATTTTTTTTTAATGAAGTGTTTCTCACTGGCACAATGCAAGTGTGTTTTGGGTGGTTGCCAGGACATTTCTATGCAATTATTGCTAAGGTTTTGATTGGATTGCCTACAGATGGCTACTTACCTGACCAAGTTAAAATAGCCATTCCATGGGTTTCGATAGCCCTGTTACAAATGGTACATTTAGTGTGTATTGGTGGAATTGAGGTGTTGTCGGTTGCATGCTAGTGTCCAGTGAGTCTTTTTTTATTAATGATATTGCATTGGTCATTTTAGGTTTCAGAAGGGTCCAAAGCAGACTACTACCCTGCATTAGTGCCATTTTGTCTTCAAAGTGTGGATTTTGAGGAGAAACACAAGGCCATTTTATCTGATTATCTGGGCTGCTTTGCCAGTCAATTTAAGACTAAGTTGTTTGTAGAGACCATTTCCACCCCAATGTTAGGGGTTTGTTAAATAATAATCATAATATCATAATCGTAGTCTCTTGAGATAAGGAGATGCCTCAAAATAGTAATAAAATTGACTATTTTAGAATCATTGGGAGTAATACAGTACAATCAATCCTTACCAGATCCTGAACCAGAAGTGAAGTCATCATCATCTAAAGGATAGTCACCAGACTGCTGGTCATCCAAATAGATGTCATCATTTAGGACAGGAGACTGACCAGAGACCAGTATCTGCACAGGAAACACAAGCAAAACATTCAGAGCCAAAACGTCCAATGTAATCACAAAAGTATCTGAAAATCTAATGAGCTTGCTTGAAAGAAAAATGTTCAGTCATTCACATACATATGAAATGATCTCAAAGAAATCTTCACAGTTACACCAGAGGCACACCACTCAAGTACCATTAACATATCAAATAAAAACTTCTTTTTTCCCATTTCTAAACAACACAGAAGAAAATCTTGTCTGAATTTGCTTTACGGTGAAGACATAAACAACAAAAACGCCTGCCCAAGGTTCCTCCCACTTCTGTTTCCTTGGAAACAACCTCAAAGGAAAGTAATGTTTGATTCTCTTCCTCAGGAGAAAACTCTCTGGAAGCTCTCTGACCCACTAAAACAGCGCTAAAAACCAATCTAAAAGTCAGCATCTGTCATTTCTCTACACATTGTGGAGGTTACAAAAGGTTTATCATTCTGAAGTAATACTTTAAGGTTGAGGGGGTGCAAAATGGACAGACACGGTCTAGCAAACAAATGCAAGAAGCTATCACTGTTGTCAAAAGAGATGGCCAATGTACTGAATATTTCCAAAATCTATGACCCTTTATTTGTCGCCGTGTTGGTATCACATCCTCCAGTGACCTTGTCATCTCCCACAGACATCACCATTCACACTCGCTCGAGCTCAGCCTTCTCTGAACTTTTCCATCCATATTAAACCTTCAGCAAATCACAAACCACCACCAACAATGGGCCACACTTTGTGCACCTATGTGAGATTGTATTTATTATATTGTAGAAGGCAAACAATGAATTGAAGCACGGATATTGTCTGTCTGTGTGTGTAGTTGATTAAAGTTGACAAGAGCGCCAATGGATCCGACAATGAGATTGGATAATACTCCAAGCACTTTTGTGTGTAATCCGAATCCTCTTATTCACCCGGATGATGAATAATGGCACTCAGGTGATTCAAATTTATAGCGGTTACTCATGCAGGATAAAAACCCAGAAAGAACGAAGAGGTTGAATTCAAAGCCTGTACAATAACAGGAGGCTGGAGCGGGTGTTGTTTTCAGAGGCACTGAGGGGGAGATTAAACGGGACTTGAAAGCCAATGGAAGACTAAATAAAGCCATAGAAGAGCTAGAGCCTGTGATCAGCCGTGGGTACCGTTTAGGACATCTCAAACATACATCAGCCTCTGTTTGACTCTTCACATTTTTCATAGTCTCCTGACAAAGCATAGGCTTTCATTAGGCATCATCGCTCACTGTGAAAGAGAACACACAGGAAGACGGGATACAAAAACCCTGTTTAACCTCCACAGCTTACAATAACTGAACTTGAGTGACGTAAGGGCTGTGTGTGAAAGCTAAGGCAGCTGTTGAGACAGCCAATGACTAAACAACCCGTGTTTTTGTATGAAGGTTTCTAAGCAAATTGGTTTCAGACAGACTCCAAAAGCAACGCAATGTCATAATTTCATCTCAGTGATCTAGAACAAATTCATGTGAGCTTTATACATATCTGCAAATATATAATGATCACAATGCTTTTGTCCAGGAAAGAGTTTATATATATATATATATATATATATTTTTTTTTTTTTTTTTGCAGACAGGTTGCACTAACAGTGGATTTTAATGTGCTTTGATGTCAGTCCGAACAGTCCATAAGGAGCTATTTCTACCTGATCCAGTTAATTCACTCAAAAGAACGCAGAGAACAAAGCAGCATTGGACCCCATTGACTTTGATTGAATGGACAAGAAAAACGTACATTTCTCAAAATATTTTCCTTTAATTCCACAGAATAAAGAAAGTCTGCTTTTTATATGACATGAGGATGAGCAAAAGATGGCCAAATTTAAATTTTTTGGTGAACTATCCCTTTAGGAGCAATTTTTACCCGATCTTACCTACTTCTTAACTACTTCTGTTGATGTACCTTAAAGGTGCAATAGGTGATTGTCTTCAGAATTTGCTTGAAAACCTCTTCACATCCCAATAACAATCATTAAGTTAAGTGGTTTAAATTTATTTATCTGTATTTATATATTCTGTGGAAGGGTTGGGTATCGATTGGGTTGTATATGGGTTTTATATGATACCGGTGCCATTTCAATACTTTTAAAATGGTACCGGAGCCTAAACGGTGCCTGAATCAATACTTCTATAAAAATAAATAAATAAAAAAAAGCCTAAAAAGGATAACATTAAAGAACATAAAAAATATTTAAAATAAATCCATAGCATTCACACACTCCTTGGATGCTCTCATTTCCCAAGCTTCCCTTACTCTAAGGCTAATAAATGTATTTCATGATCTGGGTCATTGTTTAATAGAAAAGCACACATAATGTTTCTTCTGTATTTATTTTGCCATTAATTTTAATAATAATCTAGTGAGATTGTTGAATGCACAAGCAGTCTGACAACAGACTGCCTAAGATTAAGATTTTTGCACATCAGTGTATGTATAAAGTATGTATAATTAGATTAAGTATATTTAAATAAGTGTGGTTAAAGTATTCGTTCTTATGTTAAAGGCTAGATTTTCGCTAGAGGAAACAGCTGTGGTGTGATGTGAGTGGTGAACAGCGATGAGAAACCGATTGCTCCCACGTGACCTTTTGTAAACTGTATTTATGACAAAGAACTGGACAGATACAGATATTCTAACAATAAATAGATAAACGCACACCTTGTGTCCTCCGTTTCTGTTTGAGTCTGCTCGCACTGCTACGATGCGGTATGTGTATTGAAGAGCGTGCTGAAAGACGGAGTGGAGAGCAGTCTGACTGCTTTTTTATATAAAATTATTGCAGACTGACTCTGAGACGATCGCGAATTTGAGTACAGTTTATGAAGCTAAACGCTATATCCCCACTAAAAAAAGCCATTGTGGACGCTTCAATCCCGGAGGACTCTTTTCGAGAGGGAGTCTTCGCCCACGTTCCTCGCGGTGTCGGCCCCGCTTTCGCCTAGGCAGAGCAGCGCCTGCATTCGCTGGGTTCACAGATGGATCTTCTGGAGGGTATGGAGACGGGCGCGTCCCTATCTCATACCTCACCCGCCAGATCAGCCCGATCTCCAAGTTCGGAAGCCCGAGTGTTGCGGTCCTTCCCCCTGAGTGACGGCCGTGACGCACCGCCTTTCTTTCTCCGAGGAGATTGAAATGGAGGGCATCGATGAGCTCGCAGTTGCACAAACATAAGCTGCATAAACATCAGTTGCACAGACAACAGTTGCACAAGCATCAGTTTCACAAGCATATTATGCCTAACTTTATAACAAGCAGCATTAATGAGGAGTGCAGCTCACGCAGTCAGCTCTCGGGAAAAATAAGGGGGCTGACTGTGCTTCTCGCATATCTGGGGACGGGTTGAAGATGGCTCTGCCTATCTCCACCCGTGTTCCCTAGATCTAGAGTTGGTTCTCGAGGTTCGGAAGCACGCGCAGCGGTTCCTTCCCCCTCTGTGAACTAGCAGCTGCAGCTACTTATCTCAGAGGAGATTAATACTGTTTGTGTGACTAAGCAGCTCGCGTGCTGCCGAGGCAACGTGTGTATTACATCATTTTAATTTAATTTGATGTGAATCTTACCAGAACCAGACCGTCTTTACTAGTCCGATTGGTTAACTGCATTAATTCTGAGGAATTTTGCATTCCGGTCACGACTGCAGAGGGTGGAATTTCGAATTTCGGTCACGACTGCAGAGGGTGGCCCCTACTGGGGTAGAGCAGCATACACCGCACTACGGAACATTGCCCACCCTGGGGGCCAGTCTGCCAACCCTGCCAGAGTTCCAGGGCGCAGCGGCCTCCAGCGAGCAATGTCCTCAGCAGAGCTGAGATGCTCGTGGCCCCATCAGGGGCCTCTTACACCAGAGGTCAGTCTCGAGAGACTGATTCCCTTAGTAGATTACTTAGCAGCATTGAAACTACTGCCAAATGTATCTCAAAGAGTCCTGCGCACAGTAGAAAAATGCTACTGTATTCAGTTCGGCTCTCCACCGCCGAGATTCAACGGGGTTACGTTAGTCGGCCCCAAGCAGGCTCTGGTTATGGAACAAGAAGTGAAAACCCTATTAGGGGAGGAGGCCATTGAGGTGGTCCCTCCTCAAGACATGGAGTCCGGGTTCTACAGCCGGTATTTTATAGTTCCAAAGAAGGATGGGGGGTTACATCCGATCATAGATCTGCGGGTCCTAAATCGATCAGTTATGAAACTGAAGTTCAAAATGCACGATCATGCATATTGTAACTTAAATCAGATCCGAGGACTGGTTTGTTACAATAGATCACAAAGATGCATACTTCCACATATCCATCCTTCCACAACACAGGAAGTTTCTGATGTTCGCCATCGGGACGAAGCTTACAAATATCGAGTACTTCCCTTCGGCCTTGTACTCTCACCCCGCACGTTCACGAAATGCGTATATGTGGCTTTGGTTTCTCTGTGCATGCAGGGCATCCGCATTCTCAATTATATCGACGATTGGTTGATTTGAGCTCAGCCAGAGCAGGTTGCGGCTCAAGAAGAGTGTACTTTCTCCAGTTCAGAGAACCACCTATTTAGGCGTAGTATGGTATTCAACTGCGATGCAGGCATCTCTGTCCCTAGTATCGAGTCAATCCTCATCTCAGTCAAGAGAGTCAAAGAAGGCCAGTCACTCACTGTCAAATAATTTCAGAGATTGTTGGGTCTGATGGCAGCTGCGTCCAACATGATACCTCTTGCCCTGCTGTACATGAGACCCCTACAGTGGTGACTCCAGACCAAGGGATTTTCCCCGAGGGGCAATCCACTTTGAACTATCAAGTCACGCGGCACTGCCTCCGTGCCTTGGAAATGTGGAAGAAACCTTGGTTCTTGAATCAGGGCCCGGTGCTGGGAGCTCCTTGTCACCATGTAATACTAGCGATGGATGCATCCCTCACTGGTTGTGGTGCGGTCATGAGTGGCCACCCTGCCCGTGGTCTGTGGAGTGGTTGCCATCTGACATGGCATATCAATTGTCTAGAGATGCTAGCAGTTTATCTTGCACTGAAGCTCTTCCTCACAGACCTAAGGGGTCACCATGTGTTGGTGCGCACCGACAACACATTGGTTGTCTCTTATATCAACCACCAGGGAGGTCTGCGTTCGCGCCCCTTTTACAAGCTGGCTCACCAGATCCTTGTGTGGTCCCAGGGCAAACTCCTCTCATTAAGAGCAGTATATATTCCACCACCCCGAGGTGGTGGAGCAGATATGGAGAATTTTTGGCAGAGCTCAAGTAGATCTCTTTGTGACTCAAGAGACAACACGATGTCCCCTTTAGTTCTCTCTAGTTCATCCAGCTCCTCTGGGACTGGACGCTGTGGTACAGACCTGGCTGAGGCTTTGTCTGTACACCTTTCCTCCTATTGCTCTGCTCCCGGGAGTTCTGGCGAGAGTACGCTGGGATGGGGTCCTTCTGTTGTTAGTAGCCCCGTTCTGGCTGGGCCGAGTATGGTCGATTCAACATATCTCAGACAGACATCTGACCCTTAAAAGCGCCTTTCTATTGGCTATTACCTCTCTGAGGAGAGTAGGAGATTTAGCCCTCTCAGTGGCCCCTACCTATCTTGATTTTGCACCTGGCATGACCAAAGTGTTCATATACCCTCGAGAGTGATATGTTCCTAAGGTTCCCTCACACCACAACCTGTAGACTTCCTAGCAGGTGTGTCCATGCTGGACATCTGCAACGCTTCGGGGTGGTCCACGCCCTCCACATATGCAAAATTCTATGGCCTAGATATGCCAGTCACTCCAGGCGCTTCGGTTCTCTCGTCCTAAGCTGTGCTCCTCGGATACACACTAGGCAGGGATTTGGTAGTCTGGCAGCGTGCGTACATCGTTCCCCATAGCGCTTCGACGCAGCTCGAGTTCCTGAGGAGGAACGTCTCTAGGTTACGTATGTAACCCTAGTTCCTCAAGGGAACGAGACGCTGCGTCTCAAGGCCATACCCCCGGCACCCCTGCCAGCGCTTGCTGGTTCTCAAAGCTGACGCTAGCTGCGTGGCTCGTGCCTTTATAGCTTCCTGGTCGCTTACGTCACCCCGTCCGTGATGTCACGCTCTTCTATAAAACAGATTAGATATGATATTTAGAGTCACTCTCGCTTAACGCGTTCCCCGTAGTGCTTTGACGCAGCATCTCGTTCCCTCGAGGAACTAGGGTTACATACGTAACCTAGAGACGTTTATTATTGGTTGACCTATTTGTTCATAGAACCGAGTCCCTCACTCTTTAATGGCATCTATTGTTCCATGAAGAAAATATAATATCTAGGAAACCTTTCCATTGCAAGTTCTTCATAGTGGAAAAGGTTCTTTAGATTATTAAAATGTTCTTCAAACCAATAAAAAAAATCATCTATGTGAAAAACTTTAGAATTACTTTTGGAGCCTTTATTTAAAAAAATATTTTTCAGCTGAATATACACAACAATATGGAACATTATTACTTCCATCATATTATGACTACTGCCTATTTTATCAAACACAAATATCTAAATACAAAGGTCACACTTTATTTTAAGGTCCAGTTCTTGCTATTAACAAACCATTAACTATGACTTTTGCCTTGGATAAACTCCTAATTTGCTGCTTATGAATAGTTGTAGTTTAGATTGTTTTTAATTTAGGTCTTGGATAGGATTAGGGATGTAGAATATGGTCATGCAGAATATGTGCTTTATATTGTAAGTGCTAATAAACAGCCAATATATTAATAATAGGCATAACTAGTAAATAGTGAGAATTGGTCCCTATACTTAAGTGTTAACAATACAATAACTGTATAGATGGTACGAAAGTAATTGCCAGAGCAAAATTTGATTCATAATGATAGCATATTTATATTCTTTAAAGGTCAAACTCAACCACCATATCAAATCCTAAAATAGTTCCAGCATAATTTTTTTTCTCATTTTTCTATCATATCAAGTAAGGGTCTCTGTTGCCTAATCCATCTTCCAGCGAGAACTATTTTGATCCCTGCGATATTCACACCCCTGAGTTTAACAAAAACTGGTTTAATGAATGGGTAACGTGATTTAGGAAGGTCTCTAGAAATTCCTGGCATTTAATAGCATGGGAATGCTCGGAACAGCTTCAGTCAAAATTGCTCAAGGGATGAAGGGACTAAAAAGTCACGAACTGAAAGACACTACTGCAGGTGGAGCAGTCAGATCTCAGATTCCAGGCTGAAGTCACTGTATTTTCTTTACTTTGAAGACAGCCATGAAAGAGTGAGAGAGACATAAGTGAGGAAAAGAGAAGGAGTGAGCGAGTGAGGTTAAGAGTGTGTTGGATAATATCTCTCATTCCAAAACAAACTCCTGTAAGCCATATGAAGGCGAGAGCCGCATTCCTGAGTTCCCGGACTGCTACACAAGTGCTGTATTGTGCGAAGGTTCTGAGTCCCTCTCTTTCAGCCCGTGCCAATGATACAGCTGGACAGGAAACTCTGAAACCCGCAACCAACTCACTCTTCTCACTCAAACAGGCTTGCCAAGCAGCCAAGCACACTGTGTCTCTCTCTCTCAGCACACCGTCACCAACTCGTATGTTACACACAGTGTACTGCCAGCTGTACGCAGCTGCCAAGTCACAGAGTTGAAAGCAGAGAGAAAGTACTGACACATATGCTGGATTTGGCAAGCAGAGGTCTAAAGTACGTAAAAGGAAAACATTTACTGCTGACTGAAATTGAGGTGAATGATTCAAAGACAGGAAGCATAGAGGCCAAGAAATTAGAATGCTGTCCGTGCCAGCATTAAAAGGTCTAAATCTATATTGTAATTTAATATGATTTTAATATGATTTCATTTGCCCTTCACATGGAGAATGACAGTGATTGAAGCTAAATGCTAGTGGCAGTCCTCCAGATGGCTCTGTCTGTTTCCACACCCTGTGAAAAACCGGATTAATTAAGTCTAGTCAGGCTTCCCTCACACTCTTACCACAAGAGACACAGGGCAAAATACACAAATATGGGAAATTGAGCTAGTGATTGTAAATGCAGCTATTTTCTCTCAAGTCAACAACCTCTTGTAAAATGTGTGGTATATCCATAGACAGACTCAGTCTGGACTGAAAAGCAGCTCTTTCTGTTTGTCTTTCTGTTTGAGCATGTGTCTGTGTGTGTATATTTTTTATATTAAAAATAGTTTTATTATTTATAAATGGATTCAATTTGTAGTCACACTACATGAAATTTTACAACCTAAAAATGTTAGTTCAGGCAGGGTTGCCAACTCTCGCATCTGGCTTGACACTCACGCTTGGACTTCAGTGTGAGATTGATGCTGAAAGTGTGAGTGTCACGGCAGATGCGTGAGAGTTGGCAACCCTGCCTGAACTAACATTTTCGAGGGGTTAAGTGTGTTTGCTTAAAGCAGGGTATATTGTGTACATTATGGTGGTCTTATTTATCATAAAAATAAATGAAATCAGTGAGTCGGGAATGCACATACACTGTCTAACATAAAAGAGCACTGGCTATAGGGTCTAATAGGCTTATAAGCAAAGAAGATACAGCAAAAAAAAAAAAAAAAACAGTTCAGAGACTGAATCGAAGACACTGAATACACAAGACAAAGCAGGATTTTTTTTTAACTGCTTGTAAAGCTGAAGCTCACACTGCCAGTCTAATATGATTATTACACTCTGAACGGCCCCTTTACACATTCCCGACTGCATTCGGTTCCCTTAATGTAATCTCAATATGAAGCATACTGCTGTGTTTCCTTTGAAATTCCTCTCCATGCCCCTGAGGTCTGGCTGTGTAATTTCACATAGTCTGCTGCTCCGCTCCAGCTGCAGGAAAATGTGGTGTGCTTTCCTTTTTCAGACTGACACCTATTGCACAATGATGCTTTCCTGGTGGAAAACACAGACAGAGCCTTCATCTGCTCTGGTTCTCTCTGATCAGAGGTACAGAGTGGATTACCTGTGGACACAAAGCTAAATCCAGTTTGACCTCAGTCTGCTTCACTTTGAACTGACATATAGTATAATACTTGAGACTGACCCATGAGGTTGCATTTAACCTGTATGTTGCATATTGCAGTCTGTAATAGCTACTTAGCTGAAAATATACTTAAAGGGGACATCGGATGCGAAATTCACTTTGCATTAGCAGTGTGTGAACACAACCACACTACAATGATAAAAATCCATTCACTGCTTTCTCTTTAATCTCAATTATCAAACCGTTTTGATTTTCTGAGTAATATGACATCATATTGCACAATCCCTGCCCATGACCACCAACTAAGAAGTTTAAAATCAAGGATGTTCATGATCCAGCTGCACCTCAAGAAGAAATCAGTCTTGGGGAGAGCAGAGCTCATTAGCATTTAAAGAGACATGCACCGAAACGGTTCGCTGTGATCAGAGGTGTTTTTGACAAGGTAAAAAGGGTGTTGTTTTACATGACCACAGAGGAATTTTAAACAAAATATGAATCATACCAACAAGTGGAAAGTGGCCATCCGATGTCCTCTTTAAAGGTTTTACCCACTGTAATTAACCCTGGGTTAAGACTGTTTTTTACCCCCAGGCCACTTTTAACATTGGGTTAAGCAACGTTTCACACTTTTAAAACTGAATGGGGCTTAGCACTGGTTTTTGCTCTAGTTAATGAAGCCTTGATAAGCCTTTAAGCCTTAAAAACTGGAAATACGTTTGAATTATTGCACTTTTAGTTCCATCGTCCTGGAGTTCCATCGTCGTGGGTTTAATGAATGGGTTTTTTGTTAAATACCTGAAATAAGAGTTTTGTCTACACTATACTGGTGTTGTGCTATTCACTTTCACATTGTTGCTAAAGATGTGTTACTTTTTACACTTTTAATAAATAAATTAAAATTATCCTGCCAGAAGAATTTTATTAAAACTTACTGTGTCTGTTCCTTCTGTATAATCTCAGTGAGCATTTGTGAGGTTTTATGCATGTGCATTTTTGCAGAGTTTTTCTGGGTTTTCTGATATTTCAAACAAACATGCCCCTAAATGCCTCATACTGTGCAAACAAAACAAACTGTGTTTGGTTGTTCTTCATGTCAGTCTGATTGCTTTAGACAGCAGTAAGTAAGCAGTAAGCAATAATCAATCTACATGTAGTGTATGTGTAAGCAGAACACTAAATTCACACTGTTACTTAGGTATGCATGATAATGTTCAAATGATTAATCACAATTTTTTTATAAAAAAAATACATATAATTACAATTATTAATAACGATTATTGTCATTTTATTTTAATCTATTAGACTGTGGCTGTCAAATGCGGCTTACCGAGCTGAACAGCTCTGACCCGTGCAAATATAAACAAAACGCTATTGGCCATTTTAAAAAAGGGGATGGGGGTGTTCGATAATTCCTGCCCTGTCTTCACGTTTCAGTCTAAATTACATCACCATATAGAATAATGCAGTGTGTTACAATGCAAGATAACAAAAATGACAAATTAAATTCTTGATAAAAAACCAGTGGTCATAAATTGTGAATGATCAAGAGATGCAGAAATCATAATCATGATTAAAATACAATTAATTGTGCAGCCCTATCTGGACAGAACCCACACTGAACTGACTAGAGTTAAATTATTACACTATTGTCTTTTATGGATGCTTTACAGATTAAGAATCTGAACTGTCTCCATTGTTGAGTTTCCAAATATTAGTCTTATATTTTCCTGTTTATCTCTGTGAAGCTTTGACAAAATCTGTATTGTATAAAGTGCTGTGATAAAAGTGACATGACTTGACTTGTACATCTGAAAATTTGATATTCAAAAAACAGAAGGGGGAAAAAACCCACCGAAAATCTTAAAGGGGTCATTGGATGCCCATTTTACACAAGTTGCTCTTTTCAGAGCAAGCAATTTTGTAGCACTTTCTTAAGATCAGCTCGATTTGAGAAAGGTCATGTCAATGTGTTCATATATCTTATATGTCATACTTGCTTCTTGGTGTCACCTGTGTCAGTGTCCCTTGTTATAAGGGACACTGACACAGGTGACACCAAGAAGCAAGTTCTTTATACAGTTTGCGGTATACTGTGTCAGTTTTCAACACAGTTAAAATCTAGTTATGCAAGAAAACCGATTATAAACTAAACAATTCTTAGTTCCCTCAGACTGATTTTTTTTGTTTTAGCATCTGGGAGAAACAATCAAGGCAAACTCAAATTATAAATAGGAATTTCCACAGATGGACAAGCAGTTAGTTCCAGATATTGACCTCATATGCAAATAATGCTAATGCTGGTTAGAAAAGTCTTTAGTTAAAGTATTAGAAGATGTATACATGCTTTTTACATGCTTAAAAGTGGTGGTAATGTTATTCATCTAACTGCCAGATTTCTCTTTCAGCGTATTCCATTTTTCAAGCCATTTCTTCATTAAATGTCACATTCAAACTGCAAGATGATACTAAAGGACAAGACATTCAATAGAAACATCTGAGGCATTCACTTTTGTATTAAGTTTCGAAATGAATATGAATCAATTTTACATAAGAAGAAACACATGAAGAAGAGAAGAAGAAAAATCAAGAGCAAACAGTAAGACACTGTGTAATGTCTATTGGCTAATGAGCTGAATGTGCTGAAAGCTACAGATGTTTTTCTGTCTGCTCATGTGTGCATAGACAAAAAAAAAAAAAAAACTTTAACAACATGCATATAAAAGACACCAAATTAAAGGAGAAAAAAAACCTTGAAATGGAAAGGGAAAAAAAAAAACAGTTTTAATGTTTCTCTGCGGCGAATAAATGATAACTGGCTGAAAAGCTAATGAACAGTAAAAAGACAAAGAACAGTCCTGTTATTACATTTAGACCTTATTATATTCAAATTTACAAAATGAACAAAGGCAAACAAGTTACAAAAAAAGTACACCTTGTGAAAAGAAGTGCACTTCAACATTACTTTTAAAAATGAATCCTCATTATAAAAATAATATACTTTAAGAGAATATACTTAAAGGGATAGTTCACCCAAAAATGGAAATTACCCCATGATTTACTCACCCTCAAGCCATCCTAGATGTATATAACTTTCTTTTTTCAGTCGACTCCAATCGGAGTTACATTAAAAATTCCCTTGCTCTTCCGAGATTTATAATGGCAAAGAATGGGTGTTTTTTTTTTTTTTTTTTATTGTCCAAAGGAAGTCCAATAATGCGGAACCATCCATCATAAAAAGAGTCCCACATGGCTCCAGGGGGTTAATAAAGGCCTTTTCTTAGAAAAATTTCCATATTTAAAACTTTAGACAGTGGAGTTCCAGCGGATGACCTATTAAACAAAAGTACTTTAAAGTAAAATTTGACATTATTACAAAGTGCACTTTTCAAAAGTATTCTTAAAGTGGCCCCTTTATTAAATTTAGCACACAAATTTTTCACACTGCACATCATGCCATAATGTAAACTTTTTTTTTGCTGTTTGCATGTATGACATGTGGTCTAAAGTTCTTTTTTAAATAAGCCACACATAGCTACTGTGTTTCATGGACTAAAACCTTGTTGTTCACACTACTGTAGCTGTCACGTCTGAAGACTGACTGGTGATTTGTGGCCCGTGTGCATGTGTCAGGCATCCAGAGCTCCGGTAATGATCAGGTCTACTGGACAGTGTGAGAACACAGCTGTGGCCGTGACATTAACCCCAACCGGCTGAGCTTTCAACGCACAAATGATATAACGCCTGGCCAGCTGCAGAGATTTAAACTTACAGACTAACAACACTCACACTTCACCGCACGTACACAATAACATTCACCAGGTTGCCATAGCTGTCCAGAATAAGCTGGATGGAAAGTGGGAACCAGGATGAATACCGTCCATTCAGACCGCAGGCATGTCTGGTATTCCTAAAATGCCTTCACAAATACAGGTGCTGTCGGGAGTGGATGGGGTAAAGGAGTGAAGCAAACAGAACGGGAAAAATGAAGGGATGGAGAGAAGGTCTGTAGGAGAAAGAAGGAAAAATAGAGGGTACACAAAAAAGGATGGAAAATTTTAAAATAAGGTCTTTTTTTGTATTTTAAAAATGGTCAGGGAATGACTGACTGAATGGATAGTTAGATTACACTTATTTTTTGGCTTATAATTAAACTTGATTAACAGGGTTGAATGGTTGATGGATGAAATCAACAATACAACACATGTAGAAAATGTTCGTGGAAAATTTACACAAAAACAAGGTCGCATGCAAAATGTGGGAGATTGATGAATTAATTTTTTTGTGTTGTTTTGTATGGAGCCCAGCACATGCAAGTAAATTCTACAAACAATTTACTAATTAGTTCCCTCGATTTATAAATCGTGTGAACGATTTAGGAAATCAAGGGAACAATTAATACTTTTTTTTTTTTGCATGCCATTTGTGGGGCTCCATAGTTTTGTTTTCAATGTCAGTTTAATAGATTATGTCATTGCATGACTGTTGGTTAAGCTAAGACAGTAAAGACCTCTGGCTTGGGACAGACCAAAATCACTTGGACATTTTTTTTTAGGAATTGCTATTGTTTAATTTTACATTAGATAATAGTTTATCTAACAAACACTATTGTTTATAGGTTATGTGGTCAGCGTTTTGTTTTAAGAACGTAATATTTTATTCAGCAAAGATGTATTTGATTAAAATTGATCAAAAGAGACAGTAAAGACATTTATGATTCTACAAAAGATTTAAAAGAAATGCCGTTTTTTTTTTTTTTTTTTTTTTTACTTTCTATTCTTCAAAGAATCATGGGGTAAAAAAAGTATCATTTTTTCCACAGAAATATTAAGCAGAACACGAATAAGCATATAAAATGATTTTTGATGAATCATGTGACACTGAAGACTGAAGTAATGGCTGTTTTGCCATCACAGGAATGAATTACATTTGAGAGTATATTAAACAGAAAACAGTTATTTTAAATTGTAATAACATTTCACAGTATTACTGTTTGTACTTTTTGAACAAAGAAACGCATTAAAACTTTCAAATCTTACCAACCCCAAACTTTTAACTGATGCAGTGTTTCTAGTAGTTATCACAATAATAATCCTTGAATATGCGCCTCTAATGCCTTCAAAATGTAATGGAAGCTCAAACTTTACTCTGTTAGTGGAAAGTGGCATGAGCTCGACATGGCAAGAGTTTATATCCCTATATTAATCTAGACTGCTGAGTTATACTGAAGAAAGGGGAAAAAATTACAGTTAAATAGCATGTGTGGTCTTCTGCATCTGGAGAACAGGTGAAAACACACACATACTGTCATAAAGATATACTGTATGAATATGAGAATGGTCCAGGGTCTTTCCAAAGGACTTAGAGCTCATGACCTGGTCTATGTACAGTTTTAAAGTTACATTAACTTCTTGCAGCATGTAATAACAATGTAGCAATTTTAAGACATTTCCCAAAGGCATCTCTGAATTCCAAAGTCATTGGATTCCAGAGTTCTCTTTAATGATCGTACACTCCATTAAAGTGAATTTACTGAGCATTAGACTAACCACTAATCAGTCTATTCAACTTGTAATTAACATCACAGGGAGCACCTGAAGTTATTGCCTGGCTGTACGTTTTAACAACCTTTAGAAAGTCATGGCATACTGTCTTTCAGTAACATAAAACCTCATACCTCGTTTCCCCATTTCTCCACACAGTATGTCCCATTGTGTCAGTGCACACCTGGGGCTCATGTGGGTTCTTATTTGACAGTCGTCTGGGGAGCTCAGGTAACCCATTGGGTCATGAAGTGCACACCTGGTTATTCAGACCACTGATTTACAGCATAAAAAACACACCTGAGCTCTCACATACAGTAAATCCATTCACATGAGCGGACGATGAAATCTAAGAACTGATACAGCTACTTAAATCAGACAGAAGGGTAAATCAGTACATACTGTAGTATAAATCGGTTATGAGATCAGATGTCGTGGGGTCAAAGACAAAAAGAGTGTCCACATTAAAGAGAATTTTTAAGAAACTTAAAAATTCATCTTCATTGTACATCTCATTTAGTTTTTATCAAAGGACTGAATCAATGTTAATCAATGTAACATTTGAATAAAAAAAATGCAGTTGGTGCAACAACATGGCTTGACATCATGCAGTTGACATTTATCTGACGTTTTTTATCCAAAGCGACTTACAATTGCTATATATGTCAGAGGTTGCATGCCCCTGGAGCAACTAGGAGTTAAGAGTCTTGCTCAGGGACACATTGGTGTCTCACAGTGGACTTGAACCCAGGTCTCTCACACCAAAGCCATGTGTCTTATCCACTGCGCCACCACAAATCTGAGCCATGAGCCTCTCTCATTTTGAGCAGCGTTCCTCCGTCTGTGCTGCTGGAGGCCGGCCAAACCCCTTTCCCTCTGGAGGGATAACCAGGCTCAAATTTACTGCTTACTTCTAAAAACTGAGCAGACGTTGGTGGAGTCTTTCGTGGACTTTTCTCTGTGCTATTCCAAAAAAACACAGTCAACATCAAGACAATCTTTCATGAATCTTGCAGACTGTAAAGTGTTTTCCGCATTCCTATCTATTATCTAAAAGGGGAAAGTAATACCCCGCCCCGCCCCATTTTGTTCCTAATATTTAGGAACAGAACAGGAAATCACATTTAGAAATTTTCTGTAGATAACAAACAAAAAAGGGGTCAGATTATTAGTTTTACTCTAGTGCTAAACTGCACACTTGATTGCCTGCAGGTATTTATCAGTTATTTATTTATAATCTTTATTTTATTTTTTTTTACAACTAATGACTTTTTTAATTTAATTTCATTTAATTTCTACAATTTACTGGTTCTCTGGGAAAGATTATATGGAAATCTCAGAACAAACTTCAAAAACCAACCTCAAAATACATTATAAAACGTCAAACCTTTGGCCCAGCAAAGAGGCTGGTTTCTAAAAATATACCTCAAACTCCAAACACACTTTGCTTTGGAAGATAAAAGTAGAGTGTGGAGGGAAAGAGGGAGCATGAGGATGTGAGAGATCAAGCACTATGTCAGGTTAAACTCTGATCGGCCACATGAAAGCCTCACTATCTAGGGTCTCTTTGCGTAGTCATGCCCTCGGCCTGCAGGGTGCTTTCAGCTAAATAAGGTTCACCAAAACAAATCTAACGGCAAAAAGCGACTGTGTAACATCACAGAACCCAGAGGCCTATGGTCTACCAATTTTAGACTTACTCTGTGGTTGTACCATATGTTAAATATTTGCCAAAGTTCCTTCAGCGGCTGATATTCTGTGTGATCAGATTCTCACTATGTGGATTTGACATGTTAAAATGTCTCCAGATGAATGATGCTCAAAAAAGATAAAAGGCCTAAAACACAATGAAGCTAAAACCGACCATATTTGCTTTCATAATGCAGGTTCCTATTATGACCTTTGTGAAGTTTCTTTTTATAATCTTTTATCGAATTGTACAGTAACAACTTTCTTTCCCTCTAAAACAACTTTCCTTTACCGCTGACATCAACTTGTGTGTACTATTAGATAATGCTTAACAATAACCAAATAGATGTTTTGACATAATTTGAGCAAATGCACAAATGTCCTTTCTGGTATGGAAAGTCCATCTTTCAGAATCAAATATATATATATATTTATATTTTATTGAATATGCAATTTCAACTTAGAAAACATGACACAAGAGAAACGGGTTGCAAATGTTTCAAGGTGTTTTTTTTTGTTTGTTTTTTTTATTAGTGATGCTGCTCATTAAGGGTGTTGCTGGCAATCTAAAGGAGGTAGGTTTTAAAGAATCCTCTGTGCAGATGACAGATTTCCAAATATAGCTTGAAATATATGGTAATATGCACATTAACAGTCCTTAAAAGCTGTTATACATTGATGATGCATCTTTTGCTATGCAGTGTGAATCTGATCATCAAACTTTAAACACACACACACACACACACACACACACAGTTTGTCTTTCAGGGTCCTTTGGGTAAGTTGTTTTTTTCTTGTGTTATAGTTAATAAGCCTCTTAAAATATCAGATATCATCTCATGCATAGTCCAACTCCCCAAAAACATAATTATATTTATGAATTAATAATTTAGGATAAATATATCCTAAGAGTTTGTATTTATAATAAACTACTATATATATATATATATATATATATATATATATATATATTTATTTATTTTATTTTTTTTGAATATGAATTACATATGAATTACAATCCAACATGTACACAAGTGTACATTTCTGCGCTATCTTTTTAAAAGATTTTTCCATTTATTTTCCATTGACACATTACAATTGCACATACGTTTTGATTACATCATTGAATTTAGCACAAAAAGTACACAGAGGGATGCATGAGCAAATAGCTAAATGCCCCATAACCCAGCTGTTCTCACACTTCCTCTGTTTACAGCTTTCACTGCTAGTATTTCCCGAAACACAAGCTACTCCCACGGAGAGAGCACAGGAACATCTGCATCTTGCGTGTAAAACATCTGGCATGGATGTTTCTGCATTCTGGACAAAAGAAGAACATCCATCTATGGGATTTAAGCAGGACTCTCACGTCGATGCATTCCTCCAAAGAACTGCAGACAGTGGCCTAATCTGTCTGCAGGCTCTGATATGTCAACTCACTGGCATGCCATGGACAGAAAAACCTATGGGACCATTAATCACTTCAGGACAATATCCTCTCTGGATTTATCAGATGAGCTCTGACAAATACAGGCACAAAAAAAACATTCATCCAGACCGACTGACATATGTTCCATCTCCTTATTGCTGCTGTTACAAGCGTAATTCTTAAAACCGTATGAACAAATACTTTTATAAATTGCAAACTATCACACCTACACAGCACTGACTGACAACGCTCCAGATTTAGAACTGCGAGTGGAATCCACATAAATCTGTGGACACACATGTACAGACAGCAAATTTACCCAGTGTTACATTTCTTTTACACATTTCTGTACACACTGAATACAGATGTGTTTCCGAAAGCACACCCACAACAGATGAGAAAACCACATGCCTCTGGCAGACACGCTGCTCTTTTCAGATGCTAAATTGGTCTTCAGTAAGGATAAACAGCACTTGGACTGTTGGCGCATTTCCTACAATGCTCTTTTGGCTTGTACATTAATATATCACGACATTGTGACAGAATAATGTTCCAAACCGTGCAATTATCAATTACAGCTTTTGTACTGGTAACCTCATTGCAGAGATTCATGTATTCATATACGCTATAATTAAAGTTAAAAGTGAAGTAAATTGACTGTAGTTAAAATTAGCCTAAATCAAAGAGGCCAGAACGCTGGTGTAAACTCTAAACTGACCTCTCTAGGTTTATTAAGGGTTCTTTAGTTGTTTGCACTGTGGGGTTTTAGTGCTACTTGTTATTCACACTATCAGACCACATAGCCCACCACCTCTGTACAAAGTTTCCTCTCTCTCTCTCTCTCTCTCTGTCTGTTTTTCTCACTTGCTCCTTCCCCAGCTATGTATTCTTTTCACTACTAAAAATGTATAAACAAGGCTGGACAGACAGACCAAGCGACAGACAGATAGACAGACAGATTGCTAGCTATATATATACAGTATGAGAGAGAGAGAGAGAGAGAGAAAGAGAGACTGTTTCTCTCAATGCAATACAAAACTCTGCTTCTCTTACCCCACAAAAGCTTTCCCTCAAAAATATTCCATTTGCTAAGCTAATTGAGGGGTTCAGAATTTCAGAACAGACTTCATTAGATTCCATTCTGTTATGGTTTCCAGACACACACACACACACATACACTGTTTGACAACATCCCTGTTTCACGACTTCCTCTGCCCAGGACTGTATATGCTATCAGCCCCTCAAATATTGTTCAGATACTGGCTTTATTAGAAGTGCACACAGGTGTTCTGAGTGGGAGTCTGTTTGCGGTCATGAATGAGGCATCAGCACAGTCATACGTCTGTCATAACATGTTGTCTTGGCAATGGATACAGTTTATGTTTGGTCACATCATGTTACGATGACATTATTTTGTGGAACAGCACAACAAGAAAGGTCACTCGCATAATCTGTCATCAACACTTAGTCACTTAATTTTACACCAGTGCTGTTTGCAATAGAGGCGGCTGATATTTTTAAATTTAATTATTTAATAGTAATTGGTGCAATTTGTAACTTTGAGGGCTTGAGGCTTCCCATTATGAGAAGGCTCACTGTTAAGGAATTGAAACCTGAAATACATTCAGAATTGAATGAAAAGAAATGAAACATTAAATGAAAACCAGTGAGGAGCCCCTTAGTATCATTTTCATATTAATTTCATGACCTCTAAGAATCAGGAAATAACCTATTAACATTTTAAAGGTACAGGTTGTAGGACCTGCCACGAGAGGGCGCACTACCAAAACAATAACAATCGCGTGGTTTGATGACGTTAAGAAGGAACGTTGGATGATGGGATTTGTTGTCTTCTACCCAACCGTTGACAACCATCAATCAGACGGAAAGATAAATCATTGATTCAACGCAAGTTCAACGATTTCCGTGAGAAGATTACATACAAAGTCAATGCAAAGACGCAATCATACTATAGATCAAACTCGTCCTCGCGCGGGTCGAGAGACGCGATGCCCCGCATTTGGCATGTATACCCCATAATATTAATCTTGTTGATCGTTTTCTGTAAGGATACGAATCAAAACAACTCACCTATCGAGTAAAACACCAGCGAGATCGGTATCTCTTTCTAGTTGAAGTTTGTCGCGAAGCTATTTCCGCATTTGTCCAGGACACTGTTGTCATGTGGTTTCTACATCAGTAAAGTGCCCCATCACTGTTTAGAATGGGAATTTTCTCTAAAATGCTTTAAAATGAGCTTTAAAATGAGAGAGAAATACCTTATTTCAGGATGTTCTGAAACAGGAGGGTAGTTCACTTGCACAACAAATCAATTAACAATGTACAAGCACAGCCAGCACAAAGGCTTTTAACAACCTTTCAATGTCTTCCTCTAAAATTACACTGTGATGGCTTGATGGGCTTCATCACAGTTGAAAGTTAAAGGTGATTAACATACAAATCTGTGCCTTGAAGCAACCTGCAAATAGCTTGACAGCACTTTGAAAGCAGTGTTGCTATCGGGAATCAATGTACTGCGTTGCTTTGCAGTCTAAAGCCTGTTCACACATACTCCGTCTGCAGTGTGTATGCAGTCTGTGTGCATTACGTATGTGGTGCAGAACAACAAACACAACATTTGTCCATTATTTTGATTTCAAATCATGTAAAAAAAAATTAAAAAATAAATAAAACTAATAAAAGCATTTTCAGCATTGTGATACTCTTTTATAACAGTACAGTGACAGTGATTTCTAGACATTAGTTTAAACTCAATAAAAAAACAGCATTTGACTTCTAGGTTTGTATATTAAGTTGCTCAAGCAAGCATAAACACAACAATTAGCCTACTTTTCTTGTTGGGCTATCACATACATTGCCACTGACAGAAACAGTCGATTCTTGTGCCTTTTCTTTATTACAAGCAATCCCATGGGTCTTAAGGAACTTTATTTTTCTGCCTCTGTGAAAGTGCATATATTATGTTGCCTTGTTTATCTAAAAGTGCACTTTTTCTTGTTTTAAGCCTAGCCAAAAAACCATGTGTTGACTGTGAAACACAGTAGGCTTTAACGGTATGAATTTATTGTGAAATTACTGCATTTCCGTGTCAATCCTATTCATTTTTAACACGAACAATGCGCTGTCACTTTAATTCAGCGCATACAGCACAGCAAAAAATAGACTCGGTACGTAAACAATTGCTGCACTGCTGCAGACGCACCTCAACCACGTGCAGTGTGAACGCTCTAATCCGTTAACATGGGTGAGTAAAAAAAATACGCAATTCATACGCTCTCCAGACTGAGTATGTGTGAAACAGGCCTGTCCACAGTGTCTCACTGTCAACACGTGATTTTTGACTAGGTTTAAAACAAGAAAAGGCGCACTTTTAGATAAACATGGCAACCAACATATGCCCTTGTGGAGGCAAAAAAAACACTAAGTTCTTTAAGACCCCGCGGGATTGCTTGTGATAAAGATTTAAATGCAAAAGGCACAAGAGCCGACTGTTTCTGTCAGTGGTGAGTTTTAATTTTAAATGTTTGTGATAGCTTAACAAGAATAGTAGGCTTGATGTTGTGTTTAAATGTGTTGCCGCTTGGTTGAACAACTTAATATTGAAGTCAAATGCATGAATAATATGTTTTTATAGCTATTTATTGAGTTTAACTTTAAACCATGTAATAGAAAAAAAGGTTTAAACGAACGTTTATGAAACATTGTTACTGTACTGAGAATCACAATGCTGAAAAAAGCATTTTCAGTGGGTCATTCCTGTTATACAGTGACTTTTATGTCTAAATAATTTATTTAATCATATTTTCTCTAAAATGAGTCACATATTTATAAGATATGACTTAAATTGTATATTTACATGTAGGTCTTCTTTGTCACTTAAACAGAAATAATATAAATTATCAGAGGTGTCAAGTAACGAAGTACAAATACTTCGTTACTGTACTTAAGTAGAAATTTGGGGTATCTATACTTTACTTGAGTAATTATTTTTCAGCCGACTTTTTACTTCTACTCCTTACATTTTCACGCAAGTATCTGTACTTTCTACTCCTTACATTTTAAAAATAGCTTCGTTACTGCTATTTTATTTCGGCTTGTTTTCATTCTGGCTTGTCATAATTGAGAAAAAAAAAATATCCAGATAAATCGCGCCATCCGGATGGAGTGAATTTGATTGTGGTTGGATGAGAAGTATAAACATATACCATTCCGACACCCACCCTATTGGTCTGTAGGCGATCCATCCATCGCACCTGCACATGACACAAATCACATCACACTCCAGCAAGGACATAGCCGGTTTTGGGTTCGTTTATCAAAAATTATATTTCTTAAAAGTAGGGTGGAACTGGCTTCCGATCGCCTCAGAGTCAGTCCCCTTAAATTTCATATGAAACCGGCGTCAGACCGCGGTCTCCTCTCTGTCTTTCAGCGCGCTCTGCAATCCGAGCTCAGTGATCAGCCGTGAAACAGTGATTCAATGCGAGCTCAAACAGAGACAGAGGACACAAGGTGTGTGTTTCTCGATAGATTGTTAGAATATCTGTATCCGTGCAGTTCTTTGTCATAAATACAGTTTACAAAAGGTCACGAGTGAGCAGTCGGTTTCTCATCTAGTATAAAGTTTTCGCTTGTCACCGCGCGCTCATCACAGCCGTTTCCTCCAGCGAAAATCTAGCCCTTAACACATATGAACGAACGCATACTTTAATTACTCTTATTTAAATATACTTAATACACTACTGTGCAAAAGTTTTAGGCACGTTAGTATTTTCACTTAAAAGAATGGTGTTCGTCATGATAGTGTGTCAGTATAAAATATCAGTTTATATTTCCTAACATCCATTTTGCCGTCGTCAAACTGCTTGTGCATTCAAAATCGCACTAGATTATTATTAAAATTAATGGCAAACTGATTTTTCCTAAGGACACACTACAGCAAAATATATAAATAACTGACTTAAAACACTCTTTTTGGGGTGAAAATACTATATTTTCTTTTCCATAAAACTTTTGCACAGTACTGTATTTTAAAAACGACATTGTTGCTACTTAATAAAGAATGACCATACAGTAATTCACAGGACTGATTAAAGACAGTGACAGACAGCACTCATCTTAACTAAATATCAGAGTGAGTGACAGATACAGTAGCAACATTATGTGTGCTTTTGTATTAAATAATGACCCAGATTGTGAAATACATTTATTAGCCTTATTAAGGGAAGCACAACTTGGGAAATGAGAGCATCCAAGGTGAAAGCTATGGATTTATTTTAAATATTTATAATATTCTCTAATGTTATCCATAGTTTTTTTAGGTTATTTTTTTTAAGTATCGTTTAAGGCACCGTTTAGGCGCCGGTACCGTTTTAAAAGTATCAAAAAAGGCACTGGACCCTTCTTAAAAGTTATTATTTCTCACTGGCTCATTTACCAAATGGGGGCTTTCTCTTCATCCTCCACAAATTAAGCTGTAGCTAGTTCGGTAGCGAGACGTTTTAATAAATTATCGTTTGCGAATGACGACGCGATTGACAATTTTGTGATAACTAGGCTTTACCAACTTTGTAACCCCGAACACTGGACATAGCAGACATATGTACCGAATACAGGAAGCTATCGATCAAGAAGGTATCAGGATTATGAGTTATTTTTAGTTTTTGATTAACAATGTGGATTAATCATTAATTTTGACAGCACTATAATATTTATTGTATATAGACAACCATACAAGGGTAATTGTTACTAAGCCTGCACCAATGTTCTTGTCCATTGCCCTCGCAGATTCATGCAGCTAAGCTTGGATGTACATTTACATTCCATTAAAGCTTATTGATGACATGCCTCTGAAGTTTGACTTTTTGCACCATAACAATAGTTATTGGCAACTAGTCATCATATCTCTAGCTCTTTAATGTATTTGCATTGTACTAAAATGCGTTCATTTTCAGTGGGCATATATGCGGCTGAAAAAAGGTAGCCTAGCCCTAGTGCATCACAAATTTTTCAACATGAACATTTTAATATAACATTATAGTCATTATGGCCTTTAGAAAAAAAATTTTTTTTTTTTGAGAGGTGGGGTAGTGCACAATAGGCCCCTCTGGCACGGCCCAAGCTTTTGTTCTTAATGGCATTTTTTCTTACATTACTTTTACTTTTATACTTTAAGTAGTTTTTTAAACCAGTACTTTTACACTTTTACTTGAGTAAAAAGCTTGAGTTGATACTTCAACTTCTACAAAAGTCTTTTTAAACCCTAGTATCTATACTTCTACTTGAGTAATGAATGCCAATACTTTTGACACCACTGTAAATTATAAATAATATTTTGTATTTTACACACCTTTTTACTGATACATAAATTCAATTTTATTATGTCCTCAGTGCAAAGTAATCAACTTCCACAAGAAATATAAACCATGAAATGATAAAAAAAAAACTAAAAATATGTTTTAATTATGTTATAGACTAGGCTAAACAGCCTCTAATCATACATATAAATCATGTGAAAATATAGTAATTATTTTGACAATTTTCTTCAATTGCCGTGTCCCTCATCTAATTCATTTTCCACCCTGTTAGTACATATTTTCTTGCCTTCCAAAACCGACTGCAATTTCATTGAGACCATTTTTAAGAAGTGACATAATTTATTTTTCCCTCTGGAATTCATCTGTACAAACTGAGGTAAGCTTCAACTTTCCCTCCTAACTTTTTTGTTTTTGAAATATTCGCTTCCTCTCTCTCTTGTCTGTGTTTGTGTTGATGTGGGTGGAGCCGCTGATCACTGTGCTCATCAGCTCTGCAATCAGGACTAATCAGTACGCCAGCAGCAGAAGATCTGCACTGACGATTTAGTCTCTCTGTTTTCCCCTTGTCTTTTGTCAGATCGTTGTTTGGATGTCGGTTCTGTTTCCCGCCTGTTCAGTTTCCTCGCTGCCTGTCCGTTTGTCCTGCACGTCTGCCCCCTCATCTTCACCATCTCCCAGATTATCACCGCCGTCAACTTCCTGATTGTCGTTTGTCTTCACTCACCTCCCAGGATCTTCCCACCGGACTGGGGTGTACCACAGCGTCCCTGTGTTACTGAGTGTTGGCTTCCTCTGACTTTGTTTTCATCATCATCATTATCATCATCCCTGTTTCACATTTATTAATAAAACTCTCTTACTTGCTATTGAATCCATCTCATCATAGTCCCACCCTTAAAATTCGACCCTGTTAGGCTATATTATGGAGAATGTTTGTCCTATCAAAAAAAATTGTAAAAACAAATCTGACATAGTTATAAAAGTTATGTTAATCTGTAGAAGGTAAGCTGGCTAAATGTTGATCACTCAATGAGCTATGGCTAACTTAGCTCTAGATTGTCCAGCCTGTTAGACATGTCATTATAAATAATAATTCAACAACAACAATAAATGTTTGACATACTTTATCTTATTTTGTGAGGTGAGGAGCACTAACAGCTATATGTTTTTGAGCAAAAATTTTTTTAATTTACAACCCTATTGGCAAAAATTGGCACAAAAAGTATACCTGTTCTTAATAATTAATTTTGTTATTGTTTTTAAAATAAAAAAAAATAAATAATTAGATGACATAAGGGACATACACTCTCCAAGAAAAGCTCATTATTGAATAACATTTTTAACATGTTGTCATAACTGTATATATGTCCCTAACAGAGTGGAATATTTTAATGACCAGTGTCTAAACAATCTACCCATAATTATTATTTTTTGAGTTCGAGAGCTTGACCAATATACATTTCCTAGTAGTTAAATATGACACTATTTTGGTATAATGCAAAAAAAAAAAAAAAAAAAACATAAAAATCATTTGACTTTTTTTCCAACACTTATGGAGCCAAAATGTTACCGCATACCAGGAATAGCCCCAGTAACAACATTTGAAAAATTAAAATAATGGATAAAAGTTGTGTTTGTGGTAAGCAGCCTCGGATCAGTATCGGACTGCAAACGCGTCCAGTGTGAAAGCACAATGAGTCAGTGCTGCTTCTGCACCACACACGTAATGCCTACGGACTGTACACACTGCAGACGGAGTATGTGTGAAACAACTCGCACACAGAATAGTGAGTCCTGCGTATAAGAACAAACTCTGATGAGGAGGAATGGAAATTATTTGGCAAATCAAAAACTCCCATAGTTCTCCTCAACGGTTCAGAGCTCTCAAACTGTTTACTTGCTTCTTAATCTGAATTGGATTTGCGAGAGCACAGTGGTTTTTGATTTCAGAAGTAACTCATCTGAATTTTTTTGAGCATTAAAAAATGGCAGAGAACCCTTCAAGTTCTCTCAGGAGGAGATCAGGTTTCCTCAAGGCTGACTAAAATGTGTCTCTGGGGGAAGGTCCAGTGACATGAAACTTCAAGTGAATCCTCTGAGAAGTATTTTGTACATTTCTCAGGGATCTCTTAAAAATAAAATATAAAAATCTTCCAGAAGTTTGCGCAGCCCTGTAAAATGATGAGCATCTGATAACATTCATATCACCATATGATCATGATGGGACCAAGCTGTCACACTTGCTGAACCAAAAGATGCATTACACAACATATATGTCCATCATAACAACACTAGATTTGCGCAAATATCAACATGAACTCTGCTCAAACTCACCTTGTCTCCGGAAAAGCAGACAGCTGCTGAAAGTGTCAGGAATATCCAAATGTTCCTCATTATTCCTCAAGAAGTCTTTTGCAAAGAACTCGTGGGATGGCACTCGTCTGCGCCCCTCAAACCAACTGCTGTCTTCGTTCTTTTACTTAAACACATACGCAAGATCCTGCTGAAGAGATAGAGATACACCTGATCAAACTTTTCTTTTGTCTTTCCGAAAGGGAACAACTGCTGAGAGAGTGTTGATGCGATGTTAAAGTCTCGGATCCATGTGAGGCAGCGCGGATCTGCTCGGACAGAGATGACGAGAGAGAGAAAGAGAGAGAGAGAGAGAGAGACGGGGAGGATTTTTGCGTCACAGCTTATGAACACTTGGACCAGTAAGAGGTTTTGTCTAAAATTTAGTAATCTAACAACGTGAGCATCATTTTGTCGGAATTTCCGGTCGATGTGTGGTCTATGTGTGAAGCTTACTTGACCTCGAGACAGAAGAGCGTCAGTGTTGGTAACTGGTCCGATAGTAGTCGCTGCTATTTTATTATTATTTTGTTTTTCTGGTCCAGGAAAAACAGCTTCAAACTGGTATGACAAGCTGGTAACTAGTTAGTTGCTTGTCTAGAAGGGTGCTTAACCTTTCTGGCTACAAAAACAGCTTTGTTTGAGGCAATCGAATGACTTATCTGATCAAATTTAAATAAATAAAAATAGAAGTAGTTAAATATTATACCGGGTTTTTATTATTATTATTATTATTATTATTATTATTATTCGTTTATTGATTAATATAAGTAAAATCCAATAATCTTCACATTTGCTGGCCCCTGACTTTCTGGTTGGGAACCAAACTAACTAAGAGACCACCAACCATCTTACATAGACTATGTAGATCAAAATTCCAATTGCATACCCATTCAATCAGTGCTAAAAGACGAATAAAATATACAATTTATCATAGTTACTTTTGTTTTGTTTATTTTGTTTGTTGCAACTGTTGCTATAATAAACCACAAAAATGTGGTTATCAGCCACCAGTCATCAACGGAAAAAAACAAAGTGGCAAAGACTTTGAAATCTTCTTGCTTCTTGTTTGAATATCAACCCATATTTGTCATGTCTTTACAGTAGTAAGACTAACAAGCCATTTGTTATTTTAACTCAAAATGTGGTTGATTAGTCGTAATTTCTATAGCCTACCACTGCAATCCCTACACGTTAAAACAGGTTTCATCTTTTTTTCCTGAGGAGTATATTATTTTTGTAATGCTTAAGTAAGAGAATGTTCGTAATGTTGTTTTCTGGGATATAGCAACCACTTGTGTAAATATTTGGGGGGAATACAAAAAATGAAGTGTGGAGCAAACTGGTGTAGTGGGGGTTTGTCTCCCCCTGTTGTACAAGCACACTTTACACAATGCATTGTGCACTTCATTTAATAGAGCACTTAATGAAAATAAAGGTTCAAAGCGTTTTAATAAAAATTCTAAGTTTAAATAATGTATACACAAGTGCATTAGAACTCAAAAACATAGATTGTTTTATTCTAGATGCCTAAAATAAAGAGTCCGCAAAAAAAAAAAAAATGTTTAATGTTTTATCAAAGTTATGTACTAGTAAACGTGTGTCTTTTTCTAAGGGTAACCTTTTAAGGGTAACCTGGGAAACTGAGTTAGTGGCAGAAAATAAAAGGTATCTTATATGCATTTCATTATGTCAACACAACAACAAATACAGAGAAAACATTCCAAAATAAGGGCTGTCTACACGATAAACCTGAATAGATAAATGTCATTTTCAATTAGACTGAGGTGTGTGGCACATGATACTGAAAAATACATACAGTATGCATAAAAGTTTTGGGAAAAAAAATATTGAAAAAGCAGCAGTCACCCTATCATCTAATTCCAGGTTTCATGTCTGTTGCTTTAAAGGTGCCAATTAGTTTTTTCTTCCATATAGGGGGAATCTGTGAGAAAAAAAACAAACAATCATCACTATAATGCTGAAGAGAAAAATAGTAAGCACGAAGGAGGAGTGTTATGTACAGGAGGTGGAGAGCTGGGCTCTAAACAAACAGCGCTCTCTTCCACTCTAAATACTCATGGCTGAAGTGCCCTTGAGCAAGGCACTGAACCCCCAGTTGCTCCCCAGGCACTGGATCTATAGTTGCCCACTGCTCTGGGTGTATGTTGACTTCTTACTACTGTGTGTGTGCACTTGGATGGGTTAAATGCAGAGCACCAATTCAGAGTATGGGTAACCATACTTGGCAAATGTCATGACTTTCACTTTCACGTTTTACTTGCTATAGCACTGAAATAAAACGTTACACAGTAATAAAACAGTAAACTGTAGTAAAATGTTACCAACCTCTTCAAAGGAAGATTCCAAATTCATTCCAAAAGCCACACCCATCAGACCAAATTAAAAGAGCGAGAAGGTTCCCATGGTGAGCTGGAGGTTCAGTCGCATCATGACATTACAGCGGCTAAAGACAATTTAAGGCAACACATCACTGGTGAATACGGTAACATTTTACTTCAAATTTATTTTTCTATCATTATGTTTCCCCAGTTAATTTTTTTTACAGTGCATTAAGATAAGTTTGTAGTATTACAAGTTGTCTGAAATGCTATGTTTAAATGTGCAAATATTACATTGTAGTATGCACCAATGAAACTATGCGCCAATAATAATACACACATTTTTATACATTTGCCAGAACACAAATCAGAACACAAAAGGAAAATCTTGTTCCATTTTGCTGAAACATTTAATGTTTTTTACAGACAAGATTGTGGGTACCTCTTTTTAATCTTTCCATAAAACAGAAAATACAGTCAACAACAAGAAAAACAATTTCATCAGGTTTTTTAGAATAAAATGTTATATAAATTTGGCCTTTAAAAATATGAATTTTAACTGAAATCTACAGACAAAACAAAGTTTAATAAAATCAATGCTAATTTCTTTCCACTAGTCTAAAAGACGACACGCTTTGCAAGCAAAATAGCCCAACATCTCATAATTGGACAGAACTTGAAATAAAACAATGGTTTTACCTGAAATGGCTTGCCTTAAAAATAAACTGTAAATAATAGATGAAATGAAAAGTAAAACTCATAAATTCTCAATTAACTACACATACTTTCCCACTCATTTCTGGGTTAACTATTGTATTAAGGCATATGTAAGTGAAAGTGACATGACATTCAGCCAAGTATGGTGACCCAGACTCAGAATTTGTGTTCTGCATTTAACCCATCCAAAGTGCACAGACACAGAGCAGTGAACCAACACAAACACACAGAGCAGTGGCCAGCCATTTATGCTGCGGCGCCCACTCAATGCATTGCTCAAGGGCATCTAAGTCATGGAATTGCCAGCCTAAGATTCAAATCCACAACCCTAGGGTTAGGAGTCAAACTCTCTAACCACTAGGCCACGACTTCCCCATCTGTAAGATCTGCATATAGATTAAATATCAGTTAAATAAATAAATCAACAATTTCAATCATGATCCAGTTGCAATATTGTGATGCATGTACAGTATCTTGATAACATAGTATCATATGGTAGGACTACTTGGAAATGCTCAGCCCTAGTGCAGTTAAAACCATTATGTTTGCTACCGGTACAGTACCTATCCAGATCTCTGGCTTTATTACCCAGCTCCTCTGCTTGCATGAAGTAATCCAGCACTAACGCCATCTCTTCAGCGTGATCTATAGCCCTCACTGACATACCCACATCCAAAGATAACAGATCCACACAACAATGATCAGATATTCACACTGACATCAAGCATATCTGTGTACTGTGCATAGAAATGTGTTGCATTTTGAAACTATGAAGTTGAATTCTGTGGTGTGACACCTACCTGTACAAACCAATCCACAATGCTCACGCTCCCCTGAGTATTAATCACCTGCACCTGATCACCATCAGCAAGGCATTATAAAGCACTCACATCAGCACCAGTTCACCGTCAAGCCTCCAACAGTAATCGACCTCACGATCTTGTCCCCAACTCACCTCACTTTCAGAAGACGTCCACAGGAAAACATCCAGATGGCAGATGTAGATTGTGGACAAGTAGAAACTGTGAGACATGTAATAATGGAGTGTTCCATTCATCATGCAGCAAGACGTCACATGTTTTCAAAGTTATTTAAATGTGAAGTCACAAATGTTTCTGTAAAATCTATCCTTAACACAAAGGATTATGAGTCTACGAAAGTCGTTATACATTTTTTAAACATGACTGGACTGTACGCAAGGATTTAAAGGTTAAGCGGAGTATCCAGATGACCTGAGGAGGGCAGTAATACACTGGGGATGTGTCTAGCCTGCCGCAAATTTTATAAGAAGAAGAAGAAGAAGACTTGAATGCAAGTGTTTTGAATGACCACACCTTTTTAACAACCCAAAAATGGCTGTTTCATTGTCTGTTGAGTGAGTACAGACGTTCCACGAGCCGCAGCAGTAGAGGCAGCGCAACAATAACGACATATGCATAATCCCGCCCACTCTAAAGCAGTACTAAACTGCAGTGGAAACGCAAACTGATCTGAGTCTGATCTGGAGGGCCTATGTCCCAGAGTGAGAAAAAGAGCTGGCAAAATCACTCTGTAGTCTGGACCCCTCACACCCAGCCCACTTCCTCTCTGAACTGTTGCCATCTGGTCGGCGCTATAGAGCATTGTGCACCAGAAGGGCCAGACATAAGAACAGTTATTTCCCTCAGCAAATCCATCTCATGAACAGTTAACTTGGCAATAAACGTGTACACAACACTATTCATGCATTTATTTAATATACATGCCTCTTTTTACATATCCTTGCATTTGTTCATAATACATGTGTACACAGAAATACCATCTGTTATTTACTTTGTATATTGTGCATTTTTTAAATACTTTTTTGTATATTGTTATTTCCCATTTACTTTACTTTATCCCATTTTTATTCTTTTTATTATGTGTCTTGTCACTTTCTGTGGCGAGTGGGGCGGGGCCGAGAGGTGTGGGAACGAGGAGTGAGGCCAGGTGTAGTGATTGGAGATGAGCTACACCTGCGCCCCACCGCCAGTATCGAGTCCCACGTAGGAGATGGAAGGATATAAAACTGGAGCGACTATAGTGAAGGACGAGAGAGGACCAGGCCTGGGACATTATTTTATGTTTTGGCGACTGACGCGCCGTTTTTTATTTATTTTTGATTATTAAAATGATTTTTGACTGTGCGCCGGTTCCCGCCTCCTTCTTCCCGATGAATATGGGGTTTTTATCGTTACAGTGGTGCCGAAACCCGGGAGAAGGATGAACGCGCTGTTGAAGATCCCTCGCCGCTGTGGTGAATCCGCGGTGCCCTCGAGCAGGCGAGGTATGTGCCGCCATGGACGCTCGAGGCGGTGGGCTGGAGCGAGTTGCCGGGGACGGGCGAGCTCGCTGCCGACCGCCCACGATATGGCGCCGTTCGCCAGGGGGCCGGAGCCTGCCGCCTCCGTGACGGAATCCGGAGGGGCAGGGAACGGGGGACTCCTGCCGCTGCCCAAAATCGGAGGAGCCGTCGCCGTCCACCGGGCGGCGGAGGAGTGTCGTGCCGTCCGCCGAGGGCCGTCCAGTGCCACCGCCGGGCACCGCGGAGGAGATCACCCAGCCGGTGGAGGGCCGAGCAGCAGTGCGTCTGGGAACCGGATTTTTTTTTTTTTTTTCTCTCGTCCCTGTCGCTCCTCCTTCCATCTCCTTTTCTCTCACCTCGTCTGTCCTACCCCCAGGTTCCCGCAGGTCCCCCTGAGCGGTCCCCCCGGAGGGAGGGGGGGGGGGAGTAGAGCGCAGTCTCGAGGGTATGTGGCGAGTGGGGCGGGGCCGAGAGGCGTGGGAACGAGGAGTGAGGCCAGGTGTAGTGATTGGAGATGGAGTACAATCTCTTATCAACACAAATTAATGTCAAATATAAAACACATTTAAATAAATAAATATATTTTAAGAAAAATTAAATACAGTACTTAAAATCAACAAAATAAACACAATAAACAAATATAAGACTTCTTCATACCGGCCCCTATAATTGTAAGTGCGCAGAATTACAACTACATTATATAAATATGTATGAGTCAATGTTCTATTTATAATTTTAGAAACGATAAAAAAAGAATACTAATCTACTGGCGCTTTTCCACTGCATGGTACGGCACGTTATGGTTCGATAGAGTTCACTTTTGGGGGGATTTCCACTGGGTCCAGTACCTGTTTTTTTTTTTTTTGTACTACTTCGGTTGAGTTTCCAAGTGAACTGTACCATTACCAAAATGTGATGTGTAAACTATGCTGATCACGGATTGGCCGGAGAGAATCATCACTACCTGCATCACCAAACTTGTAAAACAAACACAAAAGAACCACTAGATTTAAATCAGCACAACCAGCGAAGGCTTGAACACAGGCGACTGGCAGTGGATTGCAGGAAAAGCAGGTTTACAATTGAGTGTCAATATAATGAGTATCGGCTCAATATAATGAGTGTGTTTCATAAAAAAAAAAAAAAAAAAAGGTTTACAGTATAGAAGAATTGAGATAAATACTGATCTTGTGTAGTGTAGTGGGTGTAATTTGGTCAGAGTGAGAGAAGATCTCTGTGATTAATTTTTACATATTTTGATACTAGAGAAGTAAAAATTTGAAGGAATAATGGCTAAGGTTGGGATACCAGTAATATGAGTGGGTGATTTTAATGCACACAGTGATTTATGGAGTAGTAGATTTTGGGATAAAAATGGCACAGTTCTAGAAGAATTTATGGATAAACATGGATTGGTGCTAAATGATGGTAGACCTACTAGGTCTCAGGTTAATCAAGGTGGTAGTTCCTGTTTCGATTTAACGTTTACTTCTCCTTACCTAGCCTTGAGAGGAGAATGGGATATAATGGAACGTTGCACGATTGGAAGTGATCATGTTCCAATTTTAAGTATGTTTGGAAGCAAACTGGTTAAATTTTAGGATTACAGGCCAGAAAAATATAACTACTCTAAGGCAAGGTGGGAAGAATTTAGTATAAGAACTCAGGAAGAGATTAATAATGTGTTTAAAAAAGATGTAGAAAATGTTTATAGTTCTTTGTGCAATATGTTAATTCAGGCAGCAGATATCCAAAGTTTGACTGTGCAAAAGAACGGCAAATTGTTCCTTGGTGGAATGAGAGATGTACCCAGGCAGTTTTAGCTCGAAAAATAAAGTATATCAAAGGTTAAGGACGTTTCCAATGGAAGAGTTTGCAATAGAATATAAGAGCTTAAAGGCTAAGGCTAGAAGAGTTATATACTGTTAGATGCAAAGAGGGAAAGCTGAAAATTTTGTGGTACTTTAGGACCTCAAACAAATATTAGGAAGTTATGAGCCCTGGTGCATAGAATGACAGGAGAGTACAGGACTAATACAATTCCAGTGTTAAAATTTGAGGGTCAGGAAGCAGTTAAAAACAAGGACAAGGCTGATTTGTTAGTTAAGTCCTTTAAGGAGGTGCATAGCTCAAAAAACTTTAGTCCAATAAGTAAAAAAAAAAGAAAAAAAAAAGAAACTGAAAAATGAGAAGCATAAACTTGAACATAATAAAGATAACATGACATGATAACAGTGAATGCATGTTTTTCATTGGAAGAATTAAAACAAGCCATTGATCCAACACATGGTAGAGATGGAATAGGATATCAAATATTTCTTCATTTGGATGATGTTGTGTTATAGAGGAAGCATTGAAATTAATTCAGCATGGGAATGCAGTATTTTGCCAAAGGAATAAAGGTTGAGTGTAAAAGTATTATCCAAGAAAGAGCAATAAAATTATGGCAAAAAGAATGGAATGAAATGCAGACATTACTATTCTGTTCAGCCAAACATAGGACATTCTATGATAAGAAGATTAGGAAGAAAATATAGTGTAGTTTTAACTAGATTAAGGTTGAGCCATTGTGCATTGAACTTTGGGTTAGCGAGGACTGGAAAACATCCAGATGGCAGATGTAGATTGTGGACAAGTAGAAACTGTGAGACATGTAATAATGGAGTGTTCCATTCGTCATGCAGCAAGACGTCACATGTTTTCAAAGTTATTTAAATGTGAAGTCACAAATGTTTCTGTAAAATCTATCCTTAACACAAAAGATTATGAGTCTACGAAAGTCGTTATACATTTTTTAAACATGACTGGACTGTACGCAAGGATTTAAAGGTTAAGCGGAGTATCCAGATGACCTGAGGGGGGCAGTAATACACCAGGGATGTGTCTAGCCTGCCGCAAATTTTATAAGAAGAAGAAGAAGACTTGAATGCAAGTGTTTTGAATGACCACACCTTTTTAACAACCCAAAAATGGCTGTTTCATTGTCTGTTGTCGAAGTGGGGCCCGATACCGAGGCGGTGTCCGAGTTCGTGGCCGATACGGTTTTGGAGGCCGAGGCGGAGACCGATGCTGTTCCGGAGGCCAAGGCGGTGCCCGAGGCCGAGGCGGTGCCCAATGCTGTTCCAGAGGCCGAGGCGAGGCCCGATGCTGTTCCAGAGGTCGAAGCGAAACCCGACGCTGTTCTGGAGGTTGGGGCGGTGCCCGATGCTGCTCCCGAGGCAGTGCCCGATGCTGCTCCCGAGGCGGTGCCCGATGCTGCTCCCGAGGCGGTGCCCGATGCAGTTCCCGAGGCCGAGGTCGTTCCCGAGGCGGTGCCCGATGCAGTTCCCGAGGCAGTGCCCAATGCAGTTCCCGAGGCGGTGCCCGATGCCGAGGCGGTGCCCGATGCCGAGGCGGTGCCCGAGGTCGTTCCCGATGTGGTGCTCGATGCTGTTCTGGAGGCTGAGGCGGTGACCGATGCGGTGCCCGATGCCTTGACCGAGGCGGTGCCCGAGACCGTTCCAGAGCCAGGACCAGTCACCGATGACCCTCCAGAGCCAGGGCCAGTCACCGGTTACCCTCCAGAGCCAAGTCAAGTCACTGGGTGGCCGGCTGCTCCGTCCTGGGGGACTCCGACGTTGACCACAAGGACGTGGTGGTCGTCCGCTCCGCCCTGGGGGGCTCTGGCGGTGACCACAAGGCCGTGGCGTTCTTCCGCTCCGCCCTGGGGGACTCTGGCGGTGACCACGAAGACGTGGTGGTCGTCCGCTCCGCCCTGGGGGACTCTGGCCTTGACCACACGGCTGTGGTGGTCATCTGCTCCGCCCTGGTGGACGCCTCAACATGTCCTTCATGGACTTCTGTTTTGTGTTTTTTGAGTTCTGTTATGTTTCTGTCTGTTCCCTTTAGTTTGTCTGGCCCTCCTTCCCTCCCCCTGAACCTCCTCCGGTCCTCCTCCCTCCTGGTATCCCTGTTTTATGTTTACATTTCTGGTGTTGTTTCCCATGTTTCCCTTTTCCGGCCCTCCGTCCCTCCCCCTGAGCCTCCACCTGTCCACCTCCCTCCTGGTCTCTGTGTTGTCTTGTCTTGGAGCGTCTGGGAGCCGCTCCGTAGAGGGGGGGTTATGTCACAGTGCGTCTGGTCTGTGTATCACTGGGTGTCCACTAGAGGTCTCACTTTCCCTTATTTGGTCACCTTCCTCCTTGTTGTGTAATTGATTGTTTCCCCACCTGTCTCCTGTTTCCCTATTATCCTTCTGTGTATAAATACCCAGTCTGTCTTAGTCTGTGTTACGGAGTCCTTGTTGAATGTCGTTTGGATGTACTTTCCTGGGTCTGTTTTCCCGTGTGTTTTTGTGTTTGGATCTCATGGTTTTGACCCGGCCTGGACTGTTTATTCTTTTGGATTTGCCCTATAAATAAAGATACATACCTGCACATGGTTCTGTCTTCTCGTTCCTGAAACGCCTCACGTGACACAAAGTAGAGACATGGAGATTCTTTGGAAGAATAATTGGACGATTAATTACATCTGACATTGCAGATTTACTCCGCAGTATTGGGGTCGCTTCAACCCGTGGACATGAAAAACAACTGCAGACTTGACAACACTGGTTCAGGTGGAGTGACAGTTACTAGACAGAGCCGTGGTCTACCGACAACTAACACAAAATCGCTTTCAAAATCATCAAAGAATCGTCTGCGGTTTTAAAATCAATTTTGTGTAGATTGTCAGTGAATTACATCTTTGTGTAGTAAATGCCAACCAGTGTTGCAAAGTCTGTGGTTGTTTTTCATGCCTGCAGGTCGAAGCGACCCCAATACCAATAACATAATATTTAGCCCCTCAAATGCAAATTTTACCAAAGCAACCCTGCCAAAAAAAATTATATTTTAACCCCGGGAAGCAATTTTTATCAGGTAACCTCCTGGAAACGCGATTGGGCTAGTTTCTGACTAGTTTTGAGAAGCAACTGGGCAGGATTTGTTGTGAAAACCTTGCAACCCTGATCTGATCGCACATGCTGGAGATATACTTCTAATTACAGGAGTGTCTTTACTGATGAGATGCGCATGAAAATCGCATTCGATTTTTTTCACAGCCCTATCTCAAAGAAGGGATCTGGTTCATCTTATACCGACTTACAGGCAGAAACTGAAATCAGCTAAACCTGCATTAAGGACTGTTAAAAGATGAACTAATGAAGCAGAGCAGGATTAACAAGCCTGCTTCGACTGCACTGACTGGAGTGTTTTTAAAGTTGTAGCCAATGATCTGGATTAAGTCACAGAGACTGTAACTACATACATTGGTTTTTGTGAAGATATGTGCATCCCTACCAGGACTCATTTAACTTGCAACAACGACAAACCGTGGTTCACTGCAAAACTCAAACAGCTCCATCAGGCCAAAAAGAATGCCTACAGGAGTGGGAACAGATTCTTGTATAAACAGGCCAAAAACACACTGACAAAGGAGATCAGAGTGGCTAGGAAAAACCACTCCGAAAAGCTGAGAAAAACAGTTTTCAGTCAATGACCCTGCATCAGTGTGGAAAGGACTGAAAGACTTCACCAACTACAAGACACCGTCCCCCAGCACTGTGTTGAATCAATTAATCTTGGTTTGAAGAAGATAATTCTTTAAACACATTAAAAATCTTACTGTTTAAAAACTGCTCAGACTGGTAGTGTATATGAGGATCCTGTTTGTGGTCTTCAACACTGTCATCCCAAACTTCATCCTGTCCAAATTAATTCTGCTCTCTGTCCCCACTTCCATCTCTCAGTGGATCAGCAGCTTCCTGACAGACAGGCAGCTGCTAGTAAGGCTTGAAAATGTCTCATTCAGCACCTGCTCCATCAGCACTGGTGCCCCCCAGGGATGTGTCCTCTCCCCACAGCTCTTCTCCCTGCATACAAACGACTGCACCTTTAAAAAACCCTCTGACAAGCTTATATTACTGTATCCTTCAGCTCAGCTTCAAAATCAGACCTTAGAAGATTGCAAAAGGTAGTCTGGACTGATGAATGAATCACTGATACAACCCTCCCCACTCTCCAGGAACTGCACTCATCCAGAGTGAGAAAAAGAGCTGGCAAAATCACTCTGTAGTCTGGACCCCTCACACCCAGCCCACTTCCTCTCTGAACTATTGCCATCTTGTCGGTGCTATAGAGCACTGTGCACCGGAAGGGCCAGTCATAAGAACAGTTATTTCCCTCGGCAAATCCAGCTCATGAACAGTTAACTTGGCAATAAACGTGTACACAACACTATTCATGCATTTATTTAACATACATGAAAAAATTAAATTTTTTGACAATGTTAATTATTTATAAGTAATCTCAGAAAGACACGGCCTTACACATAGAAGCAAGATTATGGAGTATGTTGTTAACTTTAACGTTCTAGAGTACATGGAAAATACTATATTCACTAACGAAAAATCAGAATCGGAATCAGAAACTAACGTCACACCTGAATGATGAACATGAAAAATGTGAATGATGTGAAAAGCATCTAGCTCACCAAATGAGGTCACACTCCGATCAGGCTAAAATTGTTATCTGTTAAATGAGAAGCTGACTTAGTAAAGGTGAGTCGGTGGCTTTATTCTAATTCTATTTTGTAAACAAAAAAGTTGTATGAGATGTATGTATTTGTCTTACCACAACAAACACTGGAGCAACACTAGACAGGGCCGCTTGGGATGCATCTCTGCCTCTTTGGTGACAGGAGAGGTCTGGCAACAGAAACGAATGTGTTATTCATATTGTTTGAGCAGCAGAGCCATAGACTAACAAAGACTTGCAGCACCTACAGTGTCCCTGAGCTCTCAGCAGTGCTGTGCCTATGTGTTCGTCCACATGTTGATGTAAAAGGGCATCTGAAAGGTGATTTCAAGCACTTCACAGTTCTCCATGTCCAGCATTTAATCTTCACTTTCCTGAGACTCTCTCGACAGACAAACCTGAAACATTGCTCCATACTTTAAAACACTTGAGTTAAAAGCCCATTTTACCTCAAGGACACCTCGGTGAGGTTATGTGCTCAAACTGCATAAACACTAACATTAGTTGTCAATATGACAAACTTACTTGGTCTTACTATGTTCCTATTTAGTAATAATTGTTAAAGCAAAGAACATACCACAGCTCCGAAATCCTGATAATAAAAGTAAGAATAAGATGTCTGGGTTTGATGTCTTAGCTGTCCTTTTAATTAACTCACACACACACAGGTACCCATACGGAAATGTAATATATGACATATATGTCCCTATATCGCTAAATATAAGACAATATATTGCTATCACATATATACATATCTCAAGATATATGTTGATATAGGTTTATAACATATATAAATTTGGCATATTAAATTAGTATATTGACATATATTAATATGATTATTATTTATATAATACTGTATGTTTTGACCATATATGTAACCGATATGTTTAATTTATATATGCCAAACTATTCAAACAACATACATTTCACATGCATATGGTTTCCTTATTCATGTGTTTTCCTTATTTGAACAGTTTGAACTTTTATCAAGTCTACACATCCACATTTCATTTCTATCCCATTTTCGAATCTTTTATAAAATGTATTATTTTACCTCTTCTTAACCAGCTCATAAAAAAAAAATACTACACAAATTCTATTTGAAAACCTACATTTTATTTTTTTCATCAATAGCCATATATCAATATCTATATGTAAGAAAGTACATACATGCACTACATATGCAGATGCATACAGAATAATATACAGTTGAGTTTGTCTTCAAAACTCTAGGGGTTCTTAATTTAAACACATTTCAACTTATGCAGCTATGTAAACCTGGGTTCTCCACTAACATTCAAAGAAAATAAACTTTTGGTGCTTTCATCAAAGTTTGGCAGAGCTGCAAAAACTGATGTCACAGATGCCAGACATTATAAAAAAAAAAAAAAAAAAAATGTAACAGTTACTTCATAATGGTTAAGAAAAGTCATAATGTAATCACATCTGTGCTGTTCTAAAGGCACGTACACACATTTGTGTTCAATTGCGGAGGCATGTACAGCAGTTAGGTGAGACAGCACCTTCTCGACTGGATGAAAGTGTAGAGGATTTTGAAGCTTAGGCATGTCATGTTCATTGCATTACATGTTTGTAAGTACATATCCATAACCTATATTTAAATATATAAATATGCTATGCATATATGTTTAGTTTGTATATTGAACATATATACAAAGAAATATATGTCATGTATATTGAAAATTATATATGTGACATATATAAAAAAACACAATTATACATACATAAAATATATGGGCTAGTTTTATATGTCAATATATGAAAATTTTCCATTTTCTAATAGGTTTTATATATGGGCAGATATATATGTACATGTATGTTTTCCCTTTCTATGTGGATATATTTAATATAATATAGCGGGCATCAGGCGAGCAAACGTTACACGTGCAAAATAGAAGGTCTGCATACATTAAAAACAAAACGTATTTTAATTTCAAAATTTATTTTTTGTGCGCTCGAAGTACTTTCTTCTTTGCTAGACGAACATTTTCTCCACAAAACTCAGCTCACGCGCATGCTGAATGCACGTTTGCGCGCTCAAAATACAATCTTTCGCGCTCAGAATTGTGGCAGAGAGATAACCCCATATTTGTCATCATAAAAAAATTAAGCTTCTTTACAACGTCTCGAGAATGTTACCTGCTTCTGATCTCGACCATTTAATCTCTCAAACGCAGATTGTCATTGCGTCCGCAGGGTGGCGCTCTCCGTCTACATCCTACTCAAACCTGCGTACAGATCCCATATTCCGAGATGCTGCTTGTACATCTGATCGTACAGTTTCATATTTGAGAAATTAGATGTAAATTAATATCTCCGCTCCAGTCTTTGTGCCCTGAAGGTTTAAGGCCTCACCTTGCTGCTGCACCGATGCTTTTACGGCGACTGGAATAAAGACACCGCACCATCCTTGAGCACACAATTGAATGAATGAACGTGGCAAGTGATGCTGTGCTTTGCCAGTTCGGGTTAACGCTAAAAGTTTTTGCTCTTTGTATGTCCACTTACAGTAACGAACTTGGCGTGCCGTTAAGATGTTCACATTGTGCTATTCCAATCCCAAAAATGGGTCTCAATTCAAGATGTAATCTAAAGTGATTTTTGGGGTGTTAGTGGTCTGTTTCCATATAGGGCTTCATTTGCACCAAACCCTGTGACAAGCAAACTGGTGAGAAGAATACGTGAGAGGCTCATCTTATTTAACTATCTTCGTAAAGTCGTGGGTTAGAGAGATTGATTCCTAACCTTAGGGTTATGGGTTCGAGTCTCGGGCTGGCAATACCATGACTTACATGCCCCTGAGCAATGCACCGAACCTCCAACTGCTCCCCGAGCGCCGTAGCATAAAAATGGCTGCCCACTGCTCTGGGTGTCTGTTCGTGGTTTGTGTTTTCACTTTGGATGGGTTAAATGCAGAGAATGAATTCTGAGTATGGGTCACCATGCTTGGCTGAATGTCAGTTCACTTCAATTTGAATTTGTTTGTTCACGAAATGTGAAATGCCTCGTTCAGCCAATATATTCATGAAGATAACAAATGGTTTTAGTAAACTTTATTTTATTATGGGATGGTCCATGCAGTGGTGTTTGTGCACATAAGTGGAGTTTTGCCTTGGACAGACAGTAGACGTGTGGCTTGTGGCCCGTCTCACCTCTCAGATGAACCCTCTTCAGTCTGACGACCGTGAGGTACTCTAATTGATTAATGCCAGCACTCTTTCAGTAATCACTATATCATTATTGTGTTATTGTATTCAGACAAGCTCAAAACACTTATGTTTACGGACACTTAAATACATGTTGTGTGCAATTAAATGAAAATGTATTATAGCTTAAATTTTTATTAAATGCAATTTCTTTTGACTCACTTAAGTACATTTTTTTTTTTGTATTGTTCACTTGTTGGTGTCACAGTGGATTTGAACCTGGGTCTCTCACACCAAAGGCATGTGTCTTTTCCACTGGGCCAATACCACCCATTACATATAATATAATTTTGCCTTCAAGAATGAAATACAGTTTTGTCGAGAAAAGAACAGTTTAGCTGGCAATTCTAGAAGATCAGGTACTAAATCATGAATAATTTGTCACAGATGGGGGGGAAAAGTGGCTTTAAAATTGTGTTTCTCAGTCTTTGCAGTTGCGTGGAGAGGTTTCAGCAGCATCGTAATATACTTATAGGCCATATACTTATACCTCCAAAATAAAATATTCTAATTTTCAGCTAACTATTATTATTATTATTATTATTATTATTATTATTATTATTATTATTATTATTATTATTATTATATACTATGGGTTTGGACACTTTGTATCCCTTAAGAATTTTCTGTAAGTTTGACCTACATTGAGACTGGATCTACCTGTAACTAGATAAACACAAATCCAGATAAACTAATAACATTGTGAATGTTTACTTACTAATTAAACAAAATAATCCAGCAGTGAATATCTTTGCTGTTATCTGGTGTAACACCCTTGAGCAGCAATTAAAAGCAACCAAATGTTTCCAAGTGACTGCAAATCATTCCCTATTCATACTGATAACACTAGCAAAAAGGTCCACAAATGTTTAGCGCAACTGTAAATATATATAAATATATGTATTTACATTTCATTATGTCGTCTCAGTAGTTGGTACTCTTGAACAACCCATGGCCTTATTAGTGGTAAGAGCTGTAATAATAAAAAAGTATTAAAAACACACTGTCTCCTCGACATGATGCTATCACACCAACTGCTAACAGGAGCGTCTGTGTGGGGGGTGGGGCAGGTCAGAGCTTTGTTTCTCCCAACACGGTAGGCAGAGATTATTATGCAAAGTGTTCTAGTGATGTACATAGAGATGGGCAAAAGATTTGAAATCTATAACGACTCGTTTCAGTGATTCAGAGTCGACTCCTTACTTGAGAAGCCAATAACTTTATAAATCGTCTACTTTTTGGTTTAATTACTTTGCGCATTGTTTACACTGATGGACAGCTACATCATACACTGTAATACAGGTAATTTTTGATTTCCCATCTGTGTGGCTCTTTAATTATTTTCGCACGTTTTTATTTCTAGCCTTTTACCGCATGCAGTGTGAACGCTCTGATCCGTTAACATTGGCTCGGAAAAAAAGGTGCATCACAGACCGTGTGTGAACCTGGAGTTAGGCATATGCCCAGTCTGTTCTGTTCTCGCGCTGCATTCTGATTGGATCGGATAGCATACTGCAGGAGGTCAGGGCCGCGGAAAATTGTGCTATAAAGCTATTTAGAAATCGTGCAGGCTCAAATCGTGATTTTATGACGATTTCTATTAATCGCACAGCCCTAGAATGGACTGGAAATTAACAGAAAATAACTCGGACTGGCACCGCACAGCAAAACGGGAAAACAAGATCCAGGCATAGCTCGGCAGCAGGTAGATAGTCACCGGAGCAAGCAGTCAGGAGGAAACACAACAGCCATTTATGCATGTTTGAATTTGTTGTTCTGTAGCATATGCAGCAAAAATATCTAAGATAAATTGGTGGTTTATTCTTAAACCAATCAGCGAGCTCGAATAGTGGAAGCATAGTAACAGTTTAATATTTCTTTTTTGATATTTAATTATATATATATATATGAAATGATGTTGTGTTATGACTTAGACATTTTTACATATATTAACAATATTATTTTTTTTTATAGTACTTGGCAGCCCACCTGCAATACCATCGCAACCCACTAGGGGGCCGCGGACCACAGGTTGAAAACCACTGATTTAGATTTGTCCACAAAGTAAATGACAACTTTAGACCCTTTCCAAAATACAATAGATGTACAATATTGTTTTACAGTAGATGTACAATATTATTTTATCAGAGTATAGAGTCACTTTAAGTTTCAATTATCAGAAGCTTTTAGCTTATAAACTACAATTACAAAGTAGTTTCCCATTCTTTACTGAGAGTACAATAATTAGCCGGGGAATGGCTCATTTGTTTGTCTAATTTCAGTATCTTGAGGATTTACAAAGTGAGCTAGATCTGGTCACGTGATCACGGGGCGTGTTGCCAACTTAGCGAATTTTTTCAGACCCCCATGGCGACTTAAAAAAAAAAAAAGCGACTAGCGACAAATCTAGCGACTTTTTTGACAGACCTTATTTAGTCTCTGAGACTCTCCGGTACTGCTGCACGAGCACAAGCTCTCTCTCTCTCCCAGCAGCACTTTCAGTTAAAAAAAGGACATTCTGTTGCTTCTAACTCTATTTTACATACAAGTATAGCTGAAATCACAGTACAACCATTTTCTTAATCTTATGTGTATTTGATTTCATTAGACAATGTCGTGAATAGGATTTTAGTGCAGAGATAACATCTTTGAGAGCTGGTATGTAGTCTTAATGGACCGCGTTTCAGTCATTATAATATTAATTCCGTTGTCAGACAACATAAACATTAAAATATAATAATAATAAAAAAAAAAGTTTTATTGAGAATTTTAGCTGCATTAAAATGCAGTACATGAGCACAGAAAGGGCAAGATAATATGACGCACTTACGTCATGAATATGCTAATTAGCATATGACGTCATCTAGCAACATTTATCGACTTTTCAGGCAGGGTTTAGCTACTTTCCATTGAAAGAAGTTGGCAACACTGGGCGTCACACAGGAAGGAAAGCGATACGAAGACTTATCGCAAGCCATTTTAACATTTAAAAGTTAAGTTTGACTATCTGGAATTAACATTGTAGATATCACCAACGTCTTTCTGACTAGTCGTAATTACACTTTGGATAGTTGGAATTGTAATTCAAGATATCTGCAACGTAATTGTGACTAGTCGAAACGACCGGCTGAATGTAAATTACAGATATCTCAAATTTCAGATATCTCTAATAAAAATTCATTTCAAGATATCTATAACTTGATAATATATATCTACAATTAAATTGTGACTATCCCTAACTCCAGTTTGAGATATCTACAATGCCATTTTGACTAGTCATAATTCCAGTTACAGATATCTACAACGTCATTTCGCCTAGTCAAAACTTAATATCTGAAAAGGAACATGTAGATATCTTGAATTGACTTGAATTAAAGATATCTTGAACTGGGGTTATGACTAGTCAGAATCAAATTGTAGATATCTCAAACTGGAATTACAGATATCTACAATTCAGTTACAGATATCCGTAATTCACAAAGTGGATATCTTCGATATCTGTAATGATAAACCCCATACAAATTAATGGCAAAAGTGATGTAATTTGTCCTAGGAAGAATATCTTTGTGGACAGGGGCGTAGCAGCCATTTTAAAAGTGGGGGGGACAGCTGTATGGTGATTTGACCCAAAGCTGATGTTCATAATAAATTCTAAATAGAATACCAATTGGCATTTTACTTTTTCAAATTTGGGAACATGACATGATAGCTTACAGGAACCTATTTTTGTTAAATCATACTCAAAATTAAAAAATACTGCAGGACTTTGAGACCAATGGGAGACCATCTATAATTTTTTTTATTTTTTATGAAATAAAGATATTTTATGATATTTACAATATTTCAGTTGCACTACATTTGAACAATAACTCTTTTTTTTTTTAACAGTTGGACAAAAACAGGTGTTAAATGAGTATACAGATTTCATCTACAGTAATTTTATACAAACATACATTTTATGAAAAATATGAGACAGATGATCTGTGAAAAAATCAAGCTCCTCTGGCTCCTCCCAGTGCTCCTATTGCCATTTGCAGAAATACATCACTCCCGGTAAAAAACCAAAACAACCAATCAGAGCTGCGGTCCGTAACTTTGTGTGTTTTCAAAATGTAGAAAAATCTATATAATAAGCGAGTACACCATGAATCCATTTTCCAAACCGTGTTTTTGGCTTGTCCTGAATCACTAGGGTGCACCTATAATAAGTGTTTATATTCGGACTATTTTAGATTGCTTCGGGGATACCGCGGCGGAGTAACCCAGTACCTTTGTGATTCTTCATAGACATAAACAGAGAGAAGTAGTTCCGGCTACGATGTTCTTCCGCAAGACGCAAGCAGTTCTGTTTATTAACCGCTAGAGCGTCAAAAGTTCCCTACCGCAGATTTAAGATAGTCAATCTGCTTTTTTTATATACAAATCTAACCTGTACACATTCTGGAGAGGTTGAGCAACTGACCCCTCTCTCTGCCAGTGACGTCACAGCCTGCCTTTCCTACAGACTAGTTAGGACATAAAGTAACAGTTATGAATTAAAAGAATAAAATTTGATAAAGTATTTTAAGATATTCGTTGCAAAACAAATATGATTTATTGTGAAATGATAATTTTACTCCGCGAGCAGCACGTAGACAAACAAAAGACAGCAGAAACCAATAATATTGTTACGTCTTATTTAGCAGACGCTTTTATCCAAAGTGACAATTAGGAGAGCATTTAACACACTGAATCCGGCGCGACGTGACGAGGTCCATACGGGTTCAATAGGTTAAATCATAAAATGAAAACTTTATCGCGCGATTCGTGTCATCGCGACATACTGTAACATACTTACAGTGTGTGTTTGAAAAAAGGATGTAATCGTCCTTTGCTTTTTTCTGGGGTGCATTTTATCCCAGACGGCCTAATAGCAAAGTGAACGAACGAACGAAAATTCAGAAGAGCAACAAGAGATTTGAAGCTCATAGCAGACGCGCCCAGGAGATGATTCGCTCTGTGATTGGCTGAATGTTACTTCACTCAAATCTAAGTAACAAATCAGAGAACACTACAGGAAATATTCACGCTGGATCCTAAAAAAAAAAAAAAAAAATTAGCAGGGGTCCGATTCACCTGTTTCTAAAAGTGCGGGGGACGTGTCCCCCCCGTCCCCCCCGGTTGCTACGCCCCTGTTTGTGGATATCTGAAATTACAATTATGGATAGGAAGAATGTAGTTGCGGATATCTGAAATGTTCTTTTTGACGAGGCAAAACTGAAATACAGATATCTGCAACACACATCCAGTCTAGCCTAAATGTTAAAACGGCTTTCCATAAAGACTGCGCGACCGCAGCGTTGTCTAACAGCTTGCGGCCTCCACGCATGCAATACAGGAGAAACACTGCGACAAAAACTGAAGAAGGGCATCACAGTCACTGAAAGTTCAAGTTGTGAATCCTTGTAATGAGCCTGCCTCCTGCGGTATCCCGCGAAATCCTACACTCATTTTTACTGGAACAAGCCAGAGCTGGAGAGATTAGCAGTGCACACCTGCTTTAGACTAAATCTGTGTGTAATATTCACTCAGGCCAATCCTACCAACAATTAAAAAGTGACGTTAGCTCTGAAGGGAACCTAGAGCAACACCCACCTGTGCTTTTATAACCTCTGAAAGAATGACAGCAATGGAATAACCTGCGATTACTGCGTCGACACTACTGTTTTCAGACATCCAGAAGAACGCCCACTAGTTGTTTTAAACAGAAATTAACTTGCTGCCGATTTCAAAACCACATTTTTAGCTGACTGCTTTACCACGACGCAGATGATTCTGATATGAATGCCTGTGCATACAACAGGAAATGAATTGTAAAAGAATTCGGTAACACTTTACAGTAGTTATTAACTAGCATGAACAAACAATGAGCCGTACATTTGTTTCAGTATTTATTCATCTTGTTAATGTTAGTTCATAAAAATACAGTCATTTATTGTAAGTTAATGTAATTCCCAGTGCATTAGCTAATGTTAACAAACACGACTTTTGATTTTAGTAATGCATTTGTAAATGCTGAAATTAACTAATATGAATAAATGCTGCAGAAATATTGTTCATTCTAAGTTCATGATTTTTTTTCCCTTTTTTCCCTTGTTGCCAGTAAACAAAACTTGAAAAAAAAAAAAAAAAAAAAACTCAAAGACAAAACAGCAAGTGATTATATATATACAGTGCTAGTTTCACCCATTAGTGGAAAGCAGTCAGACCTGTCCGTCTGGACTCAGGAGGGAGGAAAGATGATCTCATCAGATAAACAAACAAAACATAGAGTGCAAATATTTTTTTACCTAGTAATACAAACCCTAATTATGACATTTTTTTTTGTTTGTTTAAATGAATAAAATTGACATTAAAGTCCCCAGTCAGGTCAGTCAACATTAGTCTGAATTTATGTCTTACAGTATGTCTCACGTGGGTGTGATACACTGCCCTGTGTCTGTAAAATTTACATTTAATCGTCATCATGTTAGCATGTGGTAGGCGCATTGTGGAACCAGACCAAAAGTATGAGGGAATGCCAGCTGTGCTGTGTGCCTTCTTTCACTTGTCTTTTCAAAAGATAAGTGAAGGAATGTCTGCTGGGTGGATCTTTGAGGAGACAGAGAGTTTCAGTCTGCAAACGTTTCAGTGAATGCTCTCTCTGACACAGTCAGTCAGTCAGCGCTTCAGCAGCATGGGGACTCTTTCTAGCCTGCTCTTTTTACTTCTAACTGTGCACTCAGGTATGGCTTCCGATTCACTTGCTTCTATTGCGTTCATCCATTTTGGATTGTTAAGATGCGTCCATGTTAATAGTTTGTAATGTAGTTCGAAACAGCAGTTCTCTAATAAGGTTCAGATCTATAGGGTGACACAATTCAATTGCTATTTCTGAACAGTGGTAAGATTTGGTCGAAATACAAATTTTAAATGTAAGTGTATGTGTATTTGAGTTTATAGATACACTACCATTCAAAAGTATGATAATTATTTAATGCTTCACGAGGCTGTGTGAGATTAATAAAAAGTACAGAAAATACAGTAATATCGTGAAATGTAATTACAGTTTAAAACTTTTTGCTATTTTAATATTTTTTTAAAGATTATTTATTGTTTAATATTATAATATTGTTTATATATATATATATATATATATATATATATATATATATATATATATATATATATATACATATAAAATGATACTTTGATAAATACAGCATTTAACTGAAAGAAAATGCTTTATTCCCCCTTTTTTTGTCACATGATGAATGTGTTTACATCCCACTTTTGATCAATTATTAAATTGAACAAAATAAAAAGTAAAATAAATAAATAACCTGACCCCAAACTTCTGAACAGTGCTATATTTATTTGGGTTATATGTGATATTTTTTAACCTTTCCATGACTTTATAAGTGACTGTTAATTTTTAACTTGTAAAGTGTGTTGTGCAAACAGCATTATTTTCCAGCACTGACCGTTTCAAAGTGGCATTTAAGAATACAGTGTGCTCTGTTGTGAATTTCAATCATTTTGAAATATCTGCTTGTTCGATTGCATCATAAATATTATTACATTCAATATAAATGACATAAATTCTCATACATCCTGAATAACCAGACTTCTTTGTTTTCTTTTGCAGTAAATGCGCTGAAGTGTTACGTGTGTGCCTCTTCAACATCGAATGAAGAATGTAACAAAAATGTTCAGGATTGTCAGGCTCCTCTGGACACCTGCATGACCACCGTAGGCACACTAGGTGAGCAGATGCCTTTGACATTAAAGCATTTTGGAAACAGTTTTGTTATAAAGCCCTCAGTGAAGTAACATTTTAGAGTGGAAATATATCTGTATTTTAAAATGATCTATTACATTTTATTTTGAGCATTTAAAAAAAAAGTTACTGAAAATTGGCGTTGTATCTATATAACAAATCTTGTGTCTGAATTGAAAAAGTATAATTTATTTATTTATTATTATTATTACTACATAAGAATGTAACAAGTTATCAAGATGAATATTTTTAATAAAAATCCTTAGTTTCGGTCTGCTATAATAGCCTCAACAAGTTCAGAAACCTACAACATTTAAAGACACACAGATCATTTCAGAGTATGACTAATGTTTACAATAAGCACAAATCATGTTGGCAGTACAGCAGAAATACTGATCGCATTTATGTTAATATATATTTTACTTTTTACTACTAACCACAAAATGCTTGATGTTTCTTGAACCTGGAATATGCCTTTAAAATATGAAAAAGTTCACCCAAAATCAAAAATTCTGTCATCTTTTACTCTCATGTTGTTCCAAACCTGTATGAGAGTCTTTCTTCTGTTTGAACACAAAATAAGATATTCTGAAGAATGTTTGTTACAAAACCATTTTCATACTATGAAAAACAATAGATTAGAGTTCCCAATTTTTTTTCTAAATATCTTCTCTCAAGCTATATAATGGCAGTGAATGCGTGTTGATATTCAGCAGTCCGATAGAGTCCAATAAAGTGCATCCATCTATCATAAAAGTTCTCCACAAGGCCTTCTGAAGTGAAGTTTTTTTTTTAAATATGTATATCCATATTTAAAACTTTATAAACTGTAATCACTTTTTAACTGTTGTACACACATTCATTTTCGATATAAGCCAAGGGGAGCCTGGTTTTCCTTTGGTGTAAACAAAACTTGGTTCTCGCAAAGACTAGCATATTCTCACCAGAGCTTAAGCTACGCCTACATCCTACATCACCTGATGTAACACCACTCTCTCATGCCAGGGTTACCTCTGAGCATGACATAGGCTACATAAAAAAACAAAAAACAAACATAGGCTATAGGCTCATATGTATGCACGATTCATTTTAAAAGATCGCAATCTCGATTAAAACTCACACAATCTTATTCCTCAGTGATGATTCTGCTATGTCTATTTAACCTTTGAAATGACAGTCACATTGGAATATTTAGAGCTGCTTTCATCCAGCTGCTGATCCAGAGAGAGCAGCTCAGATTGTAAACTTTATGTTTGAATCAGCTTCACAGTCTACTAACACAGTAGGCTAGGCTACATTTCTGTGTTGCAAACGTTAAATAATAACCAATGTATTCATTTAAAAGTTTAGTCTGGACATAAACTCTGATGTTGCGGCAGATGTAATCAAATTGAGTAAATGACATTTGGAACTATGTTGCGCTTCAGACTGATTTTTTACATTATGCCAGTAGGTGGTGACCAGTGACTGTTAAAATGTATTTGACAGGGATGGATTATGATGCAAAGGTGCTCTGGGCACAGACTGATTAAGGTCCCCCTCAGTAAATATAAGTAAATGGACCTTTATTGATCATGTAAGTTAGTAGGCAGACTAATGTTAGTGTAATCTCTTAACAATGAATAAAACCCATCTTTTTACTTGTACCAGTCTGGTTCTACCAGATAGGGTGACATGACACTTTGCATTTATCGTGAATTTAATCAAAACATTGGAAGTACAGAAAGAGAACAAAATATAATTTACATTATCACATAATATTATCATTGAATTCAAGCACTCACATTAACCACTGAAGTTGCTTACATTGTGAAATGAATATCCTGCTTACATCGTACACACATCTGTTGTTTCTGATGAGAGAAAAAAATCGTCAGAGAGCAGACTGAACAAAGCAGCTGTTTCAGCGGTGACTCATATGAACGCCTCTTATTGTCCATTGTACTCAGGGTTGGGCAAAGATACATCAAAATGTATTTTAAAATAAAATACTAAATACTTGCATTTTAAGTGTATCAAAATAAATGACAAAATACAGCAGCCACACCATGTATCAAAATAAACTGTATTTTTGTATTTTAAAAATACTTAAAAAAAACTTTTACAAGGGAGAATGACATTTCTTCTCAAATCTATCCCTTCACCATTACACTGACTCAGATTAAGAAAACAATGTTTGATAGCGACAGCTCTTCTCTGCCCGAGTCATGCAAAAAATCTGACATATGCAAACAGTTAACAGATCAAATATTCACCTATCCCTGTGATCTCCCAGATAAAGGTTAGCTTTAAAGTAACCAACAGTTTAATGTTTAACAGTTTGCGAATGACTGTGGCCGTGTTTCTGTGCATTGCATTAGCAGCACAAAAGATCATGGGTTCAATTCCCAAGGAAACACACATACTGGTATTTTTTTTAAATGTATGGCCTGAATGCACTTTAAGTTACTTTGAATAAAAGCATCTGTTAAATGCATAAATGTAAATTGTAACAAAGGGCCTACTTTGCATCAGCAACACTGATTTAATGACAAAAAAAGTCATTCATATGAAGACAACTGATGGAACCTGAATTCATAGCAACAAGTTTCGAACGAATTAATCGTTTGAATGTTAATCATAAATATTATAACATATTATGTGTCAGGTATGCAAAATCATGATCCTACAAAACAGCTATAGGATACAATATGTATTGTTTTTTTTTTTAATAGTCAGAAGCATAATCATAAAGCAGCAACAGAACTTGTCAAGGAGTATTAACCTAACTCCGACCACTGAATCTATTGAGAGCCATAGAAGTAGAGGACACATACACATTAATAGTGAAGAACATTTACTTATAATCCAGAAGAGAATACGTTCTAACAGTAAAGAAGTAATATATATATATATATATATATATATATATATATATATATATATATATATATATATATATATAATGTATATATATTTTTACAGCCTGCATGTTTCTTACCTTGACCACCTTCTTCCATATGCATCAATTTTCTGTTTCTGTTCTGATTTGGGCAAACTAGCGTATTGAGTAGGCACCAATCAAGTCAAGAGGCATTTATTTGTCAATTGCATAGTTAACACAGGGAGGACTGGGCATTGAAATGCTTGTGACGAGCCTCAGACATACAGTGACAATAACAAGACATAAATGTACGTTGAGAGAACTGAGATTTGGAGTTAACTTCAGTGCCCATAAACAGAAGACACGGACAGAGCATTATATACACATAAGTGGCAGTAACAGATACAATAAAGGTAGACAGTGTTAAGAGTATAGTGTTCATAAGTAGTCCTGAGGTACTAATATCATTAATGGGGTAGAGTGACGCAGAGCTACATGAAAGAAAATTCAAATGGCAGTGCAGGGGCAATAAATAAACTTAAGAGCATCACACATTATGATGTATTGCTGAGTAGAGCAATGTCTAAAATGTCATTGTAGAGTGTCACAGAGTAACATGAAGAAATATTAAAAAAGTGGCAGTGCAAGTACAATGAAAGTAAACATGAGAGCAGCATGTATTCCGGTTTCAAATGGAGGACAGCTGATTGTTAAGTAGTCTAATGGCTTGAAGATAGAAGCTGTTTTTCAGTACGTGATGGGATGGATCGTAAACATCTTCCAGATGTATTCTAAAAATCAATTATCTGAATCAAAAATCAATTGCTGCATCAGTCATAAAACTATAACTTCTCAGTAGAGCAGATGAATAACTAAATAAACTTTGCTTTTTTTTTTAGGTGGTTTTACTGCCATTTCCAAGACATGCTCCAATTCAAAAATCTGCACGGGTGCTGCATCCATTGCCTCGGTGGACAATAATGGAAATGGCGTGCAGGTGACGTGCTGTAACAGTAACCAGTGCAACTACAGCGGAGCAGCTAGTGCCACACTGCACCGATGGCTGCTGGTCCTACCACTGCTCCTCATCAGCCTCCTCTTCAGACAGCACACCTGAAATGTTCAACACCTCATCATGGACTACAAGCATCTTTGTGTTGAAAATACTACTGAGCTAACTTTCTCTGCTTCATTCTCTGCTTGGTCATTTGTTTAAAAAAGATGCGTCTGTTAAAATGGATAACATATTCCAGACATCTGATCATATAAAGTAATTGTATGAAAACTTTAGAAAGGAAGAATTGCGCAAAATGATGACCTGTGTAACTAGAGAATGAATCTAATCAAATGAAAAACATAACAGCGTCGCACATGAATTCAGGCCCTAGACGTGTAACTATGGACATATTTAATGTTTTTTTCTTTCCTCTCTTACTTTTAATAAAAAATTTTACAGATTCAATTCTAAAATCTAATATCCTGAAATAAAAAAATAAATGGATTGTAAAATAAAGAAATAAAGTTTTAAACATGTTGACTGCCTACTAAAATGACCAAAAACAAGAATTTTCATTCGGAATAAAAAAGGGACATGAATTAAACCGTAAAGGTAGGATACACATTAGTGGAAGACAAAGACAACTTACTAATATAATTTTTATTTATCAAGAATTGATTCAAAATAAATACACGGGACACACAAACGGTAAAATTTTCAACTAATGTTGATGCAGATCTTTCTTTAAAATATTCATCCAGCTTTATTATGTGACATCACTCATTTTATCAACAGGTGAACTCATATTAGTTACACAAAAGGAAACAAATCCTAGAAAACGACTTTATGTCAGTGATACAAAGGTGATAATCTGTGGCAAAATACAAAAAATGATGACAAAAGTTGTGATTCTGGATATATAATATCCATATATATAGTACTTATCCAAAAGGTCATAACTATATGACGATAGCGGTCAACAATCAAAAAAAAAAAAAAAAAGAAATAATACATTCGAAGCATAGTGGAAAACACAAAGTTATACATTCTTTTCTGAAGCATTTAGACGAAAAAAGTTCAAGTATGTTTTACGTTGACGCTTCATTCTTATCTCCGTCTTGCAGTGTCCTCTGCTGGCGGTAAACAGCTCTGTTGAGCAGGTCTTTACGGCAAGGCTTCTCCACTCAGCTCTACGGCCAGTTTAACGTCTGTGTGGGTCTGTATGAGAAGCGTGCTCGAGAACTGGCCTGCAGCGGCCGGCACGAACTGAACAGGGAGGTTGATGTAGTGTTGGGATCTAGGAAGGCACATAGAAAAAAAAAAATTCAAAGGCAATAAAATGTAGATATATTAAACCAAACTACCTTATAATGCTACGGAGCAACCTGCAAAAACAGATGGTTTCACAAGCTGTAGCAAACCAATATAATATAAATAAAATCTTCTGGCAGTTAAAAACTAAAATTATTTGTAACACCACACATATTTAGTACACAAATGCATGCATTTAGTAAAATGCATATAGTGCTGCCTACAAAGCACACACACAAAAAGCTGACCTGTGGCTGAGCTCTGAATCAGAGCCTTCACATCAGGCATCGGCAGCAGGAAGTGACACGGAAGGCTTCAGTAAAATCTCTACACTTATTAGCTTGTGCAAACATTAAGACTTTCTACTACTACAGAAAGTGTAAGCAAGAGAGAATGTAACTCACCTTAGGGAATAATTCGAATGCTTGATGTGGAAAGGCTCTTTAGGACTTATGAATTTTAGCTGCAAGTCAATTAGAAAACCTCAAATTATGTTTCATGCCAGACATTTAGGAGCAGTAGCAACAACACTGCACACATCAGCATGCAATGACCTTTTAGTGACTGAATTTGTTAGACTTGAATGTATTTTATATTTAAATAGTGAGCCCACCCATAAAAATGAACATTTCCTGAAAATATACTCCCCCTCAGGCCATCCAAGATGTAGACGCATTTGTTTCTTCATAGGAATAGATTTTGAGAAATTTAGCATTAAAATACATGCTTACTAATGGATCCTTTGCAGTGAATGGGTGCCGTCAGAATGAGACGTTCAAACAGCTGATAAAAACAATCACAATAATCCACACGACTCCAGTGGAAAAGTCCATCCCATTTCCTCTCAAATCAAAATGTTTTCAAATCTGTGTTTACACCAGGACTGTTTTCACGTGTCCACTGCTTGATTTCTGCATATTTCTCTCCTGAATCAGACTACATTACTTCTTTACAGGATAAATCATTAATATTGTGGACTTGTTTGAAGTTAGATACTTCTAAATGATGAATTTACCAGGAACAATACATTACAGTGAATCAGCTGATTGGACTCTCATTCTGATGGCACCCATTCAACTGCATAGGATCCATTGGTGTGCAAGTGATGCTAAATTTCTCCAAATCTGTTCCGATGTAAGAAACAAACTCACCTACATGATGATGAGTAAATTTTCAGCACATTTTCATTTAAAGGTGAACTACCGTATTTTTCGGACTATAAGTCACACTGGACTATAAGTCGCATTTATTTAGAACCAAGAACCAAGAGAAAACATTACCGTCTCCAGCCGCGAGAGGGCGCTATATGTCTTCAGTGTAGACTACAGGAGCACTGAGCAGCATAGAGCGCCCTCTCGCAGCTGTAGACGGCAATGTTTTCTATTGGTTCATTTCTCTCGGTTCCTGTCAAATAAATTTTGATAAATAAGGTCGCACCTGACTATAAGTCGCAGGACCAACAAAACTATGGAAAAAAGTGCGACTTACAGTCCGGAAAATACGGTAACGCTTTAATATGCGTTTTTCACATAAAACCCTCCTTTAAACAACTGTAAAGTGACACTGATTAGTTGTTAGCCACTTTAGAAATCTCATCTGAATTTAGGGTGTTGTGATCAGTGCAGCCCTACATTCTCACCTCATGTGTGCTGGAGGAGTTATTTCTGAAGTTAACCTTTAGTGTGCTGGTGGCACCCACTCGTGTGGCAGGGAATGTGTACAGACTTTGGGGTGCATACACGCCTCTCTTTTGGGTCTCAGTGGAAGATCTGAATGAATTAGAGATAAACAGCTAAATATGCTCTATGACATTTTAGGAAAATAATTTTCTGGTTCAGATTTCTAACAGGAATACAACCCTTACCCAGTCTTTGAGCCTTCAGCATCAATGCTCTTCCTGTTCTTCACAGTGGCTTCGGTTTTCACCAATGAGCAATTTTCTTTGACACTGCATGCTTCTCCTGCTCTTATGCCCTGCACACATGAATTAATACTCTCAACAGGCAAGTACTACCATTCCCTATACGCATTACTCCTTCTGCATTGGTTTCCTTTTCCTTCTCACTTTGAGTAATTTATTACTGAAAAGGCCCTTTTAGATAATTGCCAATGGTTTAGCAGGCAAATTCATTGGGAGTTTCATTAGTTTAGTCTTAACTATAAAAAAAAGAAAAAAGAAAAAAGAAAAAAAATGCATTACTCTGAATTCATATGAGACTTACAGTGCCGCACAACTGGAAGCGAACGCAGCTCTTGTGTTGAGGTTTGGCTGCTGGATGGCATTCCAAATCCCAAAACTGGGCATAATCTCCCTGATCACGTGGAAGGAAAGTGATTGGAACCTTATAAAAACAAAAAACAAAACGTTAAATCATTTAAAAAAAAAAAAAAGAAAAAAGGTCAGACTAGATGCTGGAAGTGTGATACGTCCATACTCCTACCTTCATCCTCTCTTGAATCCCAAGAGTCCCAGACACCTTCTCACATCTGAAGGCAGAGTATGTGGCACGATAAACATCTCCACTGCTATCAACGCCCTGATCAAACAGGCAACAGCACGATCCGAATCAATGAATTACTCCAGAATGAAAGCTTTTTAAATTCTTACATAAATGCCAACATCACGCACCTTTACATATGGAGGAGCAAATGAAGAGAGGTACCATCTGACCTCCTCTCCATGATTCTCCACCTCCAGAAAACATTCTGCACAAAATTTTTTTTTTTCTTAATTTCATATATTTTAATAGGCCAAGATTTCAGAATCCTATTGAAGGTTTTTGTCTCTAATCAAACACAGTTCTATTATTGTACAAATTAAAGTAATGAGTGTGACTGCGATGAAAGGTTCTATCCTCACCTGATGACTCTCCAGAGGCGGTGGGTGGGAAGACTAGTGTTCGGTTCTTGATCTCTACCGGAGGCTGGGTGCTGCTGCCCTGAGGCGTCTGTCCTGGTACAGTAGGGGTCTGTGCCTGAGGGGGCAGTGGGCATAAAGAGCGGTCCACGGCACAGCCAGTGGCAGAGACATCCATGGCCAGATCCTGCCGGATCTGAACTTTAATGGACTTTAGAGAGAGAGACATGAGGATGGGTGTTACAGAAAGAGCAGCACCATGAGGTTTAATTTTAACCTATTGTCTACATGCATTTAGTACAGAATTTACATAAGCAGAGTTTTACAACTTGGTTTTGCTTCCAAGTTCATTACTTTAAAATAAAAAAGATTTTCTTTGGTCAAATAAACAGTATTTCTCAATATGCTGTTGATATAAAAACTTGAACTTGAAACAAAAAACTTGTGCACTCCCTCTTAAGTCAAGTATATTAAATGCTGCAGGAAATGAGTACCTTCTGTTGATTATCACACTGTACATAGATCCGTCCACTCCAGGGCAGCATGGAGGACTTGGTTGCTAAAGAAGGATTGGGACTGATGAGGATCTGCAAGTGGCTCCTAAAAATAAAAAAATAATGTACTTAAAGTTTTGTACTAGTTTTTCAAGTCATTGATTTGTCTTGTGCGTGTTTATATGCGAGTCTCGTACTGAGGGTCAATGAGTCCGTGCTGTGGGGTGATGGTAAGGCAGTGAGCAGGCCAGGACAGCTCAAAGCTCAGCTCTCTGTTTGAGCGGTTTAGTATCTGTACATGCCTGGTGTCAGCCGCACTTTCTGCAAATAAACCAGCCGAAGACAACATTTTGGGAAGCATAAACCTGCTTAGTGCATTTTCTTTGAGTCAAACAAATACTATTAACAACATTAAACCATTTTCCATATCACATTCTTAACTCGAATGAGTCTTACTGAAAGTGGGTGCTGTGAGAACAAGCTGTTCAGGTTTGATGCTCCAGGTGTTCTCTAGGTTCAGCTCTGGTTGTTTCAGGACAGGTTCTGATGGACTTAATGGAGGACCTTTGACTGGTAGCACGTCCAGGGAAACATTACTGATGTAGCGGCCCGACAACCCCAAGCTGCTGCGTGGAGAACTACACATTAACTTCCTCAGCACATGTTCAGTATGCCGTTTGTTGAGGATGTTTACCTGTCTGATTCAAGAGTGTGCCGTTGTGAAGGTCTGACAGACTCCACATGGTCGCTCTCTCCAGAGTCTGACATTTCCACAGTGCCAAATAGCGACAGCATCACTTTGCTCATGTTGCCATAGAAAATCTGAGCTTCGTTTGGCCTTTGAGGCAGATCATATTCTGAAAATAAACAAAGCTGCAATCACAAGGGTCAGTTAACGGATTAAAAGTAATTCATTTCGAGCAGATCCCTGTCATCTTACCCTCCTGAACCTGCTCCTCTCCAAGGAACATTTCATCAAACTGGATACTTTTTAATAAGCTGTTCTCAGACAGTACTTTATTCCCTGCTTCTGGTTTGATTTGAAGTAACCTTGAAAACATTAAAAACAACAAAATTACAAAACATGTTTTCACATCACATATTTTTTTTAATTCAAACATCAAGTTAAAAAGATCATTATTATTTTTTTTTATATAAAACCGTCATATGTTATAAAACATTTTATATGTTTTTGTTGAATGTAAGAAATATTAATATTAAAAAATATTAAGCCACTGACTTCCTGAACTGTTGTCGAGAGACCTCGTCCCCACAGAAGAGGCAGACAGTGGCAAGGAGAGCTGCACCAGACTGACAGAGAGCCTGCTCTCTGCGTGTAGCCTTCATCGCTATTGTGATTACCTGGAGAAACAGCACTGATAAATCTTCCAAGCAAATAGAGGCATTTAAAAAAAAAAAACACAACATGCACTTGGCTCACCTCCTGTGTTCGCTCTTTCAGCACAAACTGTGATGGAGACAAGCTAATAATGGTCGAGTCCATGACCGCTCGATTCTGAAGACTGCTGTAGGGTACGGCTTTGACGAAGGCAGCACGTGAACCTGTGTTTCGCACACATACCGAGAGCTTACGGACACGTCCAGCCTGCACTCCACTCAGTGTTGCCACATAACCTTCAGAACGCTTCCTCAACTCCTCCAGGATCACGTTACTCGTGCCGCCATAGCCTGACAGAGGGATCTGAGAACACGGAGCTAAAATGTATCACCTGTTTGTAACAATGTTACTGTTTATGAGCGATTATTAATAAACTCACAGTGAATTTGACCCCAGGCTGGGATGCACGTGCAGCAGACTGCTTGATCTCCAGTTTAGCCAGCATGGATGCAACACGGGTGGGAGCAAAGAGCAGATAAACAGTCACATCCTCTTTGGGTTTGATTGACAGCTCCCTGTTGTGTGTCAGTCGCTCATCCGGGCCGAATGAGCTCTGCAGCTGCAGGGATGAGATAGAAATAATCAAGTAGTAATATATCAGGAGCTCCGTATATTATAGACCTCCATGTGTAAAACTGCATTCTCAGTGAGTTAGATTACCTGGAAACAGTCTTGGTCTTGACCCCTGATGAGAAGTCGGAGTTGCTGTGATGTAGTGGGTGAATTGTTCCTTAGGACCAGTTTCTGTTGCCTACAAACACACAAGCATCAATTACATCCAATCCAATTTTGATTGGCAGTTTCTATGGCTACAAATACTCACACGGCTCTTCCCAGGGTAACACCTCCCCATCCCATGAACTGCTTGTTGGAGAGGATGGGTGGGACTTCAGCCTGTGATAACACAGCGGATGGGGATGCTACTTTCGCCGAAACTCCCTGGACCATCTCTCCTTTCAGCATCACCTCATACTGAGGTCCGCTGGGTAGAACCAGAATCGTCAACGCGCTGAGAATAAAAAATAAATATTACTCCAAACTACAACAATATGAAGTAGCAAGTATGTTTTAAAAATTAACTTTGCCCCTAAATAGTTCAACTATATTTCAGACAATCCGAATTGTAGAGCATTTAATATAAGAGGTAAAAATTCATAATAATAAAAGACAAAAGGCATACATCTACAATCTATTGAATCAATCTATATGAGTGAACATGCCTCTCCCTGAGTTTGTGTGTGTCCTGGGCAGTAAAGGAAACCTCTACGCCCTGCTCCTCTCCAGCTTTCAGAATCAGTTCCTCTGGCCTCACAGTGAAGCAGCGCTCCCCATCAGTACACTGAAAAACAGCCAGAAAGACACGGAGTGAATCCACAGCAAAGTCTCAGTATTTATAGGATTTTGTCAATGTATGAAACATGAAATTGTGTTAAAAAATAAAGATCGTGATCAGGTACCTTTAGTCTGAGTAGAACATCGATGTTGCCTGCATTCTTTAAGGGAAGCGTCTGTTGGGCTGTCTGCCCCGAAGGAGCCCGAAGACACACCGTCTGTACAGATATTCATGAAGTAAATAAGTGACAACAAGCAACTAAATAATCAAATAAGTTAATTAAAAAAATAAACTGAAGCCTTTTCATAACTTCAAAAAGCTAAGTGTGACTTGTAGAGACATTGTTTTATCCTTTACCTGTAGGTCTTTGGGTGCATGCACTCTGGGAGTGCCAGACCTTGCCCTCAGGGCTACACTCTGAATCACATGACTGGGGCCTGGACTGTCCACCTCGATGTCCACCCGTGCACTGTATTCATCAGCTGGCCCCAACTCACCTGCATCAAAAACAGACAGCATCTCATGTTCAGTCTGTGATCTATTTTGCTGAAACTAAGATGATAAAAGTATTAAAAATCCAAATCTGTCTAAAACTAAATGCTAATATCTCACTGATACTATTATAGTATCATCAAATAACACTGATACAGGTTGAACATTTCTCAACTTGTGTCTAGTTTTTAGGTTTACATGGATACCTGAACTTGAAGAGTATTTCTGAGGTGCACTGAAATTAACCCACACCAAGAAGCTTTCTTGATTCTGAAGAAAAAATAAGAAATGTATGTAAACCGTCAAATGTGCCACCAAATCAGAAAACAAATTTAAAGAGATATTCACCTCTGCATAACTGGCATGCAGCACGTGGTTAATGACTGATGAAGTTGAAAGCGAGGTCAGATTTGAGCCAGTATGAAGGGAACCGTCCGTGTTCATGGAAACTGGGCTTTTAGAGAAGCCGAAACAATGCCATGCTGAAGCATTCTGTGAGAGACAAAACCTTTGTCCTTGAATTTAATCAACATGCCTGGCTTTGAATGAGGTCTGAGGTAATCAGTCCGATGTCTAGTACACAGAGAATTACATTTAACACATTTTTCCAAACCAAACACTGAGAGATTTCACTGACCGCACTGATAACGAGTCGAATAGGCACAGTGGCATGACAACCGTTGACAACTTTGAGCGGCAGGGCCTTGGTACTGCCCCCCGGCAGGTCCCCGAAGTCCAGACAGCCTGACTTTCCAACATCAACCTATTCATTAAAAACAACAACATGTTAGTTTTGCACTTTCACATGCCATAATCCTACAGGGAAGAAAAAAAAAATTAATAAAGAGATTTCAAGGGTCAAACTGCCATACGATTAATCCTGGCTACAAAAAAATAAAATGACTTGCAATTGTATTGCTCTGAAACTAAAAAGTAACGCTAACCTGTATTGCAGGGTTCTCAGCCACAGCGATCAGCACCACTTTCTTTGCAAAGACTTCTGCATGCGCCACAGTCTCCGACTCTGCAGATGCAGGCCAGGACGACACACTGAGAGTATACTGATACAGTCCAGCCCTTGGTGCTATGAACAAAACCTTCTGTTCTTCTGTACATTTGGGTCCAATTATGGTCTTATTTTTTACTATCAGCCACTGGAATGGGACAGACTCCACCTGTGATCAAATTACAATTATAATACTGCATACAGATGTCGACTGAATGAATAAAAGCTCTCGATAAGACCAGTGGTTCTCATTCTTTCTGACTGCGAGATCATATTTAACCCCAGCTCCCCCAGTGTGCCTCAGCCAGAGTTGTTGAGAACCACTGGTCTAGACTACATCTGACAGATTTCTGAACCTTCTCTCCATCAATGGAGAGGCTTGTGATGGAGACTGAAACTTGCTGCCAGCGCTCCGAGGGGTTGAAGATGTTGAGGGACGTCTGAGAAGCAATTCCCACACAGCAAGAACTGGGAAACTTCAGCTCATTTGGAACCATCACTTGAACTGAAGAAGAAAAGAAATTGGTTTTCTAATTTTAACAAATTCCTTCATAACACAAATGTCTTAAAAATACATGAATTATTTTCAACTCACTTCGAAGGTCTGCTAGATCCTGTACACCCCATGACCTAACTCTTGGCTGCCCATAGGTCTTGCTGACTGGATACTGAGGAGGATGCTGTTGACCGGAGTTCAGGTAACCAGACTGAAGACCTGTATGCCCAGGTGCATGCATATGTCCCATAGATGGGTTTGCAGCTGATACTCCATACAAACCAGATGGCCCTCCAATCTGATAAGGATGAGTATGTAGAGGACCCTCTGAGCTCAGATACTGCTGTGCCAGTTGGGAACTGAAGAGGGAATGCCCTGTTAGGTGGTTGTGAAGATTTGGCAAGGCACCCTGAGAGGTGTAGCTCGGTACTGCCCCATATGTCAAGTCATCCGCAGCACCAAAATTAGACCCAGACCCCAAGACATTAGGCAACACTTGGTGTGCCTGTTCTCTGGCTGTCCCAGATGAATGCTGAATGTTCAGCTTGCTCGAGTATCCAGAATCCCCTTGAGGGTACAACCTCGGCCCAGGCTCAGACTGATGGTTGCCCTTAGAGTATATATTTCTGTAGTCTTTATGGAGGTCACTTTGGCTGCCTGAGCCCGGTTCAGAGGTCTTTTTGTTGAGGCCTGGAATTTCAGAGTGGCAAAGAGGCTCTGGACTCTTTAAAGAACTTAGAACATTTCCATTATCAAACGGCTCCACTGGAGGAGTTGGACTGGCTCTGATTATAGTGGTGCTTAGAGCCATCGAGGTGTTCTTCTGGAGAAACAGAAAAGATTCAGTAAATCAGCAGCATTGCTATCAATATCAAATAATGGTCAAGCAACATAGGCTTCTAATATGGCTACAACAAATATTTATTTTGATAATCTAGTAGTCTAACAATTATCAGAACGCTTAATCAACTAATCATTGATCATTTAAACAATTAATCAGTAAGCTTTAAAAGATTATTCAGCTTTTGCAATTAAGTTAAAATATTGAGTTTTGTATATTTTAACTAAAAAAAAAAAAAAAAAAAAAAACAGAAACCGTAAATCACTTCAGTTTTGAAAGTTACAATTCTTATTAGATTTTAAAATTGTATTTAGATTTTTATAAAATTATAATACAATGAATTATTTTTGACAATACAAATAAATCTATTTGGCACTCAAAATAAGATAACAGACCAGAGGCCAATGCTAACATCGAAAGTGGGGATGCCACAATTCCCAATATAATATTTAACCGTTCAGTATGACATACAGTTTAATAAGTGCTTGTGAATTGTGTTTTTTCCAGTTTTGCATTTAAATCATTTCTGTGAAATTCATTTCTTTCCCAATTGGCTCTGTTTGTGTATCTGTGAGTATATGCGTTGAGATGAGGAAATGCCTCGCTGCTTATTACGTGCATTTGATAAAGCAACAGCTAAACTTCTTCAGTTGTAATGACTTGTCATCAGAAACAAATCGAAAACCACAGTAAAAAAAAAAAAAGTAATGTATTGAAATGTGGACTAACTGTATGGTTGCATACCTACTAGAAAGCAAGGTATATCAATCGACTTTTACTAAAACATTGTAAATGTATTTTAACAAGAAAAAGTATAACTAAAAAGTCTCCCTTCAGGTTGCAGTACACATGGATTTTTCCTGTGAAATGTTTTTATAAAGTAAAAAAAATATCAGTTTGATTGAAATTTCAATAATATGTATATGCTCAATAAAAAAATATATATATATATTTTTAGAAAATCTGTGTTAAAATGTAACCAATATGAACACTTTTCACGTCCTAAATATCTAATTAGTAGGGATGCACCGAAATGAAAATTCTTGGCCGAAACCGAAAACCGGAAAAGAGAAAACCAAGGCCGAAAACCGAAACCGAAACACCGAAAGAAATTATGCCAATTATTATTAGTACCATTGCATTTATTGCTATGACCGTGTACTAACTTTACTAAAATTAAGACATTGCAATTGCATAAATTAATATTAAAGTTTCAAAGATAATTACATAACTTATAAAAGAAACAACAACATAAAAATACATAATTACAAATGATGCAAATATTTATTAAGCACATTGCAACAATGCACAGTATAAAATAAAATTTAAACTAAAAATTTATCCCACTCATGTGTATATTTAATAATAATGTACAGACCTACTGGCCTGCAGAAAGGTTTTAAAATGAACAGTTCTCTCATAAAAACAAAGTGCATTTAGGTGAAGTGCATTTGAAATTTTTCTCTGTAGGACTAGAAAGTGCATTACTTCTCCAGTAATGGTTAGTAATGGTTTTATAACGCGGATCAAGCACATTCGCGATGAAGTGCAGAGGATCCGACAAGATCTCAGTGAGACGTGTGCTTACAGACTCTATAAGACTGTACTTTTCTTTGTTTTTACTTCGTGGTCCGTCTTAATTTCTTTGTTAGGAGACGTTTTAGTGCTGCGAATAAAGGAGTAAGAAGAGAGAGAATGTTCTCACTGGTGTTAAGTGAATGTCGCGTGGAGCTCGTGGTCTGCGTTATGCAGGTGCACGTGCAGGTCGCGGTTTCTGTTTGCGTCATCACAACATTTCGGCGTGTTGTTTCGGTGATAAAAGTATATCGGCCGAAAACCGAAAAGGCCATTTTCGGCCGAAAATTTTCGGTGGCCGAAATTTCGGTGCATCCCTACTAATTAGTTTATATTGTAATTCACACACAAGAAAAGCAGGTTAAACACTCACTTTACGGCGATCAGGGGTGGGCATGAAAGTGTTCTCATTAATGGAGAGATAAGTCAGTCTGCTGAGAGATGGGCTTGAACAATCAGACTGAGGGGAACCAGGATCTCCAGCAGGACTCGTCTGAGCCTTCCCACTACCAGGTGAGCACGGAGACGTCTCCCTATTTACAAAACACATGTTAAGTCAGGCCATTATTTATCCATTTTCTGAACCACAAAAATAAATAAATAATTTATTATTATTTTTTTTTTTACCCATTTCCACTTGGAATGGAGGTCTGGCTTGGACTGGAGTGGGTAAGAGGAGAGGTAGATGGTCTGAAATTACAATGGGTGACCTCCACAACACCAGGGGCACTGCTCTCAGGTGAGCCTTCAATAACAAGAAGTAAATAAAGTTGATGTCCCTTATTTTCTGAAACTTGCATGATGTTCAGGCATATTTAAGCACAGACAAGAGATCAAACAAATGCAGTAAACCGAATCATAAAAATAAGTGTAATAAACTAGGACTGTTGATTAAAGCAAATGATGATATGCCATTATACACATTTATATGTGCTGAGAAAACACCACAAATGAGAATAACTCAAAGATATAACTGTCAGATAAAACCTTTGCACATACATTACAAAAACGATCTGAAGTGAGACTTATGGACCATTAAACAAATTATATGTATAGCATGAATTAATCAAAAAAATTGACACGGATGAAAAACTGAGGTCAATTAGGACTGCACAATTCATCAAATTTCTAATCGCGATTACAATTAAAAGATACAACAATTATGTGACTGTTCAAATCAACAATTCAAAAAAGCGATATTCAAAGCCCACTTTGTTATTCTTCATGCTTAAGATGTTTATTTTTTTCCCCTACGTTATCTTTGGGTTTTTCCATTGTTTAAATTTTAGTACAACATTTGTAATACCATGCATATTCATACTTGTATGTAAGGTATAGTTCACATTTGAGGATTAATACTACAGAAAAGCAAAGGAAGTTTTTCAGAGTGTTGTCAGCTTATTTTCATCTAAAAATATGGCACACCGTTGCTTCAGCCAATGGTATAAACATCATTCAATGTTAATTGTGATTATGCGTGTAATAGTCACAATTACTATTATTTAAAGGGGTCATATGATGTAATTTCAAGTTTTGCATTCTCTTTGGAGTGTTACAAGCGGTTCGTGCATAGATAAAATCCTTTAAGTAGAAAAGACTAAAGTCTTTAACTTTTATAAAGAATATCTCTTTGGGTTTAAGACTCTTCCACGCCCTCCTGAAACGCCTCGTTTAAATGCCCCCATGTCTACGTCACTGTGTGTGGGAAGGTTTGCATAACACCGGCCAAATGTTCACACAAAGAAAGAAGGTGTAACTTTTACGCTTGCTGTAGTATTGTTGCTGCTGCCGCCGCCATGTCGTGGAGATGCTGTGTGTTTCATTGTGAATGCAAAACTACTTTGGCCTTCCAAAAGAGGACACAACTAGAAATCAGTGATTAAATTGTATTTATGTGTGCAGCGCATTTTATGGAGGACCGTTTCCTGTGAGAGTAGCCTACAATGCCGGCTGTCACAAAAAGGCTGTTTCTATAAAGTGAGCCAATTCCAACTTTGCAAGTACAGTCTGGTGCTTCTGACTCACTTCTGTAAATATGTTTTCATAGTTAAAGAATTTGCCACTGACAAATCTAAGATTCGTACACTGCCACTGTAAGATCTGAGCAGTGTAGAGTAGCGCTTTGTTTGTCTGTTCTCAGATCACAAATGCAAACATGATATTAGGTTTACACAGCACGCTATACAACGCAACACGTAAAAAGTACAAGACATCAGTACTTATGTCCCCACTGGATGCAACAAAAGCCTCGTTTGTGATGGGTTTCACTGGTTTTGTCTGGTCACGCTGGGACAAGGCATCACAGTATGGTAAGGGGAGTAACATTTCCGCCACATGCTTGAGGCATTCAGCCAATCACAATGGACTTGATAGCCAGCCAATCAGAGCACACGTCGCTTTTCAGAACGATAAGCTTTGTAAAAATCTACCCGTTTCAGAAAGGCGGGACATAGAGGAGCAACATTAATGTACAGTATGTGGAAAACAATGTTTTTTTAACCTTAAAACGCATTAACATAATTTTATGTATTTGGTGTAATGCAATGTTCTTTTTAGCAACGTCATAAAGGGAATAATCAAGAATTATGGTTTGTCATTATTGTGCAGCCCTAAGGTAAATCGTTTTTTTTTTTACAAGATGAAAACATTCACAATAAGAAACAACGTGCCTTTAGAAAATAGGCCGAATTCTCATTTGATGCCGATTTTAACATGGTAAATCGGTTTTGTATTTGTTAAAAATAAATAAAAACATACCAAATTTCTCCTGTGTTGCTGGTAGTGAACCCTGATGATCAACAGCTGCAGTTTTCTCCTTTAGAACAGACTTAGCTGTTCTAGGGCTTCTGGGCGATCGTTCCTGGTTAATGTTGGGTCTGTCTGTCCGTCCTCCTGTTGTCCTGGCCTTGTGAGGTGAGGTCTTCAACGACAGTACTTCTGAGCGGCTACCACTTCGAAGTCCAGGTGAGGTCTTTGGGGCAAAAGATGACACCGACCCATCACCTTTAAGAGAACGGCGGTTACCTGTGGTGGAAGTGCTGGCCACTTGTGGTCGAGCGGTTCCTATTTTGATCTTGGATTCAGGGACACTTTTATTGTTAAAAGGTGCCGCACGATAGTCATTTTTGTTTTTCTCAATACCAGATTTGAAATCAACAGGTTTTGATTTGAAGGATGTGGAAGATGATGAGGACTGTCCAGAACCTAAAGATCTTTTGGCCGGATGTGCAATGGAAGTGGAAGTAGGTAAACTGCTTGACTTGGGTCGAGGAATTGCACTTCGTTTGACATCTGACCTCGGATTTGGTGAAACAACATAAGTACCTTCTGTTTGTTTAGATGCATAACCAGCCAGATCCTGGCATTTTTTGCCTACTTCTTGCTCTTCCATAACGGAGCGCTCTTCATTTTTATGGACGGTTCTGTTTTCCAGAGACACCAATTGCTGTTGAGTCTTGTTAGAAACAGCCAAACTATCACCCAAAGTGAGGATGTCCAAGCAGGACTGTGAGATCGAGCCATCGCTGTCGCTATTTGAGACCTCAGCCCTCTTCAGATATCTCTCCATTTCAGGAATACTAAGATCACCCACTGATGTGGTCTTCTGCAGGTCCTCCAGCAGATCATTCTGATTTGAGGCTGCTACAGGATCAGGATTCATAACAGACTCTTCTGCTACTTGCTGGAGGCTTTTAGAGCGACTCCGTTTAGACAGCTCCATGATCATGGCAGCAAGCTGGGCTGGATCCGAGCTGATGGAGGCATCAGCAATTGCAGAGGCTATTGTACTGATGCTGAGCATAAGGTTGCTACTGGAGTTGGGTGATTCTGAACTATGGCCAGAACTCTCCTTATTTTCATGTTGTGCAGCGATCTAATCCAAAATCAGACAAAAGTATCAACATTTTGGCTTCTTTTTAAGACTATATGGCAGCAGTTCAAAACTAAATGGTTGTCAATACCTGGGAAACCTGTTCCTCAATTCTTTGTGGTTGCACATTATTCTCGTGTGTGGCTTCTGCAGTGTTGGGCTCAAGAGTCTTGTCTAGATCATCTGTAGTTCACATAAAGGACATCAAAAAGGACCCAATCAAAAATTATTATTAACTAATATGAGCAAAGAATGATGAATGAACCTGGATTAAGTGTCTCATCAGCATCACTTTGTGGAACCGTCTCAATGTTGATGGAGCCTCCTCTGGAGAACAAATCTGAGGGTCGAAGTAATGCAAAAGGTTCCCTCTTCTCAGGAGAGGTAATTAAGTATCCAAAAGATGGCTGAAAAACATATCAAATTGTTGAATAACTGTCATTTAAGCTTTGTTCTAAAGGGCCACCTTCCATCAGAGTTTAGCTACAGTACTAATTTAAACATATGAAACAGCTCAGTGTCTTCAGAATTACTAGAAACATTCAGGCAGGTGTGTTTGGGTGGGTTTGAGCTAAACTCTGCTGGACATTGACTACCCAGGAACAGGACTGTACATCTCTGCTCTATAACATTCCAGGCACATTCCTGATGGGAAGTCACATTTGACAGCAGTATTAAATTACATTGCATTCAAGATACACATTGAGTTCATGCATATGATGGATATTATCTCAGGATCTTTGGGTTTCTACTGCCATACCATCTGATCTAGAGGAAGGGTTTTGCAATTGTGCGCTTCACAAGGTGAGAGTCATTTGTATGGCACACAGAGTCTTCCCGATGAGTCAACTTTGAGGTGAGAACAGTGATAATGTTATCTTAATAGATATTAGCTTAAAGATAAGAGTCCTCACCCTTTTAACATTGTCCTCTTCACTGCTCCCAAGGCACCCCAAAGCTTCAGAGCGCCTCTGAAAAAACTCCCCCAGTGAAATACGTAGATAGCTTTGGTTCCCAGGCTCGACTTCAGAGGAGACCTGGGAGGCCCTCATGAGGATGTTGCTACTACTCAGGATTTTCCAAGAGGTATCTCCCAGGACTTCACTCATATTTACAGCTTGAATCTGCTCTTCCTACCAGAAGGCAAGAGAAAATGAAATTTTTTTGGCTGATGAATCCCAAGAGCATTTGTGAACATTACATTTAAGATCTAGGTTGGTTGAACTCAAAATCCAGCAGGGAACCATTTGTACCTGCATAAATTGGTGCTCCTTTTCAAACTCTTCCTGATCCTTAATTATCTTGTCAATGGCCTGGCCTAAGGGAAGACAACATCATGCAATGGAAAGCAATGACAGATTTAAAGAGCCAGTAAGATGAAAATTCTAAGCTTCCTATCACTGTTTATAAGTCCTGTACAATAGGTTTAAATCCATCCAAGGTTAAAAAACAGTCATTTTGTCAAAATATCATTTTAAAATTACCTCAATTCTCAGAGATCCCCAAACGATTTACGCAAAGCTGTTCAAAAGATTCAGTTTGCTTAAACCCCACCTTTCGGTAGCATACTGTGTTCTGATTGGTCAACTAACATAAGCCGCGTTTCCACCACAGGAACTTTACCCAGGAACTAGGGACTTTGACCTGGTACTTGGTGTTTCCACCGCAGGAACCAGGAACTAAAAGTTCCGGGTAAAAAAATGCCCCTCAGAAAGTCCCTGCTGGCGAGGTAGTACTTTTTTAAAGTTCAGGAACTTTCGGGGGCGGGACTTTGGCGCTAAACATTCTGATTGGTTGAGTTCACGCAGCATTGGTTGAGTTCAACCACCATTTATTTGGATCATTTTCAAATATTACTGTTATTGTGTCATGAAATGTAATTTTAAAAGTATTTCAGGCGAGAATGTAGTTGTTTAAAACTCAAATCTGTGGTTTATTTATAAAGACAGCGCCTATTTAAAAAATGTGTTTCGCCGATCTCTGCGACGGAGAGCTCCACTCGATCAGCGGGAGCCCAGTCCTCATGTATCCACAGAGAGCAGCCTCTCCTGGGATAGACCTTCTGATATGCGCCGCTGGCTCTGATGTGTCTTTAGTGGTTAAACATAAAATATAATTCAGCTGCGGGGTAAATCTAACAGGTTTTCTTTGGTCTGTATTCAATTTATCTATATGTTAAAATGATAATAAAAAAGGCAAATTTATATAATATTTCGTTTCATTGTAATGGCTGCATATACACATATCTCTGAACTAAGTACATTTCTGCAGCTGTTATTATGCTTAAATGAAAACTAAAGGAGGCAGTGGTATTTGATATCCTATTTCGTTTTATTGTAAATATACAGTAGGGAAAATTGCAGTAGCCAAGACGAGCTGACTGAAGTTATCAAGTATAATATATATATATAGTTACGCTGCTGTTTATAGATTTACCAGACTTGCGTATTTGCTGACATCACACTCCCCAGTCGAAAGCACAAAGTCTGAACTAACTACCGATGATGCACGTCCAAAATCAGCATACTTTTTTTTTTTTTATCAGCGGTACTTTGCATAAAGAAACACGCGCGGACCTACGTCACCAGTCATTTGCCTAATCTTCCTGGTACTTTACACCACGGTGGAAACGCAGAAAGCAACAGGTCTGGGGGGAAAAAAGTTCCTGGGAAAAAAGTTCCTGGTAAAAATGTTCCGGGTAATTTCGGTGGAAACGCGGCAATAGTCAGGTTTGATTGGTTTTTCCTCACACACCTCCACGGTAAACTATGCGTTAGCATCTGTTTGGGGTGAATTATGTCTTATTCCTCTCATCGCGAAGCAAACAGTAAAATAAAAAACTTGAACAGTCTCGCTGCTTTTTCTTCTGTGTGGGTGTATTCAAGCCGCGCGCTTCAGTTTGAATCTGAATAGCGCGTTCAGCGCGGGGGCGTGGTCACGAAGGGAGACATGAAAAACAGACATCGCGTTGTTTTCATATGGATTACTTTATCACAGGATATCGGTTTTCGGCAGCACTTGTTTAGTTTCAAAGTAGACATGTCAAGCTTTCTATAGATATCTCTCTAATGTCTCTTCGTTGAGTATTCACGGAGTTACACTTCATTTTAATGACGTGTTTGTACATGACGATCAGCGCAGAGAAAGGCTGCAGACAGCACACACACTGATAAGACGCTCGGGAGAAAACAGACACATAACTTCATAATAATACTTCGCGTGTATGGCCAAACGCTTTGAAAATCCCGCCTTGTACTCACCGAGATTAGAAAAGCAAATCATCAGTGAAATGTTGTGAACACAACTAAAGGGATTTGTTGTACTGCTCTGGTATTGTGGTAAAAATGAATTTTAGCCATTGGTTCTTCTGATCTTCATTCTTTGGCAGTGAAAATAAAACAAACTTGCCTTTACAATTAAAAACACACTGTCTCCTCGACATGATGCTCTCACACCAACCAGAGCGTCTGTTGGGGGGTGGGGCAGGTCAGAGCTTTGTTTCTCCCAACACGGTAGGCAGAGATTATTATGCAAAGTGCTCCTAGTGACGTACATAGAGATGGGCAAAAGATTTGAAATCTATAACGACTCGTTTCAGCGATTCAGAGTCGACTCCTTACTTTAGAAGCCGTGTACTTTTTGGTTTAATTACTTTGCACATTGTTTACACTGATGGACAGCTACATCATACACTGTAATACAGGTAATTTTTGATTTCCCATCTGTGTGGCTCTTTAAAGTATTAACTCATCCAATGTGTCAATTTACATCTTAATGTTGCTACAAACACACATGACTGCCTTTCAACAGTCAAACACAACAAGTGAAACTAAATACTTGCCAGACAATTACAACATATGGGGACTGGAGCTTAAGCTTCAAAAAGTGTCATTCAGACCATTCGGATTTGTGAACTGAATCCATAAGATTTGACTCAAAACAACAAATTGGACATTGCCATTTCTTTAATTAAAAGGTAAAGTAAAGCAAAATTTCAAGATTTTTTTTTAATAGCTTAAATTTGTATCCAATCCTCACACAAATCTACAGTATAATACGGCTTGGGAAATTATCTTACATTTCTGCATGTGGCAGATGCTTTTATTCAAAGTAACAGATCACATTCAAAGAATCCTTTTGATTCGTTTATGCATTCTCAGGAGATCAAACCAATGACTAATGCAGTTTTCCTCACTGTATATTTACAATAAGACTAAATGATATCAAATACAACTGCCTCCTTTCATTTTCATTTAAACATGTTAAAAGCTGCAGAAATGTAGTTCAGGGAAAGAAATGTTATATCAAACAGTATTGCCTCTTTATTTTTAATTTAACATTAAAGGTTAATTGAATAAAGACCAAAGATTACCTGTTAAATATACCCAAAACCAGTTACATTTTGTGTTTAACCACTAAAGAGACATCAGAGCCAGCAGCAAATGTCAGAAGGACTAGCGCTCTCGTCTGTAAACATGAGAACTGAGCTCGCACTGATCGCGTGGAGCTGATCGTCTTCGAAATAAGCTAAACTTATTTGTAAATAGGCGCTGTCTTTATAAATAAACCACAGATTTGAGTTTTAAACAACTACATTCTCGTCTTTAATACTTTTAAAACTACATTTCATGACACAATAACAGAAATATTAAAAAATTGTCCGAATAAATGGTGGTAAAAAAAAAAAAAAAATTATAATGCTGTGTGAACTCCACCAATCAGCATGTTTAACGCCAAAATTCCACATCTGAGAGTTCCAGACTTTTGAAAAAGTACTACATCGCAAACAGGGACATGAGGGCTTTTCACACTGCTTTAGTTCCAGACATAATATATAGCACAAAGTACTGGGACAATATAGCACAGACTATTTCCCAGTACCATTTAAAGCGTTGAATTCACACTGACAGTGTATACTAGTACATGTTATCCGGTCAATAGCGATGTCATTTGTGTGTGGCGTTCAACAACAGGAAGATCTGTGATAGACGCTGTGATAGGAGCTGCGTTTTTGAGGTGTCATTTGAGTTTCATTATAATGGAGATGGAATGACGATGTATATGCAAAGCGACTAAAAGAGCGGAAAGGAGGCTTACGAACCTACTACGACAGCTGGCAGTGCTACATTTGCCTGCACTTCAGCATCCGTATATTTATCGCTGTTCTTCTTACTTGCAAAAAAAGTATACAGTGTTTTAATTCATGGCGGGTGAGTGTATTTTCAAACGCGTCTGGCCAATCAATGTCTACTTACATCACGGGTAGTACCAGTTGTGCTGGTTAGACCCTGCTCCGGAGTAGGATCTAATTTGTCTCTCGAAAAAGGCAGTCTGGTAATAAAGTCACACCCAGTTCCCGGTGGCGCGAAAACTGAGGGGCAATTTTTTTTACCCAGAACTGTATTTAGATCCTGGTTCCTGTGGTGGAAACACACCAAGTACCAGCCCAAAGTCTCAGCACTGAAAAAAGCGACTTTAGTCTGCATTCACTTATTAAATTTAAAAATTATATTCTTCAAAAATGTATTGTATGTTTTGCAGAAGAAAGTCAACACAAGGTTGAGTCAGTTGAGCAAAGGATAAACCCTAAAACTCGGATTTTGGTTAAGAATGAGAACATTACTGCATTTCACTTACTTCCGGCAAGAAAATCTTCAGACTGAAATGGTATAGCAACTTCCTCAGGCATATTGGCTTCCATTTCCTTCTCGAAGGAAGAGTAATAGGCCAAATCAGTGACCCACTTTCCCTCTTCATTCTGGTAGACCACACTATGAGTGGCATTTGTGCCTAGGGACATACTGAACATTAATTTGTAGATCACAAAATACAAATACTATTTTAAATACTTCATGTAATACAACAAATCTCAGAGAAACCATTTGACATCAGTACATTAGAAATGGAAAAGAAGACTGTTACCTTCCTGTACCTCAAGCCCCACATTGTCTGGCTGGTGATTCCAAACATCATGGTCTTCATGATTCTCATTTAAGCTCTGGGAAAGGTACCTAGCATCCAGGGACTCTCCAGGTTGATCATCTTTACTGCTGGTGCTCTGCTGCTCATTGAGAACTGGAGAATCCCCACAAGGGCCACCACGCATGCCAAGTGCACCAACATCCTCTGTGTGGTCCTGGTCCATGCCTTGCTCTGTTTTATTATGTGATTCTTGAAGTACCTGAGAGAGGTGGAAACTGCTCTGGGTGCCCTGAAGGAAGGGGCTGATCGAGGAAGAAATGTCCTGAGGGTTGTGACCAGCACCTGCCCTCAAGTATACAGAATCCAGGTGAACTTCTGCTGTGTTATCCATTGCATCCTGTTAAGCAGAAAATTGTTAAGGGTATTATCAACACTTTTTGCTACAGCAAAAATATGGACAGAGACTTACAAGAGCCTCCTGTCGATCCAGACTCATGCTCCAATTAACTGGGCATCGACTGGCAGGTCCAGAGGCCACAGAAGAATGCCCCGCCTCCCCTGTGCCAACTGGACCAACACGATCACCCATCTGAAGAGATCAAAACAGAATTCAAATACAATCCGTAATTGTGCCATGCTTTGTATAATTATGCTAGGATACGCAAAAATAAACCATTATAAATGTACACATTTTGAATGATCCTTAAAGCTTTTTAAGGGATTATCATATGTATGCTGTTAGCTATTTTTAAAGTTAGCTTGTAATGCTCTGAAGTTCTGTCTTTCTAACCTTCCCATTTTAAAGTAACTTCCCCAAAACTGAAATGCATGTTCTTGTTTTTTTTTTTTTTTTAAAGATAACATTTTACACTGATCATTATCAATTGCTCAAATGCCACGAACATTACCAGGCCTTGTGTTATCATGCCCGATCTTGCGAACAAAGTTTGAAGCTGATCATCATTTCCCATCTGACCACTACCACCCACGATACCAAGACCCCGGAGCACATCATAGGTACTCTGGCCTGTGGTAGGAGGCAAAGGAATGGTAGATACGCCTCCATTTCCGTCCTCATCACTCCCACTACTCCCATCTCCTCCTCCTCCATCACCTGATGGCACACAGAAACAATGATAAGACTTCCTGTCAGTCTACATTTAACCAAAAATGTATTAAATTAATAAACACCCCTTTACCAGTAATTGGTGAGTTGATGACCTGTCCCTCTGCAGATCGGCGGTGCTCAATGCCTGTTCTGGTGTCAGGGTTCCTCCCTCCCGACTGTAGCTCATCATCAGAGCTCCCTCCTTCCAACCCGGGTCGAAAATGGGGCCGATGACTCTGCCCAACCTGATCAGATACAAACACTTGAAATGTAATTACTGCATTACAAAATAATAATTTGTGATGTTGGAATCTGGCAAAAATAAAAAGCACAGACAACAATAAGAGCAGAAAGTGGCCTACTGTAAGACTAACCGGTCGCCTGGAGGTGCTGGGTAGGAGGAATCTTGCCCTGCCCCGGTTCTGTGATGCTTCTAGCTCATCCTCTGTGTCCTCTTCATCACTTGCAGGACAAGAATCCATACCTGTGGCTGCCAGACGCACATCAGGCATGTGAAAGTCCCTCTGTGGTGTGACACAGCAAGAGCAAACATTACCCGAAAGGTTTCAGAACACAGACACACACCTCTCTCTTCATTATATTATACATGTAATAATAATTATTTTTTTCTTTGGAACAATTTGCATATGTAAAACGTGCATGCGATTTAGATTTTAGGATCATTAACTCATACTTGGTCATAGTCATCATTGTGGTGTCCGTTCCTTTCCTGTTCAGTGGAGGGGGGTTGAGATGAACTGGAAGGTAACTCCTACAACAGGAACAGATTATATTATTAAAAAGGAAATAGGGTAAGCTTTGGTCAACAAACAGCAAGAGAGAACTGACAACAGGGATTTCTTGTCCTTCTACTCGGCCTCTCTGCATTGCAGGTGGCATCAGCTTGTTGAAATACAGATCTAGTTCCTCATCACAGAGCTGATTCACATCAATGTCATCATCTAGAAGACAAAATGCTCATTTAAATCATACTGCCTGGCTTATTTTGGTTCTTTTGAGCTTCAGAGCTCTTCAGAACATATAACATAACAAAAAAACATTATTAACTAACCTGTTATGTCACTGTTGATGCTGTCCAGAGACAGCAGTTTTTCATTGGCCAGGAAGCTGGCGATGCTGCCACTGCACCGGTCACTGCCTGTCCCTTCACTGGCAGAGCCCTCCTCTTCCTCCTCCATCACTGGGAGCACAGGGGCCTAAGAAAAACAGAAGATCGCTTAACCATATGATTTCTAACATTTGATAGGTACATTTCATAGGCCTCTAAATTATAAACAGGATTAAAACTTGGCTGAAAATCCTGTACACAGGCTACTAAATGCCTTCTGGCCACTCATTGATAGTTTTTACTTTATTTTTTTTTAGCAAAGTCAAAGGCCTAGTATAATTCCAAAGATGTCCATCATCAGGTTGTGGTAAATGTCTTTACATGATTTATAAATGGTAAACGTATGAATACATTTATATGGTTAGCAATATTTCAAAATATGATAGCGTGTTAGTACATCTCTCAATCATTTTTTTTTTTTTTTTTCATTAAAAGTTTTGCTCTCACAATAAAACCTGTAGAGTTTTTAGTGTTTAGTGATCACCTTACTAAGACATTATTGTCAGTAGGGATGTCAAATTTCGATTATTTCCATGATCGATCGTCGTTTAAATTAACGATCAATTAATCGATTAATCGTTAACCATAATAGCCTACTGCAAAATGCGTCTATTGCAGGCACGCAGTCAGCGGTATGACAGGATGTGCAAAAGCCACACACACACACACACACACAAAACGCTTTCTCACTTGAATTAAAGAGGTTTTAGTCTGAATAAAATGCTAGTAGCAGGATTATAAAATGAATAGATGCGATTATGATCATTTGATAAAATGAAGAGAGCGCGCCATACTTTTGAGGTCATTTTACTTTTGACAGTTTCCAATCCCGCACGGAGAACGCTGAACGCGCCTCTTTAAATGGTTTTGTGGTGCTCGTTGTTGTATTTTAAAGCACAATTGCAATGTTTTCAACTGACATTATTGTATTTAAAATAAAATTATCCGAAATGTGGAGCGCGTGTGACTGCGCTGCACATTAAGTGAACTACATCGGCGCTGCTGCACCAAAACACAGTTGCTCACATTAATTTGATCCTGCTGGATTCTGTCCTAGAAAATGTCAGATTTTTAAAAATCCGGCATACAGCGCATTAGATCGTGACAGTGCATGCGTGCAGACGAGGATGAGCGAGCGCGGCTTTGGCTAGATTTATTTGGAGGTTATTGCTCATGTCTCATTCGGCACAAATCGAAATGTTTCCATATTCGCAATGTATTTGAATGTTAAACTATTATTTATAATGTAAACTAGGCTTGTACTTAACACGCATTCGCATATAGACGGAAAAGATGATCCTCTTCATATGAGCAAAAACGTCCTTGGCATAACAGCAGAGTGGACCGGTATACTACGGTCTATTTAAACTGACCAGTGTAACCTTTTAATGTTTAGTTGACTATTTTATTATTCTATTTCATTTGTGCACACTCACAATAAAAACTGAAGATTTGTGCTCTTGTAAAATAAAGCAAACAAACAGAATGCGTTGTCATCCTTTTTTTTTTTTTTTTTTTGTGAATTTATGGAGCGCCCACACTTCTGTTTTAAATCCGTTAATCTTAATTATTTAAGTCGGATATATTTCGCATAGCCTATTTAAAAAAAAAAAAAAAAAAAAAAAAAAAAAAAAAAAACATGAAAACAAATTGTTATTTTTATGTTGGGCCTATTACTTAGTAGGCTATACATTTTCCTTAAAGCATCCCATTTTGTCCCAGGGCTTAGAACCTGTGCCCGAGTCAGGTCCATGCAGAAACTTGTGAACGATGCTCGGCGTCACCGTTTAGTGACAGCAGTGAATGCTCCAGGAATGTGTCGGTCACAGCGCCTATTAATCGCTGTTTTGAATCCAGCAATTATTTATTTAGAAATTATAAAATCTGATTATGACAAGTGTGGTATAAAAGCTTTGTTTATTAGAGGAATAATAGGTTAACTGGAAATTGTTAGATCGCGACCATGCTTTTGGACCCCATAGTCTTCATTTACGCGGCTTTGTTCTGGTTTGCCGGTTGGTCACGAATTTGCACAAATTCAGTATATTTAGGCATTGTTTCTTTTCCTAAATCTTCATAGTCTAACCCTCTAATTTCCCAGGTTTATTTTATTATCTTTCGCTTTTAATAACTGTTTTCGCATCTCTTACTGTGGTAAACATGGAAAGGGAAATTAAAGATTTCATGAATTAAGAATTCGTTCGATTTATTAATTTGTTCCCTTATTTCACTTAAATCATGGGTTATTTAGGGAACAAAATTAATGAAACATGGACAATTGCCACATTAATAATTCGTAGGAATGAATTAACAAGTTGTAGGAATGAATAGACTACCTGTCCTGTCTCTGTGTCCCGCAGCCCTGCAAAGCGCACGATATAAAACAGTTATCTGATGAAATGATTAGTAACTACATTTCTATTGCTTTTAATGTTGAAGAACTTTTATGTTGTTTCTATTTTAATGTACTTTAAAGTTTAAATCACATTAAAAGCTTAATTTGTACATTGTGAATGAATGATGATGCTTTTATATATCGTCACCGTCACTCACAGCCGCTCGCACGTGTTGAGTGCGCATGAGCCGCACGCAGCCCAACATTGAATCGGTTAACCGACCATCGACAGCCTTAATCGATTGCATCTCTTATCGACAATTAATCGATCATCGATTAATCGTTGACATCCCTAATTGTCAGAGAGAAACAATTTATGTTTATATGCATTTTATATAAGTAGTCAGATAGACTGTTACAAAGAGCTCCTTGATTTATATTATACACATTTATATTTATTTATTTATTTATATATATATATATATATATATTATAAAATTAAAAACTATTATTTCATGTCATGCTTCACAGGGTTAAATAGCATTGACAGATCACTCAACAGGACAAAACGAGTGGGAATGAGTATAAAACATTCAGGTACCTGAGCTGCCAATGTATCTTTGTCTCCAATGTGAGAGAATGACAGAAGACCAGTTGAGAGGTCTAATGAAAGAAAATGTTTCAAATTATAAGTATTCACTATTTTGTAAATGACTGTCAATTGTGCTCTACCAATAAGACACACAAGTTTTACAATAAAAGTAAAGACAACTAACCTTAATTAAATAAAGCTAAAAAGAAAACATAAACCAGTAGTCCAAAGAGAAACAGAACCTGATAGAAGAGGAGCAGCCACCCGTCTGGATGATGTTTTGGAAACAGAAGCAGAATCGGTTTCATCCAAATTAACATTCACCAACAGGTTAGAGAACCGATTCGCAGCAATGAATTCATCTACATTGTCTCTACACAAACACACAAACAAAAAAACCACAAATGAAAGAACAATACAGGTTTCTCCAATAACCTAGATCTGGCTGATGGCCTCTAAAACATTAAAATGCAAACCTACATAACTTCATGATACAAGACAAAATAGCTGAAGTCATATGAACTCATTGAAAGTTTAAGAATTATTTTTTTGACCCAATTATAAGGTTGTTTGTTGACAAAATGGGAAACTTGGGTCTCAAAATGTTTTTTTTTTTCAAATTCTCAAGTAAGCACAGTCGATTTACAGTATTACTTGCAAATTATTTGCAGTAGAGGAAACAAGTGAAAGAACAATAACTAGGCAGTACTAAAAAAAAAAAAAAACCCACAAAAGAACTGATGGTCACACTGATTTGTCACTCACTTATTGATGGAAAACAAACAATAGCTGAACACTTACAAATCCTCTTTGAGGCTAAGAACAAATTTTTCCCTGCCTCCACTTGACCCCTGGGAATGCATGAGTGAAAACTGTCCATCCTCTAAATATGATGCTTGGACATCCGTTACTCTGGAAAAGACAAAATGGACTTAATAACACAATACCTCAAATAAACAGAAATAATGTATTAAGTTAGCAGCAATACAAAAAGCATGTGTACCCTGAACATAAGCTAGTCTTGCAAACCATTTCAATCTCAATTTCTAACCAACCAATCAATAAGTAAGGGTTAATGGCCATCCAGCTCTCTGCTTCACATCGGGGTCCTGATCACTCTGTCGGGTGTTATTCTGTGATAACAACAGGCTGGATGTACATTGCACCGCTTATTACATGGCTACTTACCACATGAGTAAATAATTATAGACACTAAATATTGATTTGAGTTGAAATGCAAAAAAGCTTCGGTGAAGACCGAAGTAGCAAACAAGCGTCAAGTTTATACTAGACAGACATTTAAGGGAGACAGTGCAGTCAAACGACGTATTACATAACACTTCACCACAAAAATAATTTTAAGACACAAACAGTTTAAATCTTACCAGTTTGTTAGTTATCATATAATCCATTACAGCATACAAAACAAACGTGGCAAAATGGCAGTGATACCAGGATGACAATTAAATAACTGCACACAAATTTTAAATCAAGTTTTAATATTTTATTAGCTAAACAAACGTAAAGCTTACAAAAAAAAAAAAAAAAAAGTGTTTATGCCAGTTTTCCGGTTTATGACGTTTTTTTTTTTTTTTTTTTCATGCATAATCAGGTGTACAATGCATTTTCGGTTAAGGTGCTGGAGCAAATTGCTCTGGAGCAAAGGTGCTGGTTGCCAATTTTAGCCCGACAGCACTTTTTGGTCGACATCCGATTTTTGGAAACCAAAAAAACTCCAAAACAACAGACCCGGCTCATCTTTTTGGCTGTAACGCCTGTTTCACACATACTCCGTCTGCAGTGCATATGCAGTCGGCAGCACAGACTCATTGTGATTTCACACAGGACGCGTTTGCAGACCGCTACTGATCCGCGTCTGTTTAGTCCACAACATTTGTTCATTGTTTTGATTTCATATCATGTAAAAAATAAAATAATAATATATATAAAATAAGGGTGACCATATGAGCCATTTTCCCAGGACGCGTCCTTGCCAGGATTTTTATATTGCCTAAAATATCCATATTTGGGTTCTTGTGCTGTGTAGATCGATCATTGTATGACATTCATAAGAGCTATTTATTTATTTTTTTCAGCATTGTGAGTCTTTTATCACAGAACAGTGAACAATCTTTAATAGTTATAGACATAGAGTTTAAACTCAAATATAAACAACGCATTATTCATGCATTTGACTTCTAGGTTTGTATAATAAGCTGCTCAAGCAAGCGCCAAAACATTTAAACACAATAATTAAAACACCACAAACAGAAACAGTCTCATGTATTATGCATGTAAATCTTTATCACAAGCAATCCCACGGGTCTTAATGAACTTTGTTTTTCTGTTTCCATAAAAGTGAACATACATATTGTTTTCCTTGTTTATCTAAAAGTGCTTTTTTTTCTTGTTTTAAACCTAGCCAAAAACCCATGTGTTGCGTGTTAAACACAGTAGGCTTTAATTAGTTTACATTTATTGTGAAATGACTGGGTTTCCATGTCAATCCATGTTCATTTTTCCCGCGAACAACGGGCTATCACTTTAATTCAGTGCGTGCAGTACAGCAAAATTAGACTCGGTACATAAACAATCGCTGCACTGCTGCAGACGCACTGCTCCTTGAACGCACTGACGGACCACAATCTTGTGCAGCTGGAATCCGTTAATACGCACTGCAGACGGAGTATGTTTGAAACAGGCGTTATAACGTAACACCAGAGCACTGCTGTGTGTACACTCACCACGACTCGCAGTCACTGCTTAGAAGTGCAACATTGTAAAGGGTCCATCTGAAACAGTGTCGTGTGGCCGCAGCGCAGCATAACGTTCGTTCCAAACGCTGAGTAATTAAATACACCAATATGGCGGTATATTCAAAAATAATATCATAAACGAAAATATACACCGGTTTTCGGTATGAACCGGTATATCGTCCAGCACGAAGCAAGAGAAAAAAAATACTACTCTAGGAATTAGCATTTTTGTTTTATGAAAACTTTCATTTCGGTTCCAAAATTTTTTTGGTGTATCACTATTATAATAAGAACAGTCATTTATAGTAAATATGTTTATATGTTCCAGTAAATGTGTATTAGAGATCAGTTCTTGTTCCAATGGGCTCAGACCATCCTGAGAAGAGATATTGAGGTTTTCGTAAAAAAAAAATCTACCAACACTTTGTTGGGGGCCATGACAAAAAGATAGCCGCTGTGGTTAAACCAATTAATAGAAGAATGAAAACTTTGGTGTTTCACGAAATTGAGTAAAATTAAAATTGGCAAACAATGACCTTCATAATATTTTGAATCCAATAAGATGGAACGACCCCTTTCTAACATTCACCAAACAGGAAACTGAGGAAGTCAACATTCTCGACCGGGTTAGGATAGACACACAGTCACAATATTCATGAGATTACATGCAGGAGTCTCCCACCTGTTGTCTTCTGGAGGTCTAATCTTAGCCACGGTAGAGGCGGCCATGGGCACCCCTAGCGTAGAGCCCAGCGTCACGTTGCCGAGAGTGGTGCGGCCGCTGCTGCCCAGCGAGGTGTTGGAAAGGAAGCTGGGAAACGGCTCATTCTCAATGTTTTGGATGTTCTCCATGTCTGTGTGACTCACTGACACAGGGCTTCACCACATGAGGAGTGACCTACAAAAAAAACAGAAGAGCACATAGTGAACTGGCCACATCATGAACCTCTATAGGAAACCAGTGATACATTACACTGTCATGCTGTACTTGAGTGTTTATGGGACAAGACTGTCATGAATCTGTAAACGACTGCATTAAATCAACTTAATACAAAGCTGGAGGATGTTATTTTTCTTGCAGAGTCAAATCAAACATAACGTGATGTTTAATAACTCATATTGTTACACGTCAAACTGAAACATGTTAATATGGCTGCTAGCCCCTGTTGAATATATCTTATCATTACCAGAAAACGCCAAAATAAATTGTAACATTTTCAGTTGAATAATATTTACATTTACAGCAACCTCGTGAACTTGACGGTCTCTTTCTGCAGAATTTGCGTCTTTCATCTGTCGTTTGTAGTTAGCAGACTAACTTTACCTTTATCGGTTGAATAACCAACTGCACATTAACCTCTGGAGTATGTTTCTTAAATCAGAATAAGAATATATTTGGATGGATTGGATAAATAAAGGACAAATAAGGATAACGGACTGTTTAACTAAACGCCGTGCAGTGGAGACTTAATCAAGGCCAGGATACAAACACTTCAACCACGTAACGTAAACTTAAGCAGTTAAACAAATACAAAGAAAAATAACAATTAAAACATAATTTAAGCAAGAAATGACCCATTTCCCTGGCTTAGACTCATTTTTTGTGCCTGTCGTTGGCTGAAAACTAAACCGTGACAACAACTATGAACAAGATTTGAAACAGCTGAGAGGAATCCGTTTCGAAGACAACTTACCAGAAGGGGAAAAGCGGCACTTGTGCGTTCATAAACGTAGTTCAGTCAACTCCTTCATTCAAAAACAGAACCGATAATCCGTATGCTAAAGTAAAGTTGCCGTTACAGCAGTCTCCCTGCTTTTAAAGAAACTGTTTTTCGAAGTGTACAGATGAAGCGAAGCCATTACGGGAGAATCCCGCCTCTGGGTTTCTCTTTGCATGGGCGGGGCTTCGACATAACGGCGAATTTCATTGGACAATCCATTCTGAATACTTTCAAAGACTGGCGAAATCATGTGTCAATCACGTTGCTGTATGTTTTGAATGAAGAAACTGGCATTTTTAATTCATAAACTGGTTCTAAATAGTTTTGCTTTATGTATACTTTACAATTAGTAAATTTACTTTTAAATTTATAATACAGCAGAAAAAGATTCGGAATGCATGAGGCACTTCATATAGAGCCTACATTTAAACATATTAAAGCCCCCTCCTTCCGTCCCCCTTTAATAAATTATTATATAATTATATTTTCGTAATCACAAATGACGTTCCATTAAATAGGAGATCGCGAAATTTGATCCACGGAGCAACTGTGGAGCCCTACATGACAGTTGCATACGATACATGTTCATTGCAATTCACCAAACGGCACATTTGGACTATATGATAATTAAGATTAAAAAAAAAAAAAAGGAAAAAAGTAATTATTCTGATTTAAAGACCATACACAAAAATCCGAAATGCAGGACAAGATGTGTATACTCATGCACAATTCCAAAAAATGTAGAAAATTTTACCTATTGAACCACAAATAAATACAATAAATTATACACAAAATGTCTGAATGTCACTACTTTCAAATATGAACAAGATCCATTATTAAACTGACTGCAACTGTGTTTTAAGACTTCATATTAACTTTTATATTAAAGCTGCCATTTCATAAATAATACATGAAAACAATTGGTATTTGGTACACAAACTATGGTATTTAATACAACCTTTTCTTCACAGAAACATTGGATCATACATGTAAATCAAATCATCTATCAAAAGTAATCTAGAAAAGGATTACTGTACTGTTACTAATGGAGTAGAAACGCATAATTCAAATAAAACAAGCTCAAATATTTGTACATACTTCATACATCCCAGTTTCTTAAACAATAACCTTTCTGATTCTCGTACAATAACAAGAGCAGCCTCGTCAATTAGACCAATATTTTGCAACATTGTAAATGGCAGCATCTTTTTTCCTTTATCACGTCAACAAAACACTTGAAATGAAACGTAAACTCCTATATAGATATGGTGTCTTTACAAAATTCTGAAATTAAGAAAAACCATGCATCTGTATTCAGAGTAAAACAATTATATAGGCTGAAAGAAAAGTCAACTTAAAAGAGCATTCCTTGAAGGTAGGTAAAATAATATTAACAATGAACCATGTTAAGTGTCAGTATTGTTGCATGTCCAGCAAGCAAAATCAGTTTGTCTCAGTGTGAAGTCCAGTCTCACAGAAGCGCTCAGCTCCAGGTTTCCTCCAGGTGGTCCTGACATATAGCATCTATCGTCCAGTGGCCCCATTTAGAGCACTCTGTGCAGAAGCAGAACCCAGGGAGCTGCTCAGTGAACCAGGCTGACCAGACACTGGACTACCATCTCCCTTGAGAACACCTGTGCATTTCCAATTGTCCATGTAGTTTGCTGGTGAAACAGTCAAATTACAATAAATTAACATCACTCCAGTAGGTGCATATAGTCGCTGTTTGTCATTTCAAACGCTCACCTTTCCAGAGTCTCACACAGCCATCGTCACCAGAGGAAGCCAGAAGTGTACTGGTGATGTTCCAGCTGACACGCCACACCTGAGAGTTATGACTGTCAAACTGGGCCAGCACCTGCACCTCAAATTTAGTGGGCGCTGAAGAAGAGCTGTCCTTTCTGTTAGTCAAAAAGAGGCAAGCTAAATGAAGTAAATCTAATGGCATCTAACTAGAATTGAACCAAACGTCCCTGAATTGTAAGCTTTGGGGGAAAACCCAGTTGTTAAATACTATAATAAACGTATTAGAATTCAAAGTATAAATGCAGTAATGTACTAGGTTAAACCGTAAAGATAAACACATTGCATCACTACATACATTGATCCCATTATACTTTAATAATAACAACTTTTATTTTGCTCACCGAAGTGGAACCAGTTTGAAGATGCGCACATCTTTGGTGGCAATAGCAAGCACATGGAAAGACCGTCCCAGATTGGGAGCAAATTCAATATCATGTACAGCATCTGTAACGGTCATCAGTGTCTCTGCTTTGGCATATTTCCTACAACCATGAAAATAAAGTCGAAAAACAAATATTTAACTTGAAGGAAAACACATTTAATATGTGTATAGAAGATGTGTGTGAAAGGTTTGTGCTAATTGATGGCATTTCTTAGGTTAGTGTGATAATGATAGTTTTCCACTGTTCTAAATCCAGCTTCAGAAGGTCCAAATATATTTTTTTAGAGATAGAAATGCACACATATAATATATATATATATAATTTATAGACACTGGTGTGTAAACTAGCCTATAAAAGGATAAAGGGGAACTGAAGGCAAACCTTGTAACATCATTGTACTCGTATATCTGAACCTTGCCGCCATACGTCACATTGCTGTCATCACTACCCACTGCAATCATAGGTGCATGAGCTCGAGAACTGTGAAGACAAAATAGATTTTATTAGTCAAGCAGGTGCATCCATCGATTCAGTTACCAAGACAATGTCGTTTTGAAAATTCCCTCCTGCGATGTCTTGAAAGCCAAAAGAAACTTGGGAATGTTTTCTAACAACTATCAAGTTTGACCTCACTGTTCAGTGGTGACAAGCATGTCAAATATCTGTGCTATCTGCAGTCACAGGTCTAATGAGAACAGAGGTTTCACCCTTCTACATACATATCTGCAAAGTAAATAATGCAACAGTTTAGGTGTACATGCTTACGTCTACTGGCATATAGATGTGTTCAACTATCATTTGTGAACGGTCACCTGGAAGGGTTCCAGGAGATGCAGGAGCACGAGAGTTTGGATGAGATCTCATGCTGCAGGGACCACTGGCTCAGGTTCATCACGTCAGGGGCCTCGTAGATTCGCACCACACCGTCTGCAGAGCATGTGGTCAGCATCAGGCCCATGTGCTTCGGGGCAAACTTCACATCAGTCACGGATGTCCGACTGTCCACAAGTGTGGTTCTCTTTATCTGATGGGAGAACAGAGGAGACAAATGCTGACTGCTGGAATGTACCAAACTTATACAACAGGCTATGTTTGGCATAGAATAACTTTTCTGTGCAATACAGTATGCTGCCAAAAATATGCATAAGCATGTATAAACTCCTGGCAGTACAAGCAAATGGAGTCAAAGATTATACTATAAAAACAAAGTCACGACAGATATTACTTCCAATTTATTTATTGCACTAGACACAGAAGAGTACACTAGCAGAGTAGCATGCTACTGTATGTAGTAGCTCTTATTTAGGAAGCCTCCATCCATAACCATGTATGAACCATAATCAAATCCAACTTATTCAGAGAAACAACTTGGGGGAAGTGATTTTAGGCAAATGCTCGTACTAGAAAGCATCTCTTACCCAGTGGCTTTGTCCTCGTTGTTTGTCATTGGACTCTCCAACAATCTCCTCCCATACTATCGCAGTACGATCAAAGGAGCAGGACGCCAACACCTGTCCAAACTCTGGATGGGCCCAGGTCACTCTCCAAACTGAGCCACTGTGAGTCTAGAACACATAAATTGCTGTCAAATTACAGCCCAAAACCCATTTCACTTCATAAGAATGAACAATACTGGGAGTCTACACCAACTTATGATAGTCCAAATCAAACTAGACTGTAGAAATAAGAACTACAAGACTGTATGGGAGGAAAATGTATCTTGCAAAACTTTTGCATTGAATTTTCCACCCATCTCATTATTTTCCCCTCTTACGGGCCATTTTTATACGTCTGTTTAATGAGGATTTAGGATTAGCCTATCTTACAGCAGTGGTTCGCAACCTTTTTGACCCAAAAGCACCCTCATGTCCTCTACAATTTTCCAAAAGGACCCTCCAATGTTATAAATGTTTTCAGTATAGCTGTAATAATGCCAAAGTTGGTTATTTTCAACCTTTATTAACATAAACGGACAATGTTGCTATAATAAATCAACCACAATTTGTTTTGATTCCATAAGTTTCAAAAACTGAAAGCTCTTAAAAAAAAAAAAAAAAAAAAAAAAAAAAACTTAATTTTGTGTTTAAATTTAGATTATAATAACATTATTTTCAATATATTTATAACAATTTAAACACTTAATCAAGCGTTCTTACAAAGGGTTTGGAGAAGAAATTAAATTCCAAACATGATTTTGTGAGCTTTTTGTATTTTCATTAAAATTGAAACTTGTCAATAAGTTAATTTATTGATTTGATTTATTGACACTTAAATCTCCGGCCCACTTGGATGTTTATTGATGGCCCCTAGAGAGCCCATGACTTCTGGTTGAGATTTGAGAACCACTGTTTTATGGCAAGACCTACTTTCCAGCTGGCTGTGCAGTTCCATTCTCCGTTATCTCCCTTATCCCACACCTAAGGGGGGGAAATTGCACACTTTATCTTCATGTACTTTTAAATTTACACAGCAGGCTGGTTCACCACATCGGTTGCATTGCAAACACACTCCAGCAGGCCATGGGAGAAGCAATCGTTTACCTTAATGCTTTGGTCGCTGGAGCACGTCGCCATTCTCCGCCCGTGAAAGTCATAAGAAACATCGTGGATCAGATCTTTATGATCGGCTGCGATGCTGCGCGCGACAAACATCTTCTTTTGCCTTTTCTAACGTTACTCCTCCTGGTAATGGCACGCGGGAAGTCAACACGAACGTGTGGACTTCCCTTCATTTTTTAAACGCGAGGTTGAAAACGGCCCAATCACGTTGGAGTAGGAAAGCATGTGTGTACCAGATCTTTATAATAAACGATCGGGTGAGCTATTCTAGAGGTGACGTGAAGATCAGCGGAACTCTGAGCACGCGCAGTAATGCAAGCGTCTCGCATTTTAGAGAAACAGCGCCCTCTATTGCATGCAATTATGACCGTGTACTAAAAACAGAAGACTTATCTCATTGTTTGTCATTTGCATTTATTTATCAATAAAACATTTTTGGGTTAAGAAAATATTAGTGCATTTGAACCATTGTGCATTTATAATTTTTTTACTCGTTTGGATGAACAATCAACTGGCTAGAAAAGAACTTCCAAAATGTGCTCTGGCATGAAAGCAGCCGTTTTAGATCAAAACCGTAACAGTACGTGAACAATGTAAACATGAAACAAAGCTTTCAATCCCATATGAGAATTCGGAAGTCATCAAAACACACCCATCATCTCAGTAATGAGAAGTAGGACAAGCAAAAGAGGAGCAAGGGACAACTGAATTGAAGGGCTGGCATTGCAGAAGTCTTCCTCACAGCAGGAGGTCTTCAAGGTGTACAGGGTCTTATTGGGAAGAAACTCTACAACTTTTGTCTTGTTGCATGCCTCCATGGGAAGACACCCCATCACCTTTAGATCCAGGACGGAAACTGGAAAATCAAACGGAAAGCATACCCAAGTAAGAGAGAAAGATTTGTTAAAGATCCCGAGAACTTTAGCATCACATTTACCTGCTTTACCAATTCCCAAATAACACAATTCATCACCACTGCAGTTTGTCTTGGTAGTGAAACACACATCCCAGAATCCGAGCTCACACCGAAAGCACTCCAGTGATTGTCCTGCAAGCAAAGGGAAATTAAAAGTCAATTATTTTCTAATTAGTTAGAATGGAACAGATTTGTACTTTTCATTTGTGGTTGCAATTTATCGTTGTTAACGGTACTTTCAAATTCCATTAAAGCTATTAAACACTCATACTGCAGATACACGGGACTTAATCACATTGGTATGATCCGATTTAAAAAGTAGTATGGAAATAAGTGCTTTACAAAATCCATTCATCATTGGTTTGAAACAATAACATTTGTTACAATATTGCATTCATTCAGACAGGGAAGTTATTGACTTACCCAAACAAATCAAAGACATCACCATCACAAACGAGGTAAAAATAGCTCCTCTCATGTTTAAGTGCAGTTTTAGAAGTAGATAAGGTCACAAATGTGAACGCAACACCTTGAGCTGGATATGGTCTTTATAAACGAAACGAACACTACCGATCAGACAGCTAGTCTACGCAATCCTACAATAGGGATTGTGTTGTATAATGCATGGTAAGGTGTGAGGAAGATAAAGGCATTATCTTATTAGCCATAAATAAGAATCAGCTGTTTAGCACGTGTGGGGCAAGAAAAAACGAAATGTATCACGTGCACATTAAACACATCATTTATATCGTAATTCAATGTGAAGGTTTTAATCAAACAATTTAAACTGTCAATAACTATAGCCTACGTTACATTTAGCCTTTCATGACACCAAAAAACAACCATGTAAAAGAGAGAATGATCATGAAATCAAAAGGAGGTGGAGATCTTCTCAGTGTTATAATTTTTTGGAAGTAGCATTTCATTTGTGAACGAATCGGGTTAGACAAATTAAATTAAAAATAATCTTTAAATCGAACAAATGATTTTCGCTCACTTCCACTCTGACTCGCTTATTCTGCCTTATAAAGTTTTTAGCATGTTTTCTTTCTTTTTGAATTTATTTTCTTCAGTCTTTGGTGTGTTTTGAGTTTGACAGAGATTTGGCGCGATCAAATTGGCCATAGTACAAGAGACTTTGGACACCTCATTGGCCGCTGGACCGGACGCCGCCATATTGGTCCGGGCAACTCGAATGAAGTGGTCTACAGAAAAGCTCACTGATTCCCTCACTATTTTGAGGTTTTACAAATCTTCGTAAAATCCTAATTATTTCTAGAGAAATTCACCTTTCGCATGTAAGTATGAATAGTTGTTTTTGGATTTATTTTGTCATTATAACATTATTTTGACATTATTAGCCAAGTCAGACTATTAATAGCTATCGATAAAATCTATGTAAACTAAATGTGACTTAAGAAATAATGTAAAGTTTACATGATTATTATGACGTTTATGTTCTAATCTTAATGTTACCCTGCATGGACCCCAAAAGCAGTTGTAGTAATAGCCAAAAATGCATCGTATGGGTCAAAATGATTTTTCTTTTATGCCAAAAATCATTTGGATGTCCTTAAAGATAATGTTCCATGAAGATTTTTAGTAAATTTCCTACCATAAATGTATCAAAAGTTCGTTTTTGATTAGTAATGTGCATTGCTAGGGATTTCATTTGGACGAGTTTAAAGGCGATTTTCTCTATTTATTTTTATTTATTTATTTATTTATTTATTTATTTGCACCCTCAGATTCCAGATTTTCAAATAGTTATCTCGGCCAAATATTGCCCTATATCCTGACAAAACATACATCAACGGAAAGCTTATGCAGCTGTTTTTCAGGTGATTTCGGAAAATTTACACTTACAACTTTTGTTGTCCAGGGTCACAAATCGTAAGTGAGTCTTACATTACATTTACATATAGTAATAAGCTTTTATCCAAAGGCGAAGAGTAGCAGATACGATTGCTTATCAAATAATCGTGGCTCATATGTTTTGCCAATTTTAGACGCAGTGGAACCATCACAAACCTCAAGCAAGCCTGAAGGAAGCCTGCATGGACTGTTTTGTGCATTTACAAGAGCCTGCACCTCTTATGCATATTATATAATTTTATTAAATTATATTATTATATGACTGATACTAGACCTGTTATATGATTGTAGTATTCACTACTCACTGTTTAGTATTTTTATTTTATTGACTATTATTTTTTATGAAAAAAAAATGAAATATATGTATGTGTGTGTGTGTGTGTGTGTGTGTGTGTGTGTGTGTGTGTGTGTGTGTACAGACATACAATATGCTATTTTATTCATAGTAATTGCATTAATACTATTTTATACTCATACTCAATTTATTTTTAGGCTATTCATAATAATAATAATAATAATATGCTAGAATATAACCGCCATATACTGTAAATTGAAATACATCTAACCTTTAACCTTATAGTACATTTATATTTCATAAATTTCAACTGTACTGTAGTTGTGTTATAAATGTTTACTGCTGTCATTTAATTATTTACTGGATCCATTAAGAATGATCCTATAAATAGGGGTTCAAACTTTGATATTAACGTTGCCCATTAGAGGGAGCCATAGGATAAGGATTATTTCAAGCCCAAATCCTTTCTATCAGTTTCCATCCATTTGAATTGAAATAAATGTATTTAGTTCATTTGTATAACTATGGTGTACTGAGAGAAAAATGTACATCAGTAAATGTTTAACTTTTTAAGACCCAAGGAAAAAACACATTTTCAGGCTGCCAGACACAATTATTTATATTTTTGTAATTAAATTATTTGTTTTATACATTTTTTGTGATTTATTTGTTTATTTGTTTATATATTAATTTATTTATTTATTTTACTATAAAATAAAGACATATACTTTTTATAAAGACATTCATTGTTGTGGAATGAATAATAAAACAACTATTATACAGATACTATAAGCATAAGGTGGGGGCAACACATGTAAGAATGACATTTTACAGATTTTTAAAGATAAATGCTTTCAGCGTATTATTTTCACATTCATCTGAAATTGTCCTGTGACATCCTATGACGTGTTAAAAAAAGTTCATGTGTTGAAGAAAGAATAAGCCATTTCCACGATTTAAAAGTGTGTGTACATATCATGTATATTACATTATATTACATTAAGGACGTCTCCACAATTTTTAACCAAGAAAAAATAAACCAAAAAATAAACCACATATATGCTTGACAAGCATGATTCTTCACAATTCCTTACAACAATGAATACGTATTGAAAATAAAGAATTAGGTTCTGTAAACATTTGCATTTTTACAACATATATGTGTGTACCATCAGATAATAAAAACTTCAACTCACACTTTTTGTCTTCATGCTCATTGAGCACTAGGGCCAAAAACAGGAAATGTGTCATACAAGTGGTCAAGCACAAAGACACACTGGATAGGGCATTCCTCGAGTCCCCCCTTTCATGATGTAATGCCGCTTTGACTGCTGGGTAGAAGTCGGCTGCGTAGCTGAGAAGCTGGTCCTTTGCAGAACACAAAATCGAGGGGGTGTGGTAGGATCCAGATCCAACTCCTCTCACCTTACATATACCTAAACCTACCAGTCTCCACCCCCTGATCCCTAAACCTACCCGTCTCCCCTAAACCTATTAATCTCCACCCCCTAGATCCCCCTTCCTCAAATCTTACCCTAGAGGTCCAATGCACTGCAGGGTTTAGCTCCAACCCTGATTAAAGTCACCTGTCTGCCATTTTCGAATGATCCCAAAGACATTGATTGACACTGATTAGAATGCTCAGGTGTGTTTGATTAGGGTTAGCGCTAAACTCTGCAGGAAATTGGACCTCGAGGTCCAGATTTGAGGATCCCTGCCCTAGATGTTCATCCAACCACGCCCCCTGGATCTTGTGCTCTAGAGTCTAGGGGCTAGCCTCTAAGGGCGTGGCTCACGGGCTCAGCAGAAGTGCGCATCGAGGGCGCTCGCGAGCTCCCTTCTGAAAGCTAAAAAGACAAATAGGACACCCTACGGTCATGGACTTAACGGGACACGCGCACGTAGCGGCCACTGTAAATCCTCAAGACCGAACGTGCACACGAAGCGTGCAATTTAGGACAGTGCAGTCGACATCAGTTTGCATGACGATGTTTAACCTTCACAAAGAGTCAGTGAATTAATCTTTTTGGTGAAATGATTCAAAAGAGTCGACTCACTTGAATGAATCTCCACCACTACCTGACAATATCAAGCAAGCCATGTCGACTCGTGTCGACAGAGGGCGCCGTCCTCGCTTTCCTCTGGCACACGGAAGTATCCGATGGGGGTGCTGAAAGTGCTGGTAATTTTATCCTCTTTGATGAGGGTTAACATCGCACCGCACCGCACCGTTCTTCTTGCCGTTTTCACGGGATCATGACAATTTTTAACAATGGAATAGTGACCCCTCGTTTTAGCTCAGACGACATTTGATTTAACCGAGTCCCATTTGAATAACCCCGCTTTGGAAAAAAAATGGATCAGGAGTTTGAGAACATCGATTCATCTGGACAGTGGCAAAACCTTTATAATGTAAGTCCTACTGTTTTTTTTTCTGAATGATTAAAAATGAGCCGTTCTTCGGGCGAACGCCTGGGACACCTGCTGCATTGTACACTGATAGATTTGTAATGTTTATCTAATAGTCCTATGCATGTATTCGGGCCGTGAGAACGAATGGGTAATTACACTTTTCTTTACAGCGCATGCGCGTAATACCGAGAAATACGGTCCACATGAATTTACTGAAATAATCTTTCATTGTGAATCATGTCGGCTCGGTAAACCTGAACGTGAGTGGAAATTGTTTTAAACTGAACGGGATTGTTATTTTTAATTCTTGTCAACAAGCAAAACTACTTAAACCATTCAGCGAATAGTCATGCGTTAAAATAACTTGTTTACACTGAGTAAATGCAAGCAATGTGAAGTGCATGAGTGGTCATGTCACAGTGCGGTGCATTAGAGCAGCTTCCTGTGAACACATGGGCTGTGTCTCAATAACTTGTGAGCCGTTTACCTAGATAGCATCTCAAGACATCACTGTTTCATATTAGTTTTATTTATTTATTTTATTTTTTTCACTATATGCGCTCTAAGTCCTGTCACCCTAAATGCCATCTTATTTCTGCCACCTTTTAAACCCGCGGCATGCGCCTATGATACTCAGAGTTAGTGAGCTCGCTAGGTTTTGACACACAGCCATGCACTGATACGGTTTCTGAGAACTGACGAGCACTTCCCAAGAAGTGAAGAACCGAAGCTGTCAGTTCTCTATAACTCAGCCAGAATACTTCTATACAAACCCCCCTTATTTGCCTGCATATATTGTATGTTCCTTATTAATATTTTAATAACTCTCACTCCTTCTTTTACCATTTTAAAAATATAAAGAAACGTTTATATACAGGTCTTATAGGTATGAGGTATTTTTTTAAGGGTTTTCACACTGATGTTTGTTATTTTGTAACCTCTTTCTAGGAAATCCGTAACCAGTCTCAAGAGTGTCCCTACAAAGTGGCAAAGTTCCCAGAAAATCGCAATAGGAATAGATATAGAGATGTCAGTCCCTGTAAGTTTCTTCCATGTAAACCATTTTAACAAGATTTCATTCATTTTGTAAACTTCCCCTTAAAGGGACAGTTCACCAAAATGTACTTTTTGTCTGTGAACCAAAAAAGAAGATGCCACAAAGAGTTGAATTACAAATGTTTTTTTTTTCTCTCCTGTAAGCTTAATGTTGATTCCAGATTCAGTTTAACACATGATGCCAAAATATTTGATCCACTCACCCTGAATAACTTTAATTTTTGTGTTAAGATGATCACAGTCGGGTGAGATTAGAAAATTCAGAGAATGACTACATAAATGCGAGCCTAATTACCGTGGAGGAGGCCCAGAGAAGGTACATATTGACACAGGTATGACAGTAATGGAAAAAGTAAGTCCACTGTTTGCATTTAGCTGATTTCACTGATGTCTCATGTGGTTCTTAAATACGAAGCAATCTGATTTGCACGTTTCTCCTTTTATTATTGCATTTGTGTTTAGCATCGTGAAACATTTTCAACATCCTTTACAGCCTTTTTGTCGAACAGAGGAGAATGTCTCATAGATTGTAATTGAATGTAACCTACATTTCTTTTGCATTGACCAGCTTGTCTGTGCATTCTCTAATGTAATTGCAGATACTTTTCTTTTTCTGCAGGGCCCACTGAGGAACACTTGTGGTCACTTTTGGCAAATGATTTGGGAGCAACGCTGCAAAGCAGTTATTATGCTTAATAGAGTTATAGAGAAAGGCTCGGTGAGTGAACACAAATGTTTGTTTTTACATTTATGTAACATTTTCATTTAAAAGAAAGAAACAGTTTGTGGTCATATTCATCAAGGATGCATTAAGTTGATCAAAATGTAAATGTTGATAAATAAATAGTAATATGGATTTGGTTGCCTATTAGAAAACAATACATTACAACATTGATGAATTATTTTGAAATGCTATTTGCTGTCTTTGTTCAATCTGAACAGGAGAAATGTGCAAAGTATTGGCCATCAGAGGAGGAGCGAGACATGGATTTCATTGACACTGGGTTTACGGTGACTCTGGTGTCTGAGGAGGCCGAACCGAATTACACAATCAGACTATTAGAACTTATAAATGGCAAGGTGCATGCAATGTTAAATGATTACATCATTAAATGCTTCTCTAAACAAGACATGTTGTTTGAAGTTTGTCCTGTATTCATAGACGAGAGAGACCAGAGAGATCTACCATTTTCATTATACAACGTGGCCTGATTTTGGCGTACCGGAGTCTCCAGCATCATTCCTCAACTTCCTTTTCAAGGTTCGAGAGTCTGGCTCATTGGGGCCAGAGAACGGCCCTGCAGTGGTCCACTGCAGTGCAGGAATAGGAAGATCTGGGACTTTCTCATTGGTTGACACCTGTCTTGTATTGGTAAGACTGTAGTTGCAAAATACTGAATGATTCTAAAGGTTTTATAGCACGTCATCATTTATTACATTCATTATGTGAGACTGTAATCATTTTTTAGCCTAGGCCTGAAGATTCCCATTATCAGGTACAATATAATGTTCTGTGGAACTGAGATTTCAGTGTTGTTTTGTATTTTTAGATGGACAAGAGGAAAGACCCTTTGTCTGTGGACATACAGAAGGTTTTGTTAGATATGAGAGAGTATCGAATGGGCCTAATCCAAACCCCAGATCAGCTTCGATTTTCATATATGGCAGTCATGGAGGGAGCAAAGAGCATCCTGGAAGACTTGGCTCCACAGGTACCAAGCATGGTGGGATTGCATCATTACATTTGATTTTGAGTAGTAAAGTAATAATCAGTGTTGCATTAAAACAAATAAAAATATATATGTTTTTTAAAAGTATTTTCTATAAAACAAATTCAAAAGCATGAAAAACCCCAAACTTTTGGATGGCGGTGTGAAGAAATGTTACATACTTTTTTGCATTACTTGTTGCTTCTACTCCCCAAATCAAACTGAATTATTTTCTTTTTTTTTCTTTAACATGTGTTACTTTACTTTGATTAACCATAGTAATCTTGGTTTGCAGTACAGTATATGTGAATAGTTGATGTGTATCATGTCAATAAACATAAAAAAACTAAAATAAAATAAAAACCCAGGGACTGTGTATGTGTGTCTAACCCTAAGCCTTTTGCACTGACAGCAGAAGCAGCCTACAGAATGGCAGGAACCAGAAGCTTATTTGGTTTCAACTTCTCAGAGCTCCATCTTGAGTTCAGAGAAACTCAACGGACAGTCTGACTCTTGTACAGAGGCACATGATCCAGGAAGAGAACAAGACGGCATACATTCACCACAGGAAGAGCATACAGAGTTAAGAACATTAAGGTAAGAGAAAAGAAAAAAAAGATTGTTTCATATTGGAAACTGATAGCTGATCATTCAGTTGTTCTAGATCTAGTTCAGTCAACCCTATTTGTAACCACAGTATCAAGAGCTATATGTAGTGCATCCATTACGGTTCAAAAGTTTAGTGCTAATAAGATTTATTTTATATATATTATATATATATATATATATATATATATATATATATATATATATATATATATATATATATATATATATATAATAAAAAACATTGTTTTATTCAGCAAGAATGAATTAAATTGATCAAAAAGGACAGTAAAGTTTTTTTTTTTTTTAATGTTACAAATATGTCCATTTTACATAAATGTTATTCTTTTGAACTTTCTACTCATTGTAGAAACTTGTGTGTGGGGGGGTATCCGGGATTCCATTTTTCACAATTTTTAAGACCGATTATAACAATAAATGTCTCTTGCACCAAAATAATATATTAACGTATAGTATATAAAGCAAATTAAAATTTATTTCTGAAGGATTATGTGACACTGAAAAAGAAAATAAAAATATATATATTAGAAGTGGGCATAGATTAATTTTTTAAATCTAGATTAATCTCACTGTGATTTTGAAATTAATCTAGATTAAAATGGCTCATTCGAATTCTGCCGAAGGCATTCAGAATATGTGTTACCCAAATAAAATTGACAAACAGTAAGTCTTTGAGAAGAGGTTTATCAAGCTAGGTGGTGCATTAGAAAAGGGGCTCATCTCCTGTTTCCAAAATGTGTCACAAAGTGTGAAACTAATTCCACATTGCACAAGGTGCAAACAACATTACTCCTTGTTTCACACCAATGTTTAAGATTTATTTTTTCAAGTTTGTAGGTGTCAAGGTACAGAAACCAAATAATAGCACTGGATAGTCTTCAGTGTAAAAATTAAATATACAATCAAACCTACATTTATTCAAAAACCTTCAACATTTCTCACATTATTGCAGTTTTGCTATATATATAAAAAATTATATCTGGTTTCTGAATAATTTTTGGTTTGACCGTTAAAACTACAAAGAAATTCAGTCAAGAGGAGTGAGTGATTTTCATTTTCATTTTCTTGGATTAACATTACAGCAGCCAGTAGCTAAATTAGGCGCGGTCACTTTAAGAGACCATGAACGCATCCAATATAATACACATCCCAACTGTTTACTTTCACTTAAGAAATAACTGACCGTTTTTTCGAGCATAATTTCCAAGGTGGATATTTTGACATATTTTGACATATTTGTCGGCACAAGAGCAAAAATAAGCAAAATCGATGTTCTAGTGTTTTGAGACGCCTTTCTCTGCGCGAGCCCTGAACACCAGAACACCGTGGTGTTGAATTGGGCTCTTTCACATCTTTTTGTTTGTTCAAACTGCGATTTGCATTTGTTCGTTCGGGTGCAGGAGGAACTTCGAGGTGAACTTCGCAGAAGAGAGCTCGGTTCAGTGTCGCTGTCCATGATACGCGGCTCTCTCTCGTGTGCACCTAAACGGCACGCGCTACTAGGGCTGTAGTACTCGAGTCCGGTCTTGGACTCGAGTCCGGACTCGAGACATTTTTCTGTCGTCTCGGACTTGTCTCGGACTCGTTGCATTTGCACTCGGACTTGTCTCGGACTTGGCCATTGGACTCGCCAAGTCTTCTAGTTGGTCTCGACCGAGTCCAGCAAAAAAATAAAATAAAACATTTCTCCTTCAAAACAAAACCACATTTGCATAATGTCGCGACTGAAAACGTGTGGAAAACGGTAGGTGCGCCGCTCTCCTTATTTCCAAAGCACTCTGTAGCCTGCGCTTGCGCTCCAGTGGCGTCTGCTGTTGCTGGGCAACCATGACCCGCTCTCCATGATGACGCAGAAGTTTCAGCAAAGAATAAATGGAATTCCAGCACTTAAAATCACTTGCAGTAGCTCTGCTAATAGATTCATTTAAAAAATGGCTATCCTTGTACAACTATGATCATCTGTTTCTCCATCTTAGCTTTCAGTATTGTTCCGGGAAAGGATGTGCATGACCAGCGCTGCACTTACTGCGACCTGAAAAGTTTAGATGTTTCTAATTTAATTTTCTACCTGTTAGATTGTGTTTTATTTACGTCTACACCTAGATAGCCTTAAACGTATCCTGTACTATAACGAAAAACTAATTATTGTTGTATAGTATAGGGGTTGCAAGACTACTGATTTCTACTAGTCGATTTTTTTAATAAAAAATGCTTGAGTTACTCGGCTATACTCATGGTTCATGCTATTGTAAATGAAAACACATTAAATAGTTTTTTTTTTTCAATAAACACTTATTAATGTATAGCCTTATGTAACAATTACATATGTAAATTTTAAAAACTTTATAATTATGACATTACATATACATTTTCATTTAACAGCCAGTATTTGTATCTGTAACAATCACAAAATTGTTTCTATCTGCATTCGGATACAACATCGTACAGTTACTTGATAAGACTGTTATGACTTTTTATATATTTTTTTGTAGTTATCACTGAACAAGTATGTCGTGTTAAACTGAAATAATTATTAATTTCTAAAATAATATTTATCATGCAAGCAGAGATATGTCATGACAAACGTTTAGTGATCATTTGAACACGACTGAATCCATTCAATGCACACATTTTCATTACAGAACACTTTGAGCGAGTCTTAATGTTAATGAACTTCACTAAACAGATGTGTGTGTGTCGCGCAAACCAGCAAAAGGTAAATATGCAAACATGTAGGACTAGTAGACAATGTATCCGTATCTAAGCTGATTATTACTCTTGAGAGAGAACTGATTTGGTTTTTGAGAGACTGAGACGCGCAGCGCAGCTGTTTGATTGGTGAGCGCGCTGTGCTTATTCCATTCATTCGTATCATATGGTAGCCTAAGCTTTCAATATTTGCCTTTTAAATATATACAAATAATATAACGTGTAGCTATGATGTATTATTATAGGTAAAATTACTCTTGCAACGCTCTGATTTCTGAGAGATGCACAGAGAGGCGACAACAATGCGGTGTTTGATTTGCGCTCTTTTCACTCATAAAGTTTACATTCAGTCACTTCTGGCGCTGATGCCCTGGCTCAACTGTTATCTAACAAACACCAGACTGTGTCAGCTTCAGCCGAGTATTCAGGCAGAATTATTCCTTGTGCGTTATTCGTTTTTTAAGCCATTATCCTTGCCATTCCGAATAAGGTATTCGGCTTCAGGCACAACCCTAATTATTACATTACATATTTTATTTTTACATGCAACATAGATAAGGTCATATAGTAACAGCTCCATGCAATATTGTAATTCTAAAATTCATGTCGTACTTGCAAACACTATGCATTATGGTTAATGCATGCTGGAGTAGTCGATTGTTTCCGACAGAGCTCGACTAGTCTATGCAAGCTCTAGTACAGTATGACAAAATTTTCGCTGTATTTATGTGCGCATGTCCAGTAGAGCCAAACATATCCATTCTAGCCTTGCTGCGCGCATTTGTCATATATCCCGAGCTTTGCGTGTGTCTGTGCACTGTGCCAAGGCATAGTCATATACATTTTTGACCAAAGATATAATGTCAACAAAAAATAAAGTACATAAAAATTATTTGACCTTACAGTTCCAAACTGGAACTGTATTGTTTATCCAAGTTTAGCTCCCAGGGTCAACCTGGGGGTAAAACCAGTACTCATTACCAGGGCCCCAAAGGAAGAGAGGGCCCTTGAAAAGTATGAATCTGAAATATATATTTTTTACCTGGATATTTTCATGGGTGGGGGGCATGGGGGCCCATCAGGACTGCCTATGCATAGGGCCCGGGATCTTGTGTAACGCCCTTGTTAGCTTCAACCCTAATTATACACACTTGAACCTAATCAAGCTCTTACTAGACACACTAATCTTCCAGGTGTTTTAAGGCCAGTTGGAGCTAAACTTTTCAGGACATTGGCCATCCAGGATCTAGTTTGGAGACCCCTGTCCTACAGAGTTGTTACTTTGCACATGTTTTTTGATCATTACAAATAATAATGTACAATTATTTTCTTAGAATAGGAGATATGCTTTCTCTCGCATCACAAACATTATCAGTAGTTAAGTATGTGGTCTTGAAGAGGACCCTTTTTTCTTTCATTTGGACTCGGTCTTGGACTTGGACTCGAAACTTTTGGACTTGGACTTGACTTGGACTCGAACCTCTTTGGACTCGGTCTTGACTCGGTCTCGACTAGTCCTGGACTTGGACTTGACTTGGACTCGACAAAGCTGGACTTGACTACAGCTCTACGCGCTACTCTGTTCAGCTTTTCCGTGTCTAGTTTTTGGATGCTTTAATGTTTAAATCGACAAGCGGTAAGGCTTAACAACACGTGAGAAAGATAAGCTTTCGTGATGATGCGCATCAGTGGCCCGTCAACTGTCCTGAGCATCTTTTAAGCCTGGCCTCAGCCAGTCGGTTATTATAAAATATCAAGGGTAAAGTCATCATAGCTTGCTTAGTATAGACCCAGCTCCCAACCCAACTTTGAGAATAGATTAACGGCGGTATTTTTTTTATCGCCTGTGGCGAGTGGGGCGGGGCCGAGAGGCGTGGGAACGAGGAGTGAGGCCAGGTGTAGTGATTGGAGATGAGCTACACCTGAGCCCCACCGCTAGTATCGAGTCCCACGTAGGAGATGGAAGGATATAAAACTGGAGTGACGACCGTGAAGGACGAGAGAGGACCAGGCCTGGGACATTATTTTATGTTTGGCTTTTTATTTATGCGCACCAGTCGTCCGTGAGGGGCTGGTGCGCCGTTTTGTATTTACTTTTGATTATTAAAATGAGTTTTTGATTGTGCGCTGGTTCCCGCCTCCTTCTTCCCGATGAATATGGAGATTTGTTTATTACATCGCCCGATAAGAGTCTCGCGTTAACGCAGCACGTTAACGGCGATAACGGCCCACCACTAATATATATATATATATATATATATATATATATATATATATATATATATATATATATATATATATAAACAGCACAAATATGCTGGTTTGGTATGTACTTTTACGGTTTGGTAGCTTCTTTACAGCGGGGGAAAACAAAACTTTTTTTTTTACATATGCAAAAAAACATATGCAAACATATAAATTGCACATAATATAGTTTTTAAATTAACTTCTAAATAAAAGATTTTATTATTATTATTTATTTTTTTTTTTTATTGTAACATTAATTTACACACAGCCTATTGAGCTGTGGGCACTGTGGACACTGATGGCTGCCTGAGGTAAATTAAACGTAACGTGACATTTTGTTTACAAGTTGTTTTACTAATGTCTTTCCTTGGTTGACACACTGGTTGAGAGTATGAGCCATGAGATCTTCATTCGTGTTTATTTTGCATTAAAACTAGTAATAGAAGAGGAAGGGATGATCATGCTGCCGTTTGAACTGAGGTGTTTATACAGCGATCTGTCGTACCACATCAAAGTGAATATCCTGAATAAAATGGGCATAATTTGAAAGATGAGACTTTTTTTGTTACTAAAAGTAACACTATATAAAACTGTAAGTTTCAAATGAAGTTCTTGTGCAGTGGTTAAAACTATGCTGTATTTGTTCAGTACACAAACGTACCGAACCGATACACCACCTAGCAAAAGGACATGTGTTAAGTGACGAAGTTCTGCTAATACCAGGAAAATAACTACATTTTTTTTGCTTATTAAAAAATCTGAAGTAATCAGACACATGTTGTTATTACTTCCAGTCTACGTAAGAGGAACCGTGAGGAGCGGATAGCCAGCACGGCACAGAAGGTGCAGCACATGAAGCTGAAACTAAGCGATTCGGAGAAGAAGAAAGAGAAGTGGCTGTTCTGGAAACCAATTCTCCTGAATGTCGGCGCTGGTGCAGCGGTAGCACTGGGACTCTGTATGTGCTGGGCCTTTCTGTCCCAGTAATGCTGTTTTATCCCACAGGTTCCACTTCCTGTTTTATATTTTGCACAGGGACCCAAATGATGGTACTGGTATTAATAGGTGCTTGGATGTTTCTAGAAAAGGGACAAAAAAAATGTAGAATGATTGTGTTCACAAGCATTCATACCCGGATGTTCTTCATGATTTAATGAATGTTTGTCATATGGTGTTATTACAATGTAACAAATTATGAAGTTACATTGTAACTACTATAGTGAATCCATTCTCGAGGCCTAACAACTTTCACTGTACAGTATTTTGTTTGAGTTTATATGCAGAGCAGTGTTAAATAGACCCCCACCGGGCCTACTGAGTCAGTTTATTAAATGTGTCTGTTTGCTAAGTTTTTCCGCATGGATATTCATAGGGTGACTCATTTGTTTCAGTATGTCAAAGCCCAGTGAGTTTCCGTACATGCACATCTCAGGATCTTCTAGTAATAAACTGACTGTAGATTCAGCCAAAAGTAATAAGTGGTCCGGTTTCCACTTTTAAAAATGTACATAGTAAACTCTTTACTAAAGAAGAGAGATTGTTGTTTATTTGCATTATTTCTTGTCTCAGGAATCTTCTGCGTATATGTTTTTCTGGTTTCTCAAGCTCATTTGCATCCATAAAATGATATCTCTCATTTCATTGCAGCACGTGGGGTAAAACTAATGTATGAGTACAAATAAATGCAGATTGTGATAGATTGCATGTTTACAGATGGCTACATCAGTGCAGTGCCAGGCATGTTATTTAATTTTTAGACAATGGACGCTAAACACTGACGATTTATTATTGTCTCCAAGGATCAAAGTTTATTTCCAGTCTCCATTACCTCACACTGTAAGATTTCATTGTGGGTTTAATGCCAATTACTTAGCAGAATCAATGGGAGTCAAATTAGATGTCTCTTCCTCCTATGGTTCCAGGAATTGATCCAATATTTCCAGAAGTGGCTAATGGTGGAGTGGTAATTTCATTCCATCTAGCCGAGTGACCAGCCGGGAAAGAACAATCCTTTTTCCTCTCAGCAGGCTGTTGTCACAAATACGGGAAAATGTATTTTTGGATCCAAGCTCTGCTTTAGGGATGACCTCTTAAGAGCTAATAACATTTTTCAAAGATCAGATAATTTTTTTTCCCAACATGTAATTCACATCTGGTTTGGGCATAATTTAATATCCAAAAGCTGTTGAACTCATCTTCCTGATACACTATAGTTCTAAAGCTCTGAAAATATATATTTTAGAGGTATTACATATTTAAAATGTGTGTATGTGTGTGTGTCTATATATATATATATATATATATATATATATATATATATATATATATATATATATATATATATATATATATATACATACAGTTACATGAATTTGAAAAGCTTTTTTTATTGCAATAGTTTTTAAAGTACATCACAGTAGATTGTAAGTATCAAAACTTAAGAACTTATTAACTATGTTAAACGTGTATTTTAAAACCCGAAACTAAACCACGTGTAATTTTTGTGCAGTTACTAGGCATGCCGTTTTTAGGTAAACACAATAATAATAATAAAAATAAAAAATAAAAAAATGTTTTTGTTAGATCTTATCCTCAGCTTGGCTGCATTAATTTTACGAAAATAAAGTAAAAAACGTAATATTGTTAACTGTTCTTAGAATTTGAAAGATTTTTTTTTTATTTGAATATAATTTGTTCTGAATTTATTCAGCATATTAGAATGATTTCTGAAGGTCATATCACGTGACACTGAACACTGAAGTAACGTCATCGTTTTTTTATTTTTTTATATATAGTTTTCCTAAATTGCATGTTAAAATTTACATTTAGTCGTTTAGCAGATGCGTTTATCCAAAGCAACTTACAAATAAGAATAAAAGAAGCAATCAAAATCAACAAAAGGGCAATGATATACAAGTGTAAATGTGTAAAATATATAAAATGTGTTCAAATAGAAACTGCTTTTTGTAATAATATTTCACAGTCTTGCTGTTTCCATTGAATTATTGATTACATAAATGCAGCCTTGTGAGCATAAGAGACTTCTTAAAAAAATAAATAAAAAAAAATTAAACCTAATATAAACCTACATCTTTCTATTGAAAATGTCTTAATGTTGTTATTTAACAACTAACCCATTTTCAGATGGATATCCCTGGTCAAATTCATGATGTTTTAGCATCGACAGTAAGACACAGTGGTGGGTTCCCTCTCTGAGGAGGACTTCAGACATGCTCTCCAGCGGAGGGAAATCGTGGTTGATGTAATCTCCACTTCACAAATGTGCCATGTATGGATATTTTATATAGATTGAGATTGCAAAATGAGTGCATCTCCTCAGGGTCGTAGCTGGGGTTTGCAGGGCCCCGCTGAAGGTTGTACCAGTGGGCCCTGTTTGAAATTGTTTAATTTGTATGTTTGTTCATTTTTATTTATTTTTGCTATTTACACAATGTTTATGCTTTTTTCAAGTTTGTAGGTGTCCAGACATAGAAACTGAATAATTAAATGTAAAATAGCCCTGGATAGTCATCAGTGTAAAAATGAAATATACAATCAAACCAAAATTTATTCAGACACCTTCAACATTTCTCAACTTATTACAGTTTATTTGCTATTGCTTCTAAAATGGTTATAAAATATGACAAGAATTTAGAGTTAAACTCTGTCAGAACAAATTTGTCGTGATAGTGTCATAACTTTGATAGAAATGTATTTAATGGATTACAAAACCAAAACTACAGACAACTGTTATTATGACAATATTTACACAACTATCAATACTTTGTTGACCAATTACCAAGCAATGCTTAATTTTGTTCAGACTGTGGTGTGAAAAGGTTGCATTAGCAATTAAGAAAAAAAAAAGGTGCTGACACATTTTTGGTCCCAATTTTATATATAGATAGATATATATAAAAAAAATTATATCTATCTATTTCACTGGCGTTACGTTCGGAGACCCAGGGAAACACACGAGACGAGAGATCCAAACACAGAGTGGTTTAATGGGTAATCCAAATCAGAATCCAACAAGCAGGGCTCAAAACCAGAAATCAATCCAAACAAACAAAAGTGATAGGAACAGGAACAGGAATGGAACTAGAAACAGGAACTCGGAAGGCGAGGAAACGTGGTGACGGAAAGAAAGGACTCCATGAAAACAAACAGAAAAGGACCGGTTAATATAGACAGGGTAATGACTATCAAGTGAAGACACCTGAGTGCAATTACTGTGATGAAGGTACAAGGTTTTGTGGGAATTGTAGTGCCTACGTTGAGGTGCCTATGGGGAAGTGAGACCACTAGTGGAGACTCAGTGAAACAGAGACCAGACAGCGTGACATTACCCCCTCCTCCACAGAGCAGCTATCAGATGCTCCACCCGAACACAAGAAGAGACCAAGGAACACAGAGACCAGGAGGGAGGTGGAGCGGCGGAGGACCAGGGGGATGGACGGAGGGCCAGGTAAAATGGGGAAACAGAGACAAGAAGTGCAAAAACAAAAACAAAGAGCCCAGGAGGGAGGTGGACTGGTGGAGGATTAGGGGGAGGGACGGAGGGCCAGGTCCATAGAGGGAAACAGAGAGAAAAACAGAAACAAGGAGCCCAGGAGGGAGTTGAACCGGCAGAGGATCAGGGGGAGGGACGGAGGGCCAGGTCCATAGAGGGAAACAGAGAGAAGAGCAAAACAACAACAACAAAACGTCCAGGAAGAAACATAACGTTCAGTGGCCCAGGGCCGAACCGACAGGGCAGGAATCCAGAGAGGAGCAAGGTTGAATTGGAGCCATACGGTCGAGACAGAAGCCCACCAGGGCGGCGCAGAAGACCACCACATCCGTGCGGTCGAGACAGAAGCCCACCCGGGCGGTGCAGAAGACCACAACATCCGTTTGGTGAGACAGAAGCCCACCACCCAGGTGGCGCAGAAGACCACCACATCCATGTGGTAGAGACAGAAGTCCACCAGGGCACCGCAGAAGACGACCACAGCCGTGCGGTCAAGACCGAAGCCCACCCGGCTGGCACAGAAGACCCCCAAAGTGGTATCGATGACACAGGAGAGCAAGTCTAGTTAGGCAAGTCTGAAACAGAGAACATGAAAAAGTTAAGGGTGGCCTCCGTGGCCACGACAGGATCAGTCGAGCGCTCAGAGAGTTCGGCTGAGACGTGACGAGGCTCTGGAAGTTCCGCAGAGACGAGGAGAGGCTCTGGTAGTTCAGTCAAGATGTGGAAGGGCTCTGGTAGTTCAGCAGAGACGTGGATAGGCTCTGGTAATTCCGTGGTGTTTAGAGTGGATTCAGGAAGATCAATGGTGACTTGACTCTGCTCATGAAGATCAATGGTGACTTGCCGTTGCCCATGAAGATCAATGGTGACTTGCCTTTGCCCATGAAGATAGTCGGTGACTTGCCTTTGCCCATGAAGAACACCGGTGACCTGACCTGACTCTGGAGTGTCAACGGTGACCTGACCTGACTCTGGAGGGTCAACGGGAACCTGACTCGACTCTGGAGGGTCAACGGAAACCTGACTCGACTCTTGCGCTGTGGCTCTGGGCTGCCGGCCATCTTATGCAGTGGCGCCGGGCCGGCCGTCAATTTTTGCTGTGGCGCTGGTCTGGCGACCATACTGTGCAGTGGTGCTGGGCTGGTGGTCCTCCTGTTTGTAGACCCCTGTCTAGAATCGGCCATCCCACCGGGAGAGACAGGTGTGGCTGGGGAATCCCACGGAGATCGATGTTGTAGAAAGAACACGAATTCCCAGAAATCAAAAGCCTCCAACTGATCCATCTCCCTTCTTGGTACCAGGTCATCCAGACCAATGTTGAAAATGTCCTTTAAGGCCGCATCATTATATCCCATACCATCCGCCAGGGTCCAGAACACTTGAGCCATACCACCCACCTCATTGCCCTCTTGGCGGAAGATTGTTAATTTTATGAATTTTGCCCTTCGCTCCACCATACTGGCTGGGGAACGGGTATGAAGTCCCACACCACTGGATCTCGACATGATGGAGTCCTTCTGTTACGTTCGGAGACCCAGGGAAACACAGGAGATGAAAGATCCAAACGCAGTGTGGTTTAATGGGTAATCCAAATCAGAATCAAAGAAGCAGGGGTCAAAACCAGAAATCAATCCAAACAAACAAACAAACAATAGTGATAGGAACAGGAATGGAACTAGAAACAGGAACTCGGTAGGCGAGGAAATGGAGTGACGGAAAGAAAGGACTCCATGAAAACAAACAGAAAAGGACCGGTTAATATAGGCAGGGTAAAGACTATCAAGTGAATACACCTGAGTGCAATTAACAGGAGTGCAATTACTGTAATGAAGGGACAAGGCTTTGTGGGAATTGTAGTGCCTACGGTGAGGTGCCTATGGGGACGTGAGACCACTAGTGGAGAAACAAAGACCAGACAGCGTGACAACTAGTAGTTCACTGTATGAAGATACTTTGGGCATAATATGTCACAGTTTGCTTATACTCACTTACATGAATGTTTTAGTTTCCTGTACCTACTTATAATATATATATATATATATATATATATATATATATATATATATATATATATATAAAATTATATTTGGAGTCTGGATAATTTTTGGTTTAACTGTGCATAAATTCTTGTTAAAACTACAAAGTAATTCAGTCAAGAGCAGTGAGTGATTTTTATTTCTTTTCTTGGATTAACATTACAGCACCCAGTAGCTAAATTAGGCACGGTTATTTTAAGAGATGATGAATGCCATATTTTTTTCAACTGTTTACTTTCACTTAAGAAATAACTGATAAATAACTGAAAAGACGTGTATTTTGACATATTTTGAATGTATTTGTCGACACAAGAACAAAAAGAAAAAATTCGGTGTTCATGCGTTTTGTGACGCCTTTCTCTGCATGAGCCCTGAACACCTGAACACCGTGGTACTGAATTGGGCTATTTCACATCTTTTTATTTGTTCAAACTGCGAAAAGTATTTGTTCGCTTAGGTGCAGGAGGGACTTCGAGGAGAACTTCGCAGAAGAGAGCTCGGTTCAATGTCGCTGTCCGTGATATGTGACTCTCTCTCTGCGTGTGCACCGAACATAGTGCATGAGTAACCAGCTACTCTGTTAAGCTTTTCCGTGTCTTGTGTTTGGATGCTTTAATGTTTCAATCGACAAGTGTTAAGTCTTAAAAACAAGTGAAAATGATAAGCTTTCTTGATGATGCGCAGCAGTGGCCCGTCAACTGTCCTGAGCATCTTTTTTAGGCAATTAGTCAATTGAGATCGCCAGGGCCCCCCCTCAGCTGTAGACCCCTATAATCCTCACCACCTTTCACCCCACTAGTGACGGCTCTGCATCTCCTTATCAAAGCATATATATTTTATATCTCTTTAAAATACTAGTTGGTTTCTTTCCCATCAGGATGTTCACACACTAAACCTACTGTGAGTCTGCGACTCATTTTTTGGACCAGAACATCACACAGCTGAAGACATGTAAGTAATTGTTGGCCATAAATTAAAAGGGCCATAAATTTATATCCTTGTGTCAAACTAAACCTATAATTTTATTCATCTTTAAAACACAAATGAAGACATTTTTAATACGATTCCTGGTCCTTCACCGATTGACGTTGACACTTCAAACACATATCTAAATATGGTTGAACTTCTGTTTATCCTATTTGATGTGCTGTATGTATGTGCATCAATCAGTGTTTAAATGCAAATAAAAAAGTAATTAACATTTATTTATTATATATGAAGGGATTGTGTCTCCTCAGAAGATTTGCATTAAACTGCTTGGTTCATGTTGATTCATTTTATTATGTCTTATATGAACTTTTTGAAGAGTCAAAATTTTGGTGAAATGGACTTTGAATGGAGGGACCGAAATCTTTCAGGTTTCATAAAAAATATCTTTATTCATGTTTCGAAGATGAACAAAAGTTGAATGGGTTCGCACCAGGATAGATGTTAATGTAAACTTTTTGAAGTTACATGTACATGCAACTATGGACCATTGTTCCAAACCCATAAGTATCCTGTTAATCTTTAAAACAAAAACTTGCTAAAAACACAATTTAGAAAATGACAACTATGGCTTAGATATCACACATTTTAAATCAAATTTAATGTGATGTGGATTATTAGAAGTGTCAAAGATTTAGTGGATTGGACTTTCAGTGGAGTGGTAGATTTAAAAAAAAAATCAGGTTTCAATAAAAATATCTTCATTTGTTTGTGTTTTGTAGATGAACAAGTCTAATGGGTTTGGAACAACATGAGGGTGAGTAAATATCACTTTCACTAAAGCAAAAAGAGCAACATAAAACTTACGGCCTAACATCCTTTGTGTCCCAAGTAAATGAAGAAATTCCCTTTCCTTTTTTGAGTGAGCTAACCCTTCCAAAACATTTCACCAGCTAACATCCATCCACTAAGGAGATACCTCTACCTACAATTTCTGGGTGGTAAGGCCTTACTGGAACACTTGCAGGAACCATATCCTTTACCTGGTCTGGTGTGCTCTACGTTCACCCTTCATCTCCACTTCCGCAACCAGTGCTTCTGCTCCAAACCAGTCTCATGCGCCTGTGAACCTGACCTACAGGAGGGCTTTCTTCTTGAAGTCCACAGAGACGGCCCAGGTGTCTTAAGCAACCATGCTTTTTCTAGCAGTCTATAATGTAATTATAGTACATTATAGTTATATAATGTTCATTGAACATTACTAATATTCATTTCAAGAACCTGTCATGTGTTTTTGTTATGGAACAAGAGATGCTGGCAAGATGGCTGATGCTACCACTATGCTGTCCATCTGTGATCCAGTGCATATGGTGCTGATTAAAACAGACACGACTGGGGACACAACACTCATTTCCTCCTATTTTCTTGATTGGCGGAGAGTTCTCAGTGCTCCCAATGGGAAAACCAGTGTCTCAGTAGAATGCGGTTAAATTAAAGTGAATGGGGTCTAAAACAACTTTGGACCCAAGTGACTTTCATTTTCTGAACAAAAACGATTGCTTTCTTTTGGTGACTTTCTGGGTAAACTATACATTTAAGTTGTAAAGAAAGCATTAAAGGGTGTTTGTCCTCAAAACTTGTTAATGGGCATGTATGTGTGTGTGTATTTTTTCCTCGGTGCCTGATGTCATTACCACCCAGGTGAATCTTTAAAGTCATTGTGGTTAACATTCAAAGGAATGTTTAAGGTTGAGTAAAAGGTAAGCTCTAATGGATGTGCAAGCATATGTTTTAAAGGGTTTGTTCATCTAAAAATCTAAATGTTGTCATTTACTCACCCTCATGTTGTTCCAAACCCATACTTCTTTTCATCTAAAAAAAACATGAATGTGGATAATTGAAATGAAACTTGAGAGATTTATGTTCCTCCATTGAAAGTCCACTTAACCAAAAACTTCAACAAAGCTTTAAAATGTAGGCTACATAAAGACATTGTAAACGTAATCCATTAAGTGGTTTAATCCAGTTCTTCTGAAGAGACACCCTCACTTTATATGATGATCAGATTTAATTTAGGCTTTTATTCACGTTTAAACATTGATAAATGCTTATGAAAACAGTGCATCAAATATGGTAAACGGAAGCTGAAATGTACTTGCATGATGTCTAAGAACAAACCTTGGTTGTCGCAGAGGATCAAAAGTGCTTGAGTGACACAATAAAACAAACCTGATTGGTTCTCACAAGCACATTTCAGATACTGCTTACTATATTTGATGTTCTTTGTGTATATGTGTTGATCGTTGTTTTCAGTCTAACGATGTAATGAGCAGCTGAACTAAACACACCTACACACTTTTCCAGATAGCCATTTTTATCTGTCACCAATTTATTTATTTTTTTTCCACTTTGAACCCAGAACATTCCTAAAAGGAGTTTTTGTTCTCTGAACATCATTTGTTACAAAAAGGGGATGTCTTTAATAAAGCTTTCTCATTCTCATAACTTCTGTTATTTTCCCCAGTACCATTGCAATTAGTTTGCCTAAAACAAAAACTCGTGATCTTACTTTTTCACGCAATTCCTGGAAAGGTAGAAAACAGAGAAGGAGAGGCTGTTTTTGTTGACATTTGAAAAAAAAAAACAGCAAGAAAATATCTGATGGATAGATAAACTTGTACTTGGATACTTTTTAACATGCATTTGAAATTATTAAGTGGAATATCTATCTGTAGGATCTTGGTCTGGCAACAGTCTGGGATGATCACCTGTCATACCTGCTGTCAGCTACACTCTTGGTGTAAGAACTAGAGCGCTGTACAGGTGTGTCGTGTGGAAACGAGGAGTTTCAGGATGCTGTGAGAAGAGTGTTACACGATGGACACACATTTAAAGGCTTCCCTATTCATTTCTTGCATCGAAATGCACGCAGGGCATTCACTACCTGCCTCAGGTACCTGCACAAACAACCTGAGCTACCTTTAATGTCTTTTTTAAACGCGACTTTAAACAGAAACCTGTTTAAATAAGTAGTAAGAATTTCATTCAGTGCTGCTAGTAGTCAGAAGTCACACTGCAACTGTAACAAATACAAAAGACATCTACTGACTTGTTTACTTATGTATCACTCAGGTCAACATTCTGTGAAGAGATTGTTTGCTGCCGAGGGGATCAGGTGTGACTGGCGTTGAAGGTTCAAATGTTTGCTTATCCAGATTCGGCTTGTGCTGCTTGGATTATATTTGCTTGCAAGTACAGATCAGTTCTGTAACAGAAAGATGCTTGTTCTTCTGGTGCTTGCTTGTTCTTCTGGTGGCACATTACTGTTGAGGCACCGAACATGAAACCAATCACATTGAATCTGGAATGGAAATATGACATGTTGTTAGATATATTTAGAAACTGTTAAAAGTAGTTGTGAAAACACTTGTTTTCAGTTGACACATGTAGTCAACAGGCAAAAATGGCATAGTGAATACCTAGGTGCTTTGCTCGTTTGTCCTTTTTATGATTTTCCACTCACAGAGCATACAGTACACATGTAAAAAATAAAAGTGAAAGTGACGTGACATACAGCCTAGTATGGTGACCCATACTCATAATTAATGGTCTGCATTTAACCCATCGAAAGTGCACACACACAACATTGAACACACATCCGGAGCAATGGGCAGCCATATATGCTGTGGCGCCCAGGGAGCACTTGGAGTTCGGTGCCTTGCTCAAGGGCACCTAAGTCGTGGGATTGCTGGCCCAAGACTTGAACCCACAACCTTGGGTTCAAGTCTTGACATACACTCACAGGCCACTCTATTAGGTACACCTGTTCAATTGCTTGGTAACACAAATTGCTATTTAGCCAATCACATGGCAGCCACTCACTACAACTGACTACAGTGTACCCATCTTCTGATAATGCACCATGTTGCAAAGCTCAAATTATCTCAGACTGGTTTCTTGAACAAGACAGTTCACTTTACTGAAATTGCCTCCACAGTCACTAGATCTCAATCCAATAGAGCAGCTTTGGGATGTGGTGGAATGGGAGATTCACATGATGGATGTGCAGCCGACAAATCTGCATGATGCTATCATGTCAATATGGACCAAAATTTCTGAGGAATGTTTCCAACACCTTTTTGAATCTATGCAACAAAGAGTTAAGGCAGCTCTGAAGACAAAAGGGGGTCCAGCCCGGTACTAGCAAGGTTTACCTTATAAAACGGCCAGTGAGTATATGTGTACTGTATGTGTGTGCTGTATTGCCTGGAGATGATATGCCACCACTTGAAAAGTTTGGCCAAAGATATTTTTTTGAGCTTTATATATATAGCTGCTTTTCAAAGTCAACTAAATGTAATAAGCCAATAATTATGGAAATGTCAAGGTGCAGGTAGCATCAGGACCATGGACAGTGCCATGAAATACAAACATAACCTATTTTTTCTTTTAAAATTTAAAATAAAAAAGTTTGTTTCCGGTTTAATGTCTAGTAATATATTCTGAACAGCTATATATATATATATATATATATATATATATATATATATATATATATATATATATATATATATATATTACATGGATGTTGGAAATTTGTCATTAAGAGCAAGTACTTGTAAGACTTCTGATGTGTTCTACAAGGTCACATAAATATTTAGCAACTTGTTTTGTAACATATTGTGAGCCTTCTTTGGAAGTTTGGAACTGGAAGGTGTTTCTATAAAGAAACCCATAAAATACAGAGAAGTTGTAAATGTATCTTTTAGAGCAAATACTTGTACTTTCAAGACTTCTGATATGTTGAAGAGGGTCAGATAATTATTTAGCAACTTGTTTTGTAACACTGTGAGCCTCTTGTAAAGAGTTATTGAACTGGAATGTGTCTCTGTGAAGAAAAAACATACAGGTGCATCTCAATTAATTAGAATGTCAGTAATTCAACTCAAATTGTGTAACTCGTGTATTAAATAAATGTATAAATAAAATAAAAGTATTTTAACTCTTTGGTTCTTGTGAAGAACACCATTCATAAGGAGGGAAAGCCACAAACATTTATTGCCAAAGAAGCTGGCTGTTCATAGAATGCTGTATCCAAACATGTTAACAGAAAGTTGAGTGGAACGAAATTGATTCAAGAGTTTGAGTGACCACACACAGATGTGTCAAGGAATTCGCTGAACAACAGACAATGTCAGAGGCGTCTTACCTGGGCTAAGGAGAAGAAGACCTGGACTGTTGCCCAGTTGTCCAAAGTCCCCTTTTCAGATGAGAGCAAGTTTTGTATTTCATTTAGAAACCAAAGTCCTAGAGTCAGAGAAGGGTGGAGAAGTTCATAGCCCAAGTTGTTGATAGGGTGACCACCCGTCCCGCGTAGCGCGTGCGCGCACATCGTTTGAAGCCCAATTCATGCATCCCACAAATTGAGACTGTGTCACGCATAATCAATGCTTGCTCAAAAAAAGTTGGTCGCTATATCCTCAAGCCCCAGGCAGCCAAACGAACATTACTTGACAGTTCAGCACGCTACTGTTGCCACACCCACTAGAAATGTGTAAACCACTATCAGTGAGTCTGCCCATGGGGTGTCACATTGCCACATTGTCCCTCAGAAACATACCCCTTGTCCCCCCTTCGGCTTATTAGCATGTGGTCACCCTAGTTGTTGAAGATGCTGATTTCATTTTCCAACAGGATTTGGCTCCTGCCCACACTGCCAAAAGCACCAAAAGTTGGTTAAATGACCATGGTGTTGATGTGCTTGACTGGCCAGCAAACTCACCAGTCCTAAACCCCACAGAGAATCTATGGGGTATTGTCAAGAGGAAAATGAGAAACAAGAGACCTAAAAATTCAGATGAGCTGACTGTAACAGACACGCCAGGCTCCAACACTATCCAGTCACAGTGCACTTCCTCATCTGAATACTGAACACACACACAGAAAAAAACAGAACAATCCAAGGTAGCGTTTATCATTTCACAGTTACAAGGTAAATCACTTCCAAGGGCCGTTTCCATTTTGACCCAGAATAATCCTGTTATTGAGTCATATTCCAGTTTTGTCAACCACCTCAGAGAAGACTTCGGAAAACCCGCCCTGGGATTAATCTATTAGTGCGAAACTTTACAATTTAAAGCAAGGCAAAATGACTGTGAATGACTATGCTCTCAAGTTCAGAAGTTCAAGTTCATATAAGGACACCATCGGGCTTGAACACTTCATACAACTCTTCATTCACTTCGCCACTTTCATGCAGTCGTGCATCGAAGAGCACCAGGGCCAGCCTCAGTACAACACCTCCCTCTGCTGACCAGAATCCTTCAGCCCTCCAGAACCAGCCTATGGACCCATGCAACTGGATTCAACTCGTCCGACAGTAACTGAACGGCAGAGAAGGCTGATTCAGGATCTTTGCTTGTATTGTGGATCTCCGGGGCATGTTATCTCCATATGCCCAATACGTCCTCCTCATCCCATGGTGAGTGCCATCTTTCCTTCCATAAATAAGATGAATACTCTCACCACTGTTGTAACACTTACTGCTGCTGATGTTTTCATACTAGTCAATGCACTCCTTGATTCTGTGTCAGCATGCAACTTCATCTCTGGCTCCCTCTGCCATAAACTCAACCTTAAGACCATGGCAATGTCATCTACCTACCAGATCCACTCAATAACCGGAAAGCCTCTCAGTAGGAGACAGGTTCGCCGTAGTGTCGGTCCTCTTCAACTAAAACTGGTATACTTCACGTGGAGAAGATCCATCTGCTGGTTCTTGAGGAATCTACCGCTGAAGTGATCATAGGGGGCCCGTGGTTAGAGCAGCACAATACTGTCATCTCCTGGAGAACTGATGAATTCCTGAACTGGGGCAACTGTGGCCTAATGGTTAGAGGGCTAGACTAGTTACCAGAAGGTCGCTGGTTTGAGTCTTGGTGCTGGCAGGAGTTGTAGATGGGGACTGAATGAACATTGCTCTCTTCCACCCTCTTTGCCCATGGCTGAAGTGCCCTTGAGCAAGGCACTGAACCCCCAGTTGTTCCCGGGGCACTGGATCTATAGTTGCCCACTGCTCCGGGTGTGTTCACGGTGTTTTCACTTCTCACTGCTGTGTGTGTGCACTTGGATGGGTTAAACCAATTCTGATTATGGATTACCATACTTGGCAAATGTCACGACTTTCACTTTCACTTGTTTCATGGACTGTTTTTCCAGGTTTCCTGTTCCATCCTCTCCACTTCCTGAACACCTTTCTGTGCAACATCCATTGAGAGTCCAATTGAAAAATGTTCAGTGGATATACCATCATGTTACGCCCCCTTCAGTGATGTTTACTGCCCAAAAAGAGCCTCCAAGCTGTCTCAACACTGGCCATGGGACTGCGCCATGGATCTGTTTCCGGGTGAGTCAGTGCCAAGGGGAAAGATATGTCCTCTTTCCATCCCAGAGAAGAAGGCCATGAAAGAATACATCGATGAGGCTCTGGCTCAAGGCTACATCCATCCATCAATTCCCCCTGCTGCTTCAAGCTTCTTCTCTGTGGAAAAAAAGGATATAGGCTTGCGGCCATATATCAACTACCAGTCTCTCAACAACATCACTTTCAGGTTCAGGTATCCCCTTCCTCTCATCCCAGCGGCCCTGGAACATCTCCGTGGTGCCACTGTCTTCGCCAAGTTGGACCTCTGCAGCACGTATAATCTCATCCGGATACGTGAGAGGGACGAGTGGAAGACCCCCTTCGTAACACCTACTGGACACTATGAGTACCTCGTGATGCCGTATGGCCTGGTCAATGCCCCCTCTGTATTCCAGGCTCCAGGAGTTTCTCCACAAATTTTGTGTTGGTCTATATCGATGACATCCTGATTTACTTCCGGAGCAAAAACACCTGAATTAATCCCAGCTCTAGCTGAAAGCGGAAAAGTGCTCCTTCCATCAGCCCTCGGTGCAGTTCCATGGCTATAACATTGACAGCAGTGGCATTCGGATGGATGAGGGGAAGGTGGATGCTATCGGGAACTGGCCAACACCCAATACCATAAAAGAACTCGACTTCGCCTCTTTGCTTCATCCAGAATTACAGCTCCATCACCAGCCCACTTACAAGCCTCCTCCGACATAAGCCCAAGTCTCTGTTCTGGACCCCAGCTGCCACAAAGGCCTTCAATATCCTTAAGGAAGCCTTCACTACTGCTCCTCTCCTGGTCCATCCCAACCCCAACAAGCCTTTCTTGGTGGAGGTCGATGCCTCCACCACAGGAGTAGGAGTGATACTTTCACCGCAGCAGGGGAACCCCAGCAGACTCCATCCATGTGCCGCCTTCTCCCACTAGCTCAGTCCCGCAGAGGTTAATTATGACATCGGCAACAAAGAACTTCTAGCCATCAAGTTGGCAATTGAAGAGTGGAGGCATTGGCTGGAGGGAGCAAGACATCTGTTTCTGGTACTCACTGACCACAAGAACCTGGAGTATCTGCGAGCGGCTAAGAGACTTAACCAGGGTTCTAAATTCATTTTTTTGATCACCAGCCAATGTGGCTGGTAACTTTCTAAAGTTACCAGCCAATCAGAATTTCCACTAGCCATTGTTTTTTCTGTAAAAATAACAAATGATGAGTGCCACTGAATGAATTTGATAATTTTATTAACATTGTTGGCATGAAAAAACACATATAAAGTACAATGCATACAACAAAATATACACTGACTCAAATTTAAAATGATTAGTTCCCACCACAAAATTGCTTGTTTTGTTTTTTTTCTTTCGCGTAACTTACATGCGGCAATCCTGACAAAGCATTACGACATTCTTGTGATCAAACACAAGCCATTCATGACCTGTCAGCCATTTGGCATTAAATTGTATTTTCTTTGTTTCTCTGTTGATATCCTACGGGGCCCCGTACGTCACCTGTAGGAGAAAAAAAATAAATCCGTGGCGACGGTTTTGCAATCCGTCCCCTCAGTTTATAAACCGTACTCACGAATTCATAAACTGTTCCCTCGGTTTAAGAAATCGTGCCCATGAATTTCCAATCCGTGCACTCAGATTTTGTAAACCATACCCTCGGGTTTTTAATCCGTAACCACAAATTTATAATCCGTGCGCTTGCTTTTGCAATCTGTTCCCACGGATCTGTAAACCGCACTCACGGATTCATGCAGCAAGATCCTATTAACATACAGTTTTATTGAATATTATTATGTGGAATAGGTTTGATAATAATAAAAGAATAATCTTATAATAGCACTTCATTATTATTATACAATAAACCTGGCATTGTGACTAACTCTGGAGTAATTTTTTCCTCGGTTGTAAATTGTTTTGGATAAAAGATTCTTATGCATAACCTGTATAATAATATATAATAATGATAAAAATAAGAAGAAAGTTATTTTTATAATTTTAATTTGTAGGCTAAATAAATGAGTACAAGAAAATAATTCATGGATTGCTTTATTTTTAAATAAGCTTTGACAGTTTTGGAAATGCTTGTGTACAATTATTTCTTAACATGCATGAAGAATTATTTTTGTGATTTTATTATACTAAGCTCCATCCACCCCACCTGCCAGAGTTAGATGCAAGTTTCATTGTTAATGTAATTATTGAATAATGAGGCCAAAAATAACATTGCATTTAGTTAGAGAGAAAAGGAATGAAAACATAACCGGCATATTATTTGTTTGTATTGCTTTTTACCCTTATTTTCTTCTTCTTTTTAGAGTTTATTTTTTTGGCCATAAAACACAGGTGGCTGTGTCTTATCCTATTGGTGATTAATGTAAAATAAACGCTCAAATACTCATTGAATACTATGAAAAATAATGTTTTATAAACAGAAATGAATCTGCCGGTGGGGGCGGAGCTACGTCAGTTTACAAATCCGAGGGTATGGTTTACAAAATCTGAGCGCATGGATTGGGAATTCGTGGGCACGGTTTGTTAATCCGTGGATACAATTTGTTAAACCGAGGGAACAGTTTATGAATTCGTGAGTAAGGTTTATAAACTGAGGGGACGGATTGATTTTTTTTCTCCTACAGGTGACATGCGGGGCTCCGTAATATCCTCATCCCCTGCCTTGTTCCTATTTTCGCCCCCAGAAATCTGTCCCAACCACCGCGGCATTTAGTTTAATCTTAATTTTTTTCTTTAATAGCTAACTCCCTACTTTTTCAGTCTATGCTCCATGCTCTGGCTCCATTTGTTCTTCTTCCTTGTGTTTTCTGATGGACGCTCTATTCCTTTCCATGTTTTTTCGCGATGGTTTCACTACAAACTGCGTGCAGCCAATGGGCATATGAAACGTCATCACGTACACGTAGCATTACAGCACAGTGTTCATGGGAAATGTAGGAAGTGCTGCCAGGGGGATAAATGACCGAGAACAGAGCCTCATGTCATGAATCACCAGCCAAACTGGCTAGTAAGTTTTAATTAACACCCGCCAAAATGAATTTTAACCCGCATTTGGCTGGTTGGCGGGTGTTAATTTAGAACCCTGGACTTAACCCCAGACAAACCCATTGGGCTTTATTATTCACCGGCTTTAATTTCATGATTTCCTATCGACCCAGATACAGAAGCATCAAGGCGGATGTGTTATCACGTTGCTACACACCTGAGGAAAGTCTGAAGAGCCAGAAGCCATTCTTCCAGAGATACTCATCATCAGCACGATAACCTGGTCAAGGGATACCATATCCTCCTCCAATGACTCAATACTCCGCTGGGTTGCCCGCTGGGCTTACAGTACATCAACAGTACTAGGGATGGACTTCATCACGGACCTTCCAGCATCTAAAAACTGTACCTGTATCTTTGTGGTTGTTGATAGATTTTCTAAATCCTTTTTGATTCCTTTTAAGGAACTGCCTACTGCCATGGAGACTGCGGAGCTCATGTTTAACCACATATTCCAGTACTTTGGCATTCCAGAGGACATCGTGTCAGACCTCAATTAATCTCTTGGGTCTGGAGAGCCTTCCTCTCACTCCTAAGTGTGACCGTCAGCCCATCATCAGGATACCATCCGCAGTCGAACGGGCAATCCAAGAGATCGGTCGCTTCCTCCGTACCTTCTGTCATGGCTACAAGGACTCTTGGAACCAGTACCTGGGTTGGGCAGAGTACAAACAAATCTCCCTGCACCAACAATCTACCGGACTCACACCTTTCCAGTGCGTACTAGGTTACCAACCTCTACTGTTCCCTTGGTCAGGGGAACCCTCGGACGTACCATCAGTCGACTACTGGTTCAGAGAGAGCGAGAGGGTCTGGGACTCAGCCCCCCACCAACTACAATATGAGTACTGTCACAGACACTCCAGACTCCAAGATTATCCAATCACAGTACATTGAACACTGAACACACACACCTGCACCTCATCAGTACCCTAATTAACTGGCACATAAAAGACACTTACACACACTAAGTCACAGTCTGATCTCGTTTGCCACAAGGACTTTCCTTCATGCTTACTTCAAGGATTTCCTGTGTTATACTTCCCTGTCTCCAGCGATCCAAAGTTACCTCCTATGTTCATCGTGTGTGTCTTTGTATCATCATCCTCCAGCATCTCAACTCCTCTACGGCCACTTGGATCTTTAATCTGCAAAAACACAAAGGACAGTATCACTACTCTTCTATTTTTCATTCACGACTGCCACTTCAGTTTGTCTCACCTGTGTTCGCAATTGCCTCTGCTTGTATCAATAAACAACCTTACCTGTGATCTCCCGTCTCTGAACAGTCTGTACTGTAACACTGAAGGTCACTGTCAAAGAAACCTGGGCTTCCATACCACCTCAGCAGTGCCACAAACTGATCACCTCCATGGCACACCAAATTAAGGCAGTAATTAAAGAAAAAGGAGCCCCTACCAATTATTGAATACATGTAGAGTAAATGAACATACTTTCGAAAAGGCCTACAATTCACTTTTTTTTAATTGGTTTTATGAAGTGTTCTAATTTGTTGAGATAGTAAATTGGTGGATTTTTGTTAAATGTGAGACAAAATCATCACAATTAAAATAACCAACGACTTAAACTACTTCAGTCTGTGTGCATTTGATTTATTTAATACACAAGTTTCACAATTTGAGTTGAATTACTGAAATAAATGAACCTTTCCACAAAATTCTAATTTATTGAGTTTGTGGCAGAGCAAGAAAGTCAAAAACAAGACATGTCCTGTTGATTTACATAATAATAGCGCGTTGAATAATACGATCGCATTATGATTCTTTAAATAAATAGAACCGAATGTCAGGGCTTTACTGATTCGTAAACCTAGTATTTATATTTAAGCCTGTAAAATCATCTGAAATTCACACACGTTTATTATGTGTTAAAATTTTTATCTAAGCTCAAATAGAACATTATGTGTTATTACAACTGTATACATTATTTAAATAAGCATGTATATATTGCCTAATGCAAAAGCAAAAGCAACCAGACCAGACCAGAACAGACCGTTATTTCTGGTATGACGATAGAGTCTGTCCCAAAAGTACCTCTCAATGCTCCTTCGTGGACTCGCGCCAAGGGCCCTATAGGTCTGCACTACATGATGTCACCATAGTGTGGACTCTGAGAAAGTCCACAAATCCGGAGTGTGCCATTTGAGACAGGGCCTAGCTATCCTGTCAGCAGATAAATGCAGCGAGTAACACGTTATAGAAATGTATACAGAAAACTTGGATGTTGAATAGTGAAACGGTTAATCGCAGTAACTAGCGGTAAACATTTTTCATCACTCATTATGCTTATCTAATGTTGATTCCAACATGTACTGATGTATTAAACTATAATAGTATTATTTGTGAATATTGTGCATTAAAATTAATAATTGTTTTTCTACTTTTGTCTTTAGGAAAGGCATCATCTGTAAATGTAAGACACTTAAGACAGTGAGTTCTACAGGGAGACACAGGAAGAACAGCTGATCATCCTGAAGTGCCAAACCACATGTGACCATATGAAAACCCAGATGTGCTTGAGAACCTGAGGATGAAATGCAGTGTAGTACTTAAAGCTGCTCATGGCCATCCGGCTGCTTTTGATATTGAGCACATATTAATAAATTAGCTGGAAACAGTTGAAAGGGAGAGGATGTCTTTTGTTTTTATGCAGTACTGGTCAAATGTTTGGACACATTACTATTTTTAATGTTTATGAAAGTAGTATCTTATGCTCATCAAGCCTCCATTTATTTGATCAAAAATACAGACAAATCAGTAATATTGTGAAATATTATTAAAATGTCAAATAAAAACTATTTTATAAAACTTGGCACAAAGTATACTTTTTGTTGTTGAATAAAGTCAATTAAAATACATTCTATTTTTGATTTAAAAATTCTCATTTAAGATATGTATTTTTATATTTTTCATAGACATAGAAAGAATTTAGGGCATTTTATGTATTTTTCATTTGCTCAATGTGAAATCATTACCCTAATTTTCTTTTTAATTGGATGTATGAAAAAAAAAATCAGTGTAATTCTCAAGTTAAATCTATATCAGTTGTTATATTTTTCCAATGAGTTAAACTAGAAAATTAAGAAAAAAAAAGCAAACAAATAAAGGAACATTCATGCAATTTTCTGTTTTATTTTAATTAAATTCCAAATGTTAATTTAAAAACAAAACGAAACATGAATTTTTATCTGAAAACATTTCCCCATAAAACATGAAAAAACAAACTACGTAACATAAAACAGTTTATCTCATAATCACAACAAACGACATCAAAACTATAAGGTTTTATTCCACAATACTGGCGATACTGAATTTTAGGTGTTAACTCACCTTTTCCGACGTTGAGCATTACCTGCTGAATAAAATATAAAGTGCTTTTCAATACTTAGTCCATGTGAAATGCATTAATCAGTCTGAAGAAATGGACATAGAAGGCCTGAGATCGGTGGGTTCATCTATTACATAGTTTTCTTCAAGATTCCCACTCTAAGATGGGTTGGATGTGGACTTGCTTGATCAATGCTGAGGATTCTTACTGGTGTCTGTCTTGTCAGTTGCATCCTAACAGAGGAAGATAAAGACTGTTGAGGAGTTCAGGGGTTGAAAGGAAGAGGACGAGGGATCGGCGTTACTGCTGACAGTTTTATTAACAAATCAAAATAAAAGACAATGCCACTCGCACCATAAACAGTGGAACAGAGTTAGGTCCAACGTCGAATAAAAAAGTGCGCCGTGTCGAGCCAATCAAGCTGGAGGTGCGGACTAACTGCCACCTCAAGGCTATGCTTTTGACCCCGAAATTGGATGACAACAGGCCTTACTGGGTATTCCCTTATATCCCCGTGCACACAACGCACCTTAACCACGCGGCTTGTATATCCAATGCCCCCGGTTGAATCAGGCTTTGATGGATCGAGGTTTGGTTACATCCTGAATCCACCAAGGCCGGATTAATACCCCCCTTGATACTCACGGGTATTTTGTATTCGCCGGTGTGACCGGGGGTGACCTGCGGGGCGTCCAGGATCCGGATCATTTTCCCCACGTCCATCACTGGACACCTGTCCACATAATGGTCCAGATCCCCGCAACGCCAGCAGGCCAGCCCAGACCTTCCCCCTGCCCCAGCGACGGGGAGTGGGCTGAATGTGGAGAGATCGGAGGTCATCAGTCCTGGCCCCCTGGGCGGGGCTCTGGAACCTGCAAAGGACCTCTGGACTTGAGGAGGGCCGGGTGGCCAGGACCTAGGGAGAGGGACAGGGCAAGAGAGAGAAGGGGGAGAGAGAAAGGGAGAGAGAAAGGGAGAGAGAGAGTTAGAGGGCAGGGGTTCGCCGACCCCTGGGCACGCCACCATGTGATCCTCCGCCAGATGGATGGCCGAGTCCAGCAACGTGGGGCGGTGGCACTGGACCCACTCGGCCGTCTTCTTGGGTAGCGAAGCGATGAACCAGGCCAACCAGCACCACCAGGTCGATGACATGCTCCACGTCACTTCCCTTGGCCAGTAGCCACTTGCGGCAGGAGTCCGAAGCTGTTGGGCCATCGCAAAGGGCCGACCGGCTTCGCCCAAGTCCAGGGCCCGGAAGTGCTGGCGATGTTGTTTGGGCGACCGGCCGACCCGCTGGATGATGGCCATCTTCAGGTCGTCGAAGACCAGGAGGTTCGCCACCGAAAGTTGTTGCGTGGCCATCTGGGCTTCGCCGGAGAGCAGGGGTATGAGGCGCACTGGCCACTGCTCGCGGGGCCACCCGCACGCCTCCGCCGACTTCTGGAACAGCTCCAGGAACGCCTCCGGATCATCCTGGGGCCCCATCTTGTGCAACGGCAGGTGCATGGGCGCGGCGGGCGGCGCGGCGCGGCGGCCTCGGCGTGAACCTCCCGATCGATCCAGGTCCGGAACCTCAAGTCCAGCAGGGCCTGGTGTTGTTCGCGGTGCAGGACCGCGAGGGAGGCGATGATGTCCGCAAGCGCCGTGGAGGACGGGCTTTGCATGGCGGTGGTCCTTCTTCCTTCCCAGGTTTCGGCACCAGTGTTGAGGAGTTCAGGGGTTGAAAGGAAGAGGACGAGGGATCGGCGTTACTGCTGACAGTTTTATTAACAAATCAAAACAAAAGATGGTGCCTCTCGCACCATAAACAGAGGAACTCTGGCGATTCGGTTCTGGCGTTCACGCTCGTCAGCAGCGGGTCTCTCTCTCTCTCTACACCTGCTTCTCATAGCCTTAAATACTCTCTCCACGCCAATTACTGAAAGCAGAGACAGGTGTTGATTATTTCCATTCAGCCCGCTCACTTACCGTTTGTCTCCCAATTCTCTCTCCCGCTGCAGACTTCGCTAAACCACGCCTCCACCTCCAAAAAGACATTATCAGGTCAGTTAGAAAATGCTGTTGTCAAATACTCAAGAACATATGCTGTGTTCACCCCATGTTCTACTTAGAGATGTTCATGTCCTTGGTCTGGGAACTGTGCATTTCTTTGGCAACACAATCAATTCCTAAATTAATCTGCAGCAGTCAGGTACAGTCACGTGATACAAATAGAAGCTCACAGAAAATTCCCAGATTACAGATGGTAATTATGAATTCTAGGAGGACATTAATTATTTTTCCAAGTTAGAATCGTGTAATTATGGCAAATACAATATGAGATGAATGCACTTATACTATACATACCTGGTTTACTGTAAAAATAGGTGGTGATGTGGGTGATGTCAGGCTTGTCATAGTCATATATAGATCAGTGGTCTCCACGTATATCAGTAAAATTCTAGTCTATAATAACAGTGTGAGCGATTTTTGGATATGGTCACACAAAATGTTATTTTACCCTAGCTTCTAGAAAATCCTCAATCTGCTTAACAGTTTAGTGTGGCCGTAAACATTTATTTTCAAGGTACACTAAAGTTTAACTTTTACCATAAATGTGCTTACATGGACCGAAGTTAACCAGTACAAACCAAGAGTTTGGTAAGCAGGCCAATTAAAAGAATTAACTATTAACTTAAAAACTAATCCGAGAACAGTTACAACAATTATTGTTTTATATATATATATATATATATATATATATATATAAATATATATATATATATATATATATATATATATATATATATATATATATATATATATATATATATAATGTGGGACACCTAAGCTTCATTGCGTTTATCTCTTCTTTTACTAAATTAAAGTGAACTTGATTGGTGTTGAATTCAAGCAGTGGTGTCAAGTTATTGAATTCACTTGACTTTCTAGAAATTTTGTCAGAAATGTGGCCAAGAAAATCAACAAACCAGAAGTTTATCTTGTAAAGTTCACTGACATGACACTGACATAGGTTTTAAACAAAATTTATGTTGAGGATATAAAACTATTATAAATAAATAAAAGTTCTAAATTGTTATCAAATTATATTTGTGATGAATTTATACATCAAATTTTGCAATAATACTCTTGAAAGGTGTTAAGAATATTTTCTATTTAAATAAATCTTTGTTGTCCCACTTTAAAAAAGAATGTTTTAAAATTGAGACAGTATGTTTTCACCCATGTGGGACAGTCAAATATACCATGTTATTCAATTGATAAAATGTGAATTAAAAAGGTTTAGTGCCATACAAGTAATTTTGGGGCTTATAATGCAGCAATATTATTTGTTTTAAGATCCAGATTCACAATTGAGCAACTAGGACAATGGGCTCCTGGACCATGATGAGTCCATGACTGCCCAGGACTGCTTACTTCTGTAATGAAGTGTTTTTACCAATAATTTTATTAACACAAGCTTTTGAAAAAAAAAAAAAAACATTTAATATAAGTTTAATAACAGTTCTAAAGGCATTCCATGTTTCAAATTTACAATTTTTACAAAAATTGTTTATTAAATGATTTTATAAATATAATTATAAATTATTTTAAATAATATAAGATTATTTAAAATAATTTTTAGACTTACGAAGACAACAAACACATTGTAGGCCTACTAAATTAATTAAGCAAACATGGGTATGCACATTTAACCATGAGTGTTAAATCTGAAGTTGACTTTGTAAAAAAAAAAAAAAATTAAAAATTTAATATTTATAAGCCAAAACATAGTGTCCCAGATTTGAGCATGAGCTGTCCCACATTAGAAAATCCACAAATTCTTAAACGATTTGGCACAAGGAGCACTAATATATAAAAAAATTCTTCTGATTTAGATAGGTAACATCTTGGGGATTTCATAATGATATCCCTGCTAACAACATTACGTAACTGTTACGTAACTGCGACGTAATCTGGTGACCAAAGTTTCGTCGTGGCGACGTAAGGCAACCGGAAAAGTGAAAGGTGCGTATACGTCGCCACAACGTAATTTTGTGACGTTGCCAGTAAGTACTGCGACGTCGTGGCAACGTCGCGGATCGGTGGTCGTGTGCTGGTAATCAGTTGGTCTTTTTTTTTATTAATTATTCTATGGGCGGACATGCAGCATTTGAACCTAATTTATGTCCTCATATGCCCAAACTAATTTAAAGGATGTTTCAGCAGCTGTGAATGATGAATACATACTCGAAATTAATTCAGTTAATTTATTAACAAGCAAGTATGAACAGTAATACACCCAGATTATTAATAAAAACAGGATATACAGCGAAATATGTATGAAAGCATTCAGCCCATACAGAAGCACATAGATTGAGATATATTAATAATAAATACATTTCCATATATTTAAATATCTAAACCCTTCTGTAAGCATCCAGGGTCAAAACATTATGCACAAACATGCAAGTCTTAGTAAGCACTCAGCACATATATATATATATATATATATTAACAATGCACACATTCATCAACTAATCACAAGCTCCCACAATAATACATCAGCTAATAAATAACAAATAATTCATTGAAAATAATATGCAATAGCTTATGAACAGATGTATTATAGCAAATCAAGTTTAATGAATCTCACACCTATCATACAGCATTATGGCCAGTTCACACTGCCACAAAAATATATCTAAATATATATATATATATATATATATATATATATATATATATATATATATATATAAGCAATTAACATTAAATTCTAAAATCTTAAGTAATTCTTACTTTCTCCATTCTTTCAATATTCAAGTGTTCGTGTGCCTGAATAATATCTGCATCCCCCGAAGTCTGAAGAGAACACAATATGCTAGTAGACAGCAATCCTCGTGAGAGAGAGGTCTGGTGTGGAGGGTGGATCTGGAACTGACTTCTCTTGATTATCTGTCTTCACAAATTGCCCTGAAATACAATTCAAACATTAACAATGATTGTTATAAATGTAATGTAAGGCTCTTAAATTCATAATGCTTGTTTTGGAAATATAGTTAATATCAGTAATATGCAGCATGCACGATACAAGGAAGTGGTCAGTAACAACACTTTGAGGTATGATATCTATATCAGTAAAAGGCTACCTTTAAGAAAAAATAAAATTAATAAATTAAGTTGTGTTATGCATTCAAATAGTTAGACATGCTAAAATACAGAATTTGTTAACAATAATAATAAAAAATAATATGCTGGGGAAAAAATTAAACATTTCATAGTGCCCTAAATATGTTTTTTTTACGTTTAATAAACTGATGTGAAAATGTATGTACTACGAAAAAGGAGTAGAGAAAAATGAAATATTTATTTTATCATTGAGGATTTCTTAAAAAAAAAAAAATCTTGTCTCGCTCTCATGAACCCAGTCTCATGTCTCGTCTCGTCTTGTGGGATAAGTATCTCGTCACACCCCTAGTAGCCAGAGCAAGAGATACATTAGATTTCCTTTGCATGTCTGACAGTCTAACATTAAGCTGAAGTATTTTGAATGAGTTAAACCTGTATCCTGTTTTCTGGGTAAAATTGAGAATATCACTATATATTGTTGACCAGTCTGACGAGGCTCATGCTTATAACAGTAGTTTGGTGGAGTTTAGACTAATGCTAAATCAAAAATGCCTGTCAAAATTAACACTGGAACAAACACAATCTTTATTGATTGGACAGCACAAGTACTTCTATTTGAGCGTGTAGAACAAAAGTCATCATAACAGTTATTTGAGAATTGGCTTACTAGTCATATGGAGCGAAGTGTCCTGGAGATGTTGGCCAACAGGAGATCTAAAAAGCCTAGGACGCTCCCAGAAAAGATTACAATTATTAACAAAAAGCAGTTTCTGTTCTTTACACCATGACTATAACCATTCGTTTAAAGCAAAAAGTCTGCTGAACCTTTCATGTCCTCATCTATACGTGGGAAGTGGTCCTGACACGATTATCATCATGCAGGCGATATGCTGTGCACCGTCTTGATCAGGCTCCTGAAGTCTCTCTTCAGTGTCTATGTCTGCCGTAGCATGGTGTTGTTAACCCCAGCGTGAAGCACGTCCGCTCCGATGCTCCCCTCACCCTCCAGGATCACGGGAATCTGTGCAGAAATATAAAGAACATGAGCACCAGGGAAGCAGTGAGTGTGGACTTTACCTTCAGCTAACATAGCACGAACGTGCCGGACGATGGAGTCTCCGATGATCACAGCGTTGTGTTCTGTCTCGCGAAGTGGAGCGAATCGGGTTCTGGTGGAGATCCTGAAGACCGGAGGCGGCGGATGGAGAGAGGTCGTCGCCCAGGGCCTGGTTCATGTCTTACACTGTGAAATAGGGTGAAGGACATCTGGGAAGATCGCATCCTGGGTACACCGGGCCTTTGCAGAGAACCACACAGAGTAGAGGTGGTAGTAGGGTTAGCTGTATACTTACCCTGGACTTATGAGCATCAACCCCTTAATATTTCCAGCACAGCTCTCCACTTGCTCAGCGGGGCCTGCTTCTCCACAATATCATGGATCTGTTTCTTCACGGCCTCCAGCTCCTTATTAGAAATACACAAACTAGAGAATAGGGGAAATGCAGAAAAGAAAAATAGTAATATGGAAAACATACAAAAATCTTAAGATACCAGAATTCACATGTTTAGATTTTACAAATGCATGATGATATATTGTAAAAAATAAATATGAAGTAATTTAATAAGCTTTGTAGCATCACCTGTGTTTTTTATCTCTGTCAGCAGCTCCCTTTAGACATTTTCTTGGAACTTTTTAGAGGGTTTTTAAGACACTCCTGAAATCACTGTACAATTTTTTTTTATCAATATTTGTTTACAATGATAAATCAGAACGAGCTTGAAACAGTGGTTTGAAATAGTTTCAGCCCATTTTAGACCGCGAGTGACGTCACTGATAGACTCTACAGTGCAGACTTTTAGGTTAAATTAATTAGCTTAACTTTACTTCATTTATCTATTGACAAATTACCATCAAAAACATTTACAAAGCAATCAAAACCGATCCTTTACCCATGTAATTAAAAGCCCAAACTTTCATTAATAAGAGCTCAAATCTAATATGCTATAACGTTAATTATGTTTCTATGCTAGCGTAATACTTGATAGCAGACATTTCAGGAAAAATACCATAATCACAGAGGTATAAATATTAACAAAAAGTACTTAAAGTAGACTGTGGATAATATTAACGTGTTACTTAACAAATCTCTCGCAGTTGTTGGCCTTTTCTTTGGTATAACTGACGAGAAACAAGAAGAAAATGTCAAACGAGTCCTCTCCTCTCCAGCAGCTGATGTGTAACTTTACGCGGTTGCCATGGTTACTCAACGGCTATAAGGCTAATAAAAACAATAAAATAATAAAAAAAGGTTTTAGCGACGTTAGACTTTTGTTTTTACTTTGTTTTATACATTTTATCAACCAACTTATTTATTATAAATTGTAAAACTCACCTCAGAAAGCTAATTCTCCTGTCAGACAGTTGAAGTGAAAAGTGCCTCAAACAAACGCGCTGTCCTCCTGATACAACAGTCTCTGCGGCAGATGAGATGGTGTAGCCAGTCTGTGTCATTATTTCACGTTCATAACTCCTTACGAGATAGAAAGTTTCACAACTCTTTTCTTGTCAATACTGTGCGCGTGGTGCGTTAGTTGTGGAAGCGAGCGCCTGTATGTCACGTCACTATATATTGAAAGCATGTCCATATTCTGACTTGGTGAAAATAAACATATTTTATCTTTAAGGAACGTTTAATCTTGTGTTTGAAGTTTAATTACACTTTTTAAATAGCTCTATACTCAGAGAGCATATAAAGAACGTAAAAAAAAATATGGTAATGATATTACGTGCATACGACGTTGTAGTTACGTTGCCAGTAAGTCATGAAGTTACCAATATATTACCAATAGAGGACCTATCTGGGACGTTCTTGGTTATCTGGTCACGTTGGAAGGACGTACTGACGACGTTGTGAGTTGGTGGTAATAAAATTACGGGCATGCGACGTCGTAGTTACGTTGTCAATTGGTAAGTCATGGAATTACCAAAAATTACCAGTACGTTACGTAACTGTTACGTCGTGTGTTAGCAGGGATAACATTTTGATGTATCATTTTGGCTTCATATGGAAATATGATGCATAATTCAAAATGGCTATATATATATATATATATATATATATATATATATATATATATATATATATATATATATATATCCAAACATGGCCAAGTAGTGAATAACTGTTGTAACTTTATATATATATATATATATATATATATATATATATATATATATATATATATATATATATATATATATATATATATATATATATAAAGTTACAACAGTTATTCACTACTTGGCCATGTTTGGATATGGATCGACCAATAATTTTATCGTCCGAACGTTGGTCACGTCCACCTGTGTTTACTGCTTTCTGGATTTCTAACTTTCTGTACAGACTTCGGATTGCAGTATTGGAAAGGACTTAAAAGACTAAATGACTAAATGTAAATGTAATGTAATGTAAATAATAATTGTTACAGTTCTGTGATCGGGCTGACGCTAGAACGCAAAAGCTTCTCATTTAATATTCAAAAAAAGGCGCCTGCCTCTCTCTCGCCATGTTGATTGGTCAATTAGAATCGCATCTTTTAAATTGTCCACTACTTTTAAATTGTCTTATCCAATACTTGGCCATATTTGAATATGACAAGGGATCGACCAATCATTTTATCACATTGTCCGAACATTGGCCACGCCCACCGATGTTTACTCGCTTTACGCCTACTGCATAGTTCATTTGGATTTGTAACTTTCTGTACAAACCTCGAATTGCAGTATTGGAAAGGAGTGGATGTGTTTTTTTTAATTGTCCAGGCCATTTGTTCGAGGCATTTGATTGCAGATTGCTTTGAACACGAGAGTTCCCACGAAGAAAAATTCGTTCAAAGATGAAGCAGCCAACTGTACTGGATCTGACAGCATCGCCTAAAGTAAGCAGTTTCATAATGCCTTGTCTGTAAATGGTTTGTAAAGAGTTTTTTTTTTTTTTTTTTTTTAATGAATGGTGCGTATCGGATGATGTTAGTCAATCATAGCTGTGGCCTTTTACATTAACGGTACCCTTTACAAATTGATCATTTCGGACAGAGGGTCAGAATATGGTTCAAAATAATGAGGGTTTGTTTTGTCAATATCAAAGTGAACCTCAAGGACTGTAATTACAATAATACAAAAATTCGGGTCATGACATTTTAAAAGATGCGATTCTTATCGACCAATCAGAGAGAGGTAGGTGCCTTTTTTGAATATTAAATGAGAAGCTTTTGCGTTCTTCGCATCAGCCGATCACAGCAAGAACTGTAACAACTATTATTTGCGTTACATTACATTTACATTTATTCATTTAGCACAAACTTTTATCCAAAGCGACTTACAAATCGGTACAATGGAAGCAATCACAATCAACAAAAGAGCAATGATATGCTAAGACAAGTCTCAGTTAGCTTAAGGTCGTACACATACTAGCCAGGGCGTTTAAATAATATAATAAAAAGAAAACAGACAGAATAAAAAAAAAAAGAATAGAGCAGGCTAGTGTTAGAGGTCTTTTTTTGCTTTTGTTAATTGTATAATAAATTAAAAGAAAATATAAGAATACAAAAAGATTAGAAAGTAAAAAAAAAAAAAAAAAAAAACATTATGTAAAAAAAAAATATATATATAAATATATAAAACGTATAAAGTGGTAGTTCATCCAAAATAAAATAATTACAATTTTTGTAATATCGATTTATCAATAATGTCTTTAAATTATCTTTAAAGCCAAAGTTCATGTTCAAATTAAATTTTGGTATGTTTTAGCTTACCTCAAGGACATCCAAGATGTAGGTTTCTTTGTTTCTGCAGTTTTTCCCATTTTGATATTTTTAGGTCAAACCATTCTTGTCTGTGACTCAAATAAGGTCTATGCAAAGAGCATGCACAGAGGAGTCCAAATTAAACATTTCCCCATCGTAAGTGCACATTGATGACCTAAGACACGAAACGAGCGGTTTGTGTAAGAAATCGAACAGTATTTATATCGTTACCACTTGTAAACAACCACATACAACTGATCTGAGGGCCCGCGTGCTTCATATTTTCCTATATTTTTTTTCCCTTTTATTACATCATGTTGTTTCTCCTTGTGTTGTGCCGAGTTGTGATTTGCTGTCATGAGTGGTGTCTTGTTGTGTTTTCTTGTGTGATCATGCTGTGTTTTCCCTCCAGTCCTGCTTTACCAGCCTGACACCTGTATCACAAATACTCTGTTTGCAGTATGTATGCAGTTGATCAAATATAATAGATGCACTTGTGGAGGTAGAAAAACAAAGTTCTTTAAAGATAAAGAGTGAATGCTCTAATCCAGGGGTGCCCACACTTTTTTGTGTGGGATTCTACTTTTCAAATTACAAACTCAATGAGATCTACCCCCACATAAAAAAATAAAAACTTGTGGGGACCAACACATTTATCTATATATTTAATTAATCTAATAATTAAATAAAAAAAAAAGTTCAATTATGGTATTCTTCAATTTTCACATTACATTGAAAACACCAGGGTGTGGTTTGGAAAGGTCCACAAGCCTGGACTCAAACTCAGGACAAACAAAGCGCAACTGCGTTTTGTGCCACACCGCCCAAAATGTTATCGGAGGTGACAGCTGTCTCTCTGTGAAAATTTTTTAACAATTGACTGCCCTAATTGAAATACTCCATAATCTATAGTCTTCGCTGACTTATGACAGCTTCACTTCTCTGTGTTCAGTTTCCTGCGGGATCACTGTGTTGGATGGTGATGTTGAGTGGTGTCCCTCCACACCATATCTATGGGAAGGAACCAAGGTGTCCGGTGGTGTGATGCTCTCACTCACCCTTGCTCAGCTGAGTCACTCTTACCATAGCGAATACCTGCTTTATATCTCTCACTGACAGTGAAGATCAATAGTGAAGCTTCGCTCGGTGGGTGACGGTTGGGGTCCAGTTCAGCTTCTCGCGGGAGGCAGACTTTGTCTGTTTTGTCTATCATTAATGTTTCTTTCAATGTCGTGTCTTTACACTTTGCTTTGTCTTTTTGTCTTCCATGTGTTGCACCTCCTTTCCTCCCTTGTTCATGCTCTCTTGTTTAACCCTTGTCTTGTTCTCATTTCATTAATTGTGGTCACCTGGCCCCCTTTTACCTTCCTCCCTTTATATTGTTCAGTTTCTTCTTCTTGTGTTGGCTGGTTTGTCTTGTGCTCTAGAGACAGTTACTGACTTGCTGCTCTGTATTCCAGTCTTGCGCTGTCATTTGCTGCTATTGTGGGTAGTTTTTGCTTTTGATTTGTCTTTTTTTTAATCTTCATTGATCTTGCTCATGTTTACTCTTAATGTTTTCTTTAGTTATTCATCAGTATCCTTGCTAGTCTAGTATTTTCCTTATTGCTTTGATTGGATACTGGTAGTCTAATCTTATATATTTCCTTATTTGTCTAGTTTTTCTTTTCTTCTTTTTCTTGCATAATGTTTTCCATTTTATTACATCATGTTGTTTCTCCTTGTGTTGTGCCGAGTTGTGATTTGCTGTCATGAGTGGTGTCTTGTTGTGTTTTCTTGTGTGATCGTGCTGTGTTTTCCCTCCAGTCCTGCTTTACCAGCCTGACACCTGTATCACAAATACTCTGTTTGCAGTATGTATGCAGTTGATCAAATATAATAGATGCACTTGTGGAGGTAGAAAAACAAAGTTCTTTAAAGATAAAGTGTGAATGCTCTAATCCAGGGGTGCCCACACTTTTTTGTGAGGGATTCTACTTTTCAAATTACAAACTCAATGAGATCTACCCCCACATAAAAAAATAAAAACTTGTGGGGACCAACACATTTATCTATATATTTAATTAATCTAATAATTAAATTAAAAAGAAAGTTCAATTATGGTATTCTTCAATTTTCACATTACATTGAAAACACCAGGGTGTGGTTTGGAAAGGTCCACAAGCCTGGACTCAAACTCAGGAAAAACAAAGCGCAACTGCGTTTTGTGCCACGCCGCCCAAAATGTTATCGGAGGTGACAGCTGTCTCTCTGTGAAAATTTTTTAACGATTGACTGCCCTAATTGAAATACTCCATAATCTATAGTCTTCGCTGACTTATTACAGCTTCACTTCTCTGTGTTCAGTTTCCTGCGGGATCACTGTCTTGGATGGTGATGTTGAGTGGTGTCCCTCCACACCATATCTATGGGAAGGAACCAAGGTGTCCGGTGGTGTGATGCTCTCACTCACCCTTGCTCAGCTGAGTCACTCTTACCATAGCGAATACCTGCTTTATATCTCTCACTGACAGTGAAGATCAATAGTGAAGCTTCGGTCGGTGGGTGACGGTTGGGGTCCAGTTCAGCTTCTCGCGGGATGCAGACTTTGTCTGTTTTGTCTTTTCATTAATGTTTCTTTCAATGTTGTGTCTTTACACTTTGCTTTGTCTTTGTGTTTTCCATGTGTTGCACCTCCTTTCCTCCCTTGTTCATGCTCTCTTGTTTAACCCTTGTCTTGTTCTCATTTCATTAATTGTGGTCACCTGGCCCCTGTATATTTTCCTCCCTTTATATTGTTCAGTTTCATCTTCTTGTGTTGGCTGGTTTGTCTTGTTGCTCTAGAGACAGTAACTGACTTGCTGCTTTGTTTTCCAGTCTTGCGCTGTTTTTTGCTGCGATTGTGTGTAGTTTTTGCTTTTGATTTGCTATTTTTATCTTCATTGATCTTGCTCATGTTTACTCGTAATGTTTTCTTTAGTTGTTCATCAGTATTCTTTCTAGTCTAGTATTCTCCTTATTGCTTTGATTTGATACTGGTAGTCTAATCTTATATGTTTACTTATTTGTCTAGTTTTTCTTTTCTTCTTTTTCTTGCATAATTTTTTCCATTTTATTACATCATGTTGTTTCTCCTTGTGTTGTGCCGAGTTGTGATTTGCTGTCATGAGTGGTGTCTTGTTGTGTTTTCTTGTGTGATCGTGCTGTGTTTTCCCTCCAGTCCTGCTTTACCAGCCTGACACCTGTATCACAAATACTCTGTTTGCAGTATGTATGCAGTTGATCAAATATAATAGATGCACTTGTGGAGGTAGAAAAACAAAGTTCTTTAAAGATAAAGTGTGAATGCTCTAATCCAGGGGTGCCCACACTTTTTTGTGAGGGATTCTACTTTTCAAATTACAAACTCAATGAGATCTACCCCCACATAAAAAAATAAAAACTTGTGGGGACCAACACATTTATCTATATATTTAATTAATCTAATAATTAAATTAAAAAGAAAGTTCAATTATGGTATTCTTCAATTTTCACATTACATTGAAAACACCAGGGTGTGGTTTGGAAAGGTCCACAAGCCTGGACTCAAACTCAGGAAAAACAAAGCGCAACTGCGTTTTGTGCCACGCCGCCCAAAATGTTATCGGAGGTGACAGCTGTCTCTCTGTGAAAATTTTTTAACGATTGACTGCCCTAATTGAAATACTCCATAATCTATAGTCTTCGCTGACTTATTACAGCTTCACTTCTCTGTGTTCAGTTTCCTGCGGGATCACTGTCTTGGATGGTGATGTTGAGTGGTGTCCCTCCACACCATATCTATGGGAAGGAACCAAGGTGTCCGGTGGTGTGATGCTCTCACTCACCCTTGCTCAGCTGAGTCACTCTTACCATAGCGAATACCTGCTTTATATCTCTCACTGACAGTGAAGATCAATAGTGAAGCTTCGGTCGGTGGGTGACGGTTGGGGTCCAGTTCAGCTTCTCGCGGGATGCAGACTTTGTCTGTTTTGTCTTTTCATTAATGTTTCTTTCAATGTTGTGTCTTTACACTTTGCTTTGTCTTTGTGTTTTCCATGTGTTGCACCTCCTTTCCTCCCTTGTTCATGCTCTCTTGTTTAACCCTTGTCTTGTTCTCATTTCATTAATTGTGGTCACCTGGCCCCTGTATATTTTCCTCCCTTTATATTGTTCAGTTTCATCTTCTTGTGTTGGCTGGTTTGTCTTGTTGCTCTAGAGACAGTAACTGACTTGCTGCTTTGTTTTCCAGTCTTGCGCTGTTTTTTGCTGCGATTGTGTGTAGTTTTTGCTTTTGATTTGCTATTTTTATCTTCATTGATCTTGCTCATGTTTACTCGTAATGTTTTCTTTAGTTGTTCATCAGTATTCTTTCTAGTCTAGTATTCTCCTTATTGCTTTGATTTGATACTGGTAGTCTAATCTTATATGTTTACTTATTTGTCTAGTTTTTCTTTTCTTCTTTTTCTTGCATAATTTTTTCCATTTTATTACATCATGTTGTTTCTCCTTGTGTTGTGCCGAGTTGTGATTTGCTGTCATGAGTGGTGTCTTGTTGTGTTTTCTTGTGTGATCGTGCTGTGTTTTCCCTCCAGTCCTGCTTTACCAGCCTGACACCTGTATCACAAATACTCTGTTTGCAGTATGTATGCAGTTGATCAAATATAATAGATGCACTTGTGGAGGTAGAAAAACAAAGTTCTTTAAAGATAAAGTGTGAATGCTCTAATCCAGGGGTGCCCACACTTTTTTGTGAGGGATTCTACTTTTCAAATTACAAACTCAATGAGATCTACCCCCACATAAAATGCGTTTTGTGCCACGCCGCCCAAAATGTTATCGGAGGTGACAGCTGTCTCTCTGTGAAATTTTTTAACGATTGACTTCCCTAATTGAAATACTCCATAATCTATAGTCTTCGCTGACTTATTACAGCTTCACTTCTCTGTGTTCAGTTTCCTGCGGGATCACTGTCTTGGATGGTGATGTTGAGTGGTGTCCCTCCACAACATATCTATGGGAAGGAACCAAGGTGTCCGGTGGTGTGATGCTCTCACTCACCCTTGCTCAGCTGAGTCACTCTTACCATAGCGAATACCTGCTTTATATCTCTCACTGACAGTGAAGATCAATAGTGAAGCTTCGCTCGGTGGGTGACGGTTGGGGTCCAGTTCAGCTTCTCGCGGGAGGCAGACTTTGTCTGTTTTGTCTTTTCATTAATGTTTCTTTCAATGTCGTGTCTTTACACTTTGCTTTGTCTTTGTGTCTTCCATGTGTTGCACCTCCTTTCCTCCCTTGTTCATGCTCTCTTGTTTAACACTTGTCTTGTTCTCATTTCATTAATTGTGGTCACCTGGCCCCTGTATATTTTCCTCCCTTTATATTGTTCAGTTTCATCTTCTTGTGTTGGCTGGTTTGTCTTGTTGCTCTAGAGACAGTAACTGACTTGCTGCTTTGTTTTCCAGTCTTGCGCTGTTTTTTGCTGCGATTGTGTGTAGTTTTTGCTTTTGATTTGCTATTTATATCTTCATTGATCTTGCTCATATTTACTCATAATTTTTTCTTTAGTTGTTCATCAGTATAATTTCTAGTCTTGTATTCTTCTTATTGCTTTGATTGGATACTGGTAGTCTAATCTTATATATTTCCTTATTTGTCTAGTTTTTCTTTTCTCCTTTTCCTGCATAATGTTTTCCATTTTATTACATCATGTTGTTTCTCCTTGTGTTGTGTCGAGTTGTGATTTGCTGTCATGAGTGGTGTCTTGTTGTGTTTTCTTGTGTGATCGTGCTGTGTTTTCCCTCCAGTCCTGCTTTACCAGCCTGACACCTGTATCACAAATACTCTGTTTGCAGTATGTATGCAGTTGATCAAATATAATAGATGCACTTGTGGAGGTAGAAACACAAAGTTCTTTAAAGATAAAGTGTGAATGCTCTAATCCAGGGTTGCCCACACTTTTTTGTGTGGGATTCTACTTTTCAAATTACAAACTCAGTGAGATCTACCCCCACATAAAAAAATAAAAACTTGTGGGGACCAACACATTTATCTATATATTTAATTAATCTAATAATGAAATTAAAAAGAAAGTTCAATTATGGTATTCTTCAGTTTTCACATTACATTGAAAACACCAGGGTGTGGTTTGGAAAAGTCCACAAGCCTGGACTCAAACTCAGGACAAACAAAGCGCAACTGCGTTTTGTGCCACGCCGCCCAAAATGTTATCGGAGGTGACAACTGTCTCTCTGTGAAAAATTTTTAACGATTGACTGCCCTAATTGAAATACTCCATAATCTATAGTCTTCGCTGACTTATTACAGCTTCACTTCTCTGTGTTCAGTTTCTTGCGGGATCACTGTCTTGGATGGTGATGTTGAGTGGTGTCCCTCCACACCATATCTATGGGAAGGAACCAAGGTGTCCGGTGGTGTGATGCTCTCACTCACCCTTGCTCAGCTGAGTCACTCTTACCATAGCGAATACCTGCTTTATATCTCTCACTGACAGTGAAGATCAATAGTGAAGCTTCGCTCGGTGGGTGACGGTTGGGGTCCAGTTCAGCTTCTCGCGGGAGGCAGACTTTGTCTGTTTTGTCTTTTCATTAATGTTTCTTCCAATGTCGTGTCTTTACACTTTGCTTTGTCTTTTTTTCTTCCATGTGTTGCACCTCCTTTCCTCCCTTGTTCATGCTCTCTTGTTTAACCCTTGTCTTGTTCTCATTTCATTAATTGTGGTCACCCGGCCCCTGTATATTTTCCTCCCTTTATATTGTTCAGTTTCATCTTCTTGTGTTGGCTGGTTTGTCTTGTTGCTCTAGAGACAGTTACTGACTTGCTGCTTTGTTTTCCAGTCTTGCGCTGTTTTTTGCTGCTATTGTGGGTAGTTTTTGCTTTTGATTTGCTATTTTTATCTTCATTGATCTTGCTCATGTTTACTCGTAATGTTTTCTTTAGTTGTTCATCAGTATTCTTTCTAGTCTAGTATTCTCCGTATTGCTTTGATTTGATACTGGTAGTCTAATCTTATATGTTTACTTATTTGTCTAGTTTTTCTTTTCTTCTTTTTCTTGCATAATTTTTTCCATTTTATTACATCATGTTGTTTCTCCTTGTGTTGTGCCGAGTTGTGATTTGCTGTCATGAGTGGTGTCTTGTTGTGTTTTCTTGTGTGATCATGCTGTGTTTTCCCTCCAGTCCTGCTTTACCAGCCTGACACCTGTATCACAAATACTCTGTTTGCAGTATGTATGCAGTTGATCAAATATAATAGATGCACTTGTGGAGGTAGAAAAACAAAGTTCTTTAAAGATAAAGAGTGAATGCTCTAATCCAGGGGTGCCCACACTTTTTTGTGTGGGATTCTACTTTTCAAATTACAAACTCAATGAGATCTACCCCCACATAAAAAAATAAAAACTTGTGGGGACCAACACATTTATCTATATATTTAATTAATCTAATAATTAAATAAAAAAAAAAGTTCAATTATGGTATTCTTCAATTTTCACATTACATTGAAAACACCAGGGTGTGGTTTGGAAAGGTCCACAAGCCTGGACTCAAACTCAGGACAAACAAAGCGCAACTGCGTTTTGTGCCACACCGCCCAAAATGTTATCGGAGGTGACAGCTGTCTCTCTGTGAAAATTTTTTAACAATTGACTGCCCTAATTGAAATACTCCATAATCTATAGTCTTCGCTGACTTATGACAGCTTCACTTCTCTGTGTTCAGTTTCCTGCGGGATCACTGTGTTGGATGGTGATGTTGAGTGGTGTCCCTCCACACCATATCTATGGGAAGGAACCAAGGTGTCCGGTGGTGTGATGCTTTCACTCACCCTTGCTCAGCTGAGTCACTCTTACCATAGCGAATACCTGCTTTATATCTCTCACTGACAGTGAAGATGTCTGTTTTGTCTTTTCATTAATGTTTCTTTCAATGTCGTGTCTTTACACTTTGCTTTGTCTTTGTGTCTTCCATGTGTTGCACCTCCTTTCCTCCCTTGTTCATGCTCTCTTGTTTAACACTTGTCTTGTTCTCATTTCATTAATTGTGGTCACCTGGCCCCTGTATATTTTCCTCCCTTTATATTGTTCAGTTTCATCTTCTTGTGTTGGCTGGTTTGTCTTGTTGCTCTAGAGACAGTAACTGACTTGCTGCTTTGTTTTCCAGTCTTGCGCTGTTTTTTGCTGCGATTGTGTGTAGTTTTTGCTTTTGATTTGCTATTTTTATCTTCATTGATCTTGCTCATATTTACTCATAATGTTTTCTTTAGTTGTTCATCAGTATTCTTTCTAGTCTAGTATTCTCCTTATTGCTTTGATTTGATACTGGTAGTCTAATCTTATATGTTTACTTATTTGTCTAGTTTTTCTTTTCTTCTTTTTCTTGCATAATTTTTTCCATTTTATTACATCATGTTGTTTCTCCTTGTGTTGTGCCGAGTTGTGATTTGCTGTCTTGAGTGGTGTCTTGCTGTGTTTTCTTGTGTGATCGTGCTGTGTTTTCCCTCCAGTCCTGCTTTACCAGCCTGACACCTGTAACACAAATACTCTGTTTGCAGTATGTATGCAGTTGATCAAATATAATAGATGCACTTGTGGAGGTAGAAAAACAAAGTTCTTTAAAGATAAAGTGTGAATGCTCTAATCCAGGGTTGCCCACACTTTTTTGTGAGGGATTCTACTTTTCAAATTACAAACTCAATGAGATCTACCCCCACATAAAAAAATAAAAACTTGTGGTACCAACACATTTATCTATATATTTAATAAATCGAATAATTAAATTAAAAAGAAAGTTCAATTATAGTATTCTTCAATTTTCACATTACATTGAAAACACCAGGGTGCGGTTTGGAAAAGTCCACAAGCCTGGACTCAAACTCAGGACAAACAAAGCGCAACTGCGTTTTGTGCCACACCGCCCAAAATGTTATCGGAGGTGACAGCTGTCTCTCTGTGAAAATTTTTTAACGATTGACTGCCCTAATTGAAATACTCCATAATCTATAGTCTTCGCTGACTTATTACAGCTTCACTTCTCTGTGTTCAGTTTCTTGCGGGATCACTGTCTTGGATGGTGATGTTGAGTGGTGTCCCTCCACACCATATCTATGGGAAGGAACCAAGGTGTCCGGTGGTGTGATGCTCTCACTCACCCTTGCTCAGCTGAGTCACTCTTACCATAGCGAATACCTGCTTTATATCTCTCACTGACAGTGAAGATCAATAGTGAAGCTTCGCTCGGTGGGTGACGGTTGGGGTCCAGTTCAGCTTCTCGCGGGAGGCAGACTTTGTCTGTTTTGTCTTTCATTAATGTTTCTTCCAATGTCGTGTCTTTACACTTTGCTTTGTCTTTTTGTCTTCCATGTGTTGCACCTCCTTTCCTCCCTTGTTCATGCTCTCTTGTTTAACCCTTGTCTTGTTCTCATTTCATTAATTGTGGTCACCTGGCCCCTGTATATTTTCCTCCCTTTATATTGTTCAGTTTCATCTTCTTGTGTTGGCTGGTTTGTATTGTTGCTCTAGAGACAGTTACTGACTTGCTGCTTTGTTTTCCAGTCTTGCGCTTTTTTTTTGCTGCGATTTTGTGTAGTTTTTGCTTTTGATTTGCTATTTTTATCTTCATTGATCTTGCTCATGTTTACTCGTAATGTTTTCTTTAGTTGTTCATCAGTATAATTTCTAGTCTTGTATTCTCCTTATTGCTTTGATTTGATACTGGTAGTCTAATCTTATATGTTTACTTATTTGTCTAGTTTTTCTTTTCTTCTTTTTCTTGCATAATTTTTTCCATTTTATTACATCATGTTGTTTCTCCTTGTGTTGTGCCGAGTTGTGATTTGCTGTCTTGAGTGGTGTCTTGCTGTGTTTTCTTGTGTGATCGTGCTGTGTTTTCCCTCCAGTCCTGCTTTACCAGCCTGACACCTGTAACACAAATACTCTGTTTGCAGTATGTATGCAGTTGATCAAATATAATAGATGCACTTGTGGAGGTAGAAAAACAAAGTTCTTTAAAGATAAAGTGTGAATGCTCTAATCCAGGGTTGCCCACACTTTTTTGTGAGGGATTCTACTTTTCAAATTACAAACTCAATGAGATCTACCCCCACATAAAAAAATAAAAACTTGTGGTACCAACACATTTATCTATATATTTAATAAATCGAATAATTAAATTAAAAAGAAAGTTCAATTATAGTATTCTTCAATTTTCACATTACATTGAAAACACCAGGGTGCGGTTTGGAAAAGTCCACAAGCCTGGACTCAAACTCAGGACAAACAAAGCGCAACTGCGTTTTGTGCCACACCGCCCAAAATGTTATCGGAGGTGACAGCTGTCTCTCTGTGAAAATTTTTTAACGATTGACTGCCCTAATTGAAATACTCCATAATCTATAGTCTTCGCTGACTTATTACAGCTTCACTTCTCTGTGTTCAGTTTCTTGCGGGATCACTGTCTTGGATGGTGATGTTGAGTGGTGTCCCTCCACACCATATCTATGGGAAGGAACCAAGGTGTCCGGTGGTGTGATGCTCTCACTCACCCTTGCTCAGCTGAGTCACTCTTACCATAGCGAATACCTGCTTTATATCTCTCACTGACAGTGAAGATCAATAGTGAAGCTTCGCTCGGTGGGTGACGGTTGGGGTCCAGTTCAGCTTCTCGCGGGAGGCAGACTTTGTCTGTTTTGTCTTTCATTAATGTTTCTTCCAATGTCGTGTCTTTACACTTTGCTTTGTCTTTTTGTCTTCCATGTGTTGCACCTCCTTTCCTCCCTTGTTCATGCTCTCTTGTTTAACCCTTGTCTTGTTCTCATTTCATTAATTGTGGTCACCTGGCCCCTGTATATTTTCCTCCCTTTATATTGTTCAGTTTCATCTTCTTGTGTTGGCTGGTTTGTATTGTTGCTCTAGAGACAGTTACTGACTTGCTGCTTTGTTTTCCAGTCTTGCGCTTTTTTTTTGCTGCGATTTTGTGTAGTTTTTGCTTTTGATTTGCTATTTTTATCTTCATTGATCTTGCTCATGTTTACTCGTAATGTTTTCTTTAGTTGTTCATCAGTATAATTTCTAGTCTTGTATTCTTCTTATTGCTTTGATTGGATACTGGTAGTCTAATCTTATATATTTCCTTATTTGTCTAGTTTTTCTTTTCTCCTTTTCCTGCATAATGTTTTCCATTTTATTACATCATGTTGTTTCTCCTTGTGTTGTGTCGAGTTGTGATTTGCTGTCATGAGTGGTGTCTTGTTGTGTTTTCTTGTGTGATCGTGCTGTGTTTTCCCTCCAGTCCTGCTTTACCAGCCTGACACCTGTATCACAAATACTCTGTTTGCAGTATGTATGCAGTTGATCAAATATAATAGATGCACTTGTGGAGGTAGAAACACAAAGTTCTTTAAAGATAAAGTGTGAATGCTCTAATCCAGGGTTGCCCACACTTTTTTGTGTGGGATTCTACTTTTCAAATTACAAACTCAGTGAGATCTACCCCCACATAAAAAAATAAAAACTTGTGGGGACCAACACATTTATCTATATATTTAATTAATCTAATAATGAAATTAAAAAGAAAGTTCAATTATGGTATTCTTCAGTTTTCACATTACATTGAAAACACCAGGGTGTGGTTTGGAAAAGTCCACAAGCCTGGACTCAAACTCAGGACAAACAAAGCGCAACTGCGTTTTGTGCCACGCCGCCCAAAATGTTATCGGAGGTGACAACTGTCTCTCTGTGAAAAATTTTTAACGATTGACTGCCCTAATTGAAATACTCCATAATCTATAGTCTTCGCTGACTTATTACAGCTTCACTTCTCTGTGTTCAGTTTCTTGCGGGATCACTGTCTTGGATGGTGATGTTGAGTGGTGTCCCTCCACACCATATCTATGGGAAGGAACCAAGGTGTCCGGTGGTGTGATGCTCTCACTCACCCTTGCTCAGCTGAGTCACTCTTACCATAGCGAATACCTGCTTTATATCTCTCACTGACAGTGAAGATCAATAGTGAAGCTTCGCTCGGTGGGTGACGGTTGGGGTCCAGTTCAGCTTCTCGCGGGAGGCAGACTTTGTCTGTTTTGTCTTTTCATTAATGTTTCTTCCAATGTCGTGTCTTTACACTTTGCTTTGTCTTTGTGTCTTCCATGTGTTGCACCTCCTTTCCTCCCTTGTTCATGCTCTCTTGTTTAACCCTTGTCTTGTTCTCATTTCATTAATTGTGGTCACCCGGCCCCTGTATATTTTCCTCCCTTTATATTGTTCAGTTTCATCTTCTTTTGTTGACTGGTTTGTCTTGTTGCTCTAGAGACAGTTACTGACTTGCTGCTTTGTTTTCCAGTCTTGCGCTGTTTTTTGCTGCTATTGTGGGTAGTTTTTGCTTTTGATTTGCTATTTTTATCTTCATTGATCTTGCTCATGTTTACTCTTAATGTTTTCTTTAGTTATTCATCAGTATCCTTGCTAGTCTAGTATTTTCCTTATTGCTTTGATTTGATACTGGTAGTCTAATCTTATATGTTTACTTATATGTCTAGTTTTTCTTTTCTTCTTTTTCTTGTATAATTTTTTCCATTTTATTACATCATGTTGTTTCTCCTTGTGTTGTGTTTTCTTGTGTGATCGTGCTGTGTTTTCCCTCCAGTCCTGCTTTACCAGCCTGACACCAGTAACACAAATACTCTGTTTGCAGTATGTATGCAGTTGATCAAATATAATAGATGCACTTGTGGAGGTAGAAAAACAAAGTTCTTTAAAGATAAAGTGTGAATGCTCTAATCCAGGGTTGCCCACACTTTTTTGTGTGGGATTCTACTTTTCAAATTACAAACTCAATGAGATCTACCCCCACATAAAAAAATAAAAACTTGTGGTACCAACACATTTATCTATATATTTAATAAATCGAATAATTAAATTAAAAAGAAAGTTCAATTATGGTATTCTTCAATTTTCACATTACATTGAAAACACCAGGGTGCGGTTTGGAAAAGTCCACAAGCCTGGACTCAAACTCAGGACAAACAAAGCGCAACTGCGTTTTGTGCCACACCGCCCAAAATGTTATCGGAGGTGACAGCTGTCTCTCTGTGAAAATTTTTTAACGATTGACTGCCCTAATTGAAATACTCCATAATCTATAGTCTTCGCTGACTTATTACAGCTTCACTTCTCTGTGTTCAGTTTCTTGCGGGATCACTGTCTTGGATGGTGATGTTGAGTGGTGTCCCTCCACACCATATCTATGGGAAGGAACCAAGGTGTCCGGTGGTGTGATGCTCTCACTCACCCTTGCTCAGCTGAGTCACTCTTACCATAGCGAATACCTGCTTTATATCTCTCACTGACAGTGAAGATCAATAGTGAAGCTTCGCTCTGTGGGTGACGGTTGGGGTCCAGTTCAGCTTCTCGCGGGAGGCAGACTTTGTCTGTTTTGTCTTTCATTAATGTTTCTTCCAATGTCGTGTCTTTACACTTTGCTTTGTCTTTTTGTCTTCCATGTGTTGCACCTCCTTTCCTCCCTTGTTCATGCTCTCTTGTTTAACCCTTGTCTTGTTCTCATTTCATTAATTGTGGTCACCTGGCCCCTGTATATTTTCCTCCCTTTATATTGTTCAGTTTCATCTTCTTGTGTTGGCTGGTTTATCTTGTTGCTCTAGAGACAGTTACTGACTTGCTGCTTTGTTTTCCAGTCTTGCGCTGTTTTTTGCTGCTATTGTGGGTAGTTTTCGCTTTTGATTTGCTATTTTTATCTTCATTGATCTTGCTCATGTTTACTCGTAATGTTTTCTTTAGTTGTTCATCAGTATTCTTTCTAGTCTAGTATTCTCCTTATTGCTTTGATTTGATACTGGTAGTCTAATCTTATATGTTTACTTATTTGTCTAGTTTTTCTTTTCTTCTTTTTCTTGCATAATTTTTTCCATTTTATTACATCATGTTGTTTCTCCTTGTGTTGTGCCGAGTTGTGATTTGATGTCATGAGTGGTGTCTTGTTGTGTTTTCTTGTGTGATCGTGCTATGTTTTCCCTCCAGTCCTGCTTTACCAGCCTGACACCTGTATCACAAATACTCTGTTTGCAGTATGTATGCAGTTGATCAAATATAATAGATGCACTTGTGGAGGTAGAAAAACAAAGTTCTTTAAAGATAAAGTGTGAATGCTCTAATCCAGGGGTGCCCACACTTTTTTGTGTGGGATTCTACTTTTCAAATTACAAACTCAATGAGATCTACCCCCACATAAAAAAATTAAAACTTGTGGGGACCAACACATTTATCTATATATTTAATTAATCTAATAATTAAATTAAAAAAAAGTTCAATTATGGTATTCTTCAATTTTTTCAATTACATTGAAAACACCAGGGTGTGGTTTGGAAAGGTCCACAAGCCTGGACTCAAACTCAGGACAAACAAAGCGCAACTGCGTTTTGTGCCACGCCGCCCAAAATGTTATCGGAGGTGACAACTGTCTCTCTGTGAAAATTTTTAACGATTGACTGCCCTAATTGAAATACTCCATAATCTATAGTCTTCGCTGACTTATTGCAGCTTCACTTCTCTGTGTTCAGTTTCTTGCGGGATCACTGTCTTGGATGGTGATGTTGAGTGGTGTCCCTCCACACCATATCTATGGGAAGGAACCAAGGTGTCCGGTGGTGTGATGCTCTCACTCACCCTTGCTCAGCTGAGTCACTCTTACCATAGCGAATACCTGCTTTATATCTCTCACTGACAGTGAAGATCAATAGTGAAGCTTCGCTCGGTGGGTGACGGTTGGGGTCCAGTTCAGCTTCTCGCAGGAGGCAGACTTTGTCTGTTTTGTCTTTTCATTAATGTTTCTTTCAATGTCGTGTCTTTACACTTTGCTTTGTCTTTGTGTCTTCCATGTGTTGCACCTCCTTTCCTCCCTTGTTCATGCTCTCTTGTTTAACCCTTGTCTTGTACTCATTTCATTAATTGTGGTCACCTGGCCCCTGTATATTTTCCTCCCTTTATATTGTTCAGTTTCATCTTCTTGTGTTGGCTGGTTTGTCTTGTTGCTCTAGAGACAGTAACTGACTTGCTGCTTTGTTTTCCAGTCTTGCTCTGTTTTTTTGCTGCGATTGTGTGTAGTTTTTGCTTTTGATTTGCTATTTTTATCTTCATTGATCTTGCTCATATTTACTCGTAATGTTTTCTTTAGTTGTTCATCAGTATTCTTTCTAGTCTAGTATTCTCCTTATTGCTTTGATTTGATACTGGTAGTCTAATCTTATATGTTTACTTATTTGTCTAGTTTTTCTTTTCTTCTTTTTCTTGCATAATTTTTTCCATTTTATTACATCATGTTGTTTCTCCTTGTGTTGTGCCGAGTTGTGATTTGCTGTCTTCAGTGGTGTCTTGTTGTGTTTTCTTGTGTGATCGTGCTGTGTTTTCCCTCCAGTCCTGCTTTACCAGCCTGACACCAGTAACACAAATACTCTGTTTGCAGTATGTATGCAGTTGATCAAATATAATAGATGCACTTGTGGAGGTAGAAAAACAAAGTTCTTTAAAGATAAAGTGTGAATGCTCTAATCCAGGGTTGCCCACACTTTTTTGTGTGGGATTCTACTTTTCAAATTACAAACTCAATGAGATCTACCCCCACATAAAAAAATAAAAACTTGTGGTACCAACACATTTATCTATATATTTAATAAATCGAATAATTAAATTAAAAAGAAAGTTCAATTATGGTATTCTTCAATTTTCACATTACATTGAAAACACCAGGGTGCGGTTTGGAAAAGTCCACAAGCCTGGACTCAAACTCAGGACAAACAAAGCGCAACTGCGTTTTGTGCCACACCGCCCAAAATGTTATCGGAGGTGACAGCTGTGTCTCTGTGAAAATTTTTTAACGATTGACTGCCCTAATTGAAATACTCCATAATCTATAGTCTTCGCTGACTTATTACAGCTTCACTTCTCTGTGTTCAGTTTCTTGCGGGATCACTGTCTTGGATGGTGATGTTGAGTGGTGTCCCTCCACACCATATCTATCGGAAGGAACCAAGGTGTCCGGTGGTGTGATGCTCTCACTCACCCTTGCTCAGCTGAGTCACTCTTACCATAGCGAATACCTGCTTTATATCTCTCACTGACAGTGAAGATCAATAGTGAAGCTTCGCTCTGTGGGTGACGGTTGGGGTCCAGTTCAGCTTCTCGCGGGAGGCAGACTTTGTCTGTTTTGTCTTTCATTAATGTTTCTTCCAATGTCGTGTCTTTACACTTTGCTTTGTCTTTTTGTCTTCCATGTGTTGCACCTCCTTTCCTCCCTTGTTCATGCTCTCTTGTTTAACCCTTGTCTTGTTCTCATTTCATTAATTGTGGTCACCTGGCCCCTGTATATTTTCCTCCCTTTATATTGTTCAGTTTCATCTTCTTGTGTTGGCTGGTTTATCTTGTTGCTCTAGAGACAGTTACTGACTTGCTGCTTTGTTTTCCAGTCTTGCGCTGTTTTTTGCTGCTATTGTGGGTAGTTTTCGCTTTTGATTTGCTATTTTTATCTTCATTGATCTTGCTCATGTTTACTCGTAATGTTTTCTTTAGTTGTTCATCAGTATTCTTTCTAGTCTAGTATTCTCCTTATTGCTTTGATTTGATACTGGTAGTCTAATCTTATATGTTTACTTATTTGTCTAGTTTTTCTTTTCTTCTTTTTCTTGCATAATTTTTTCCATTTTATTACATCATGTTGTTTCTCCTTGTGTTGTGCCGAGTTGTGATTTGATGTCATGAGTGGTGTCTTGTTGTGTTTTCTTGTGTGATCGTGCTGTGTTTTCCCTCCAGTCCTGCTTTACCAGCCTGACACCTGTATCACAAATACTCTGTTTGCAGTATGTATGCAGTTGATCAAATATAATAGATGCACTTGTGGAGGTAGAAAAACAAAGTTCTTTAAAGATAAAGTGTGAATGCTCTAATCCAGGGGTGCCCACACTTTTTTGTGTGGGATTCTACTTTTCAAATTACAAACTCAATGAGATCTACCCCCACATAAAAAAATTAAAACTTGTGGGGACCAACACATTTATCTATATATTTAATTAATCTAATAATTAAATTAAAAAAAAGTTCAATTATGGTATTCTTCAATTTTTTCAATTACATTGAAAACACCAGGGTGTGGTTTGGAAAGGTCCACAAGCCTGGACTCAAACTCAGGACAAACAAAGCGCAACTGCGTTTTGTGCCACGCCGCCCAAAATGTTATCGGAGGTGACAACTGTCTCTCTGTGAAAATTTTTAACGATTGACTGCCCTAATTGAAATACTCCATAATCTATAGTCTTCGCTGACTTATTGCAGCTTCACTTCTCTGTGTTCAGTTTCTTGCGGGATCACTGTCTTGGATGGTGATGTTGAGTGGTGTCCCTCCACACCATATCTATGGGAAGGAACCAAGGTGTCCGGTGGTGTGATGCTCTCACTCACCCTTGCTCAGCTGAGTCACTCTTACCATAGCGAATACCTGCTTTATATCTCTCACTGACAGTGAAGATCAATAGTGAAGCTTCGCTCGGTGGGTGACGGTTGGGGTCCAGTTCAGCTTCTCGCGGGAGGCAGACTTTGTCTGTTTTGTCTTTCATTAATGTTTCTTCCAATGTCGTGTCTTTACACTTTGCTTTGTCTTTTTGTCTTCCATGTGTTGCACCTCCTTTCCTCCCTTGTTCATGCTCTCTTGTTTAACCCTTGTCTTGTTCTCATTTCATTAATTGTGGTCACCTGGCCCCTGTATATTTTCCTCCCTTTATATTGTTCAGTTTCATCTTCTTGTGTTGGCTGGTTTATCTTGTTGCTCTAGAGACAGTTACTGACTTGCTGCTTTGTTTTCCAGTCTTGCGCTGTTTTTTGCTGCTATTGTGGGTAGTTTTCGCTTTTGATTTGCTATTTTTATCTTCATTGATCTTGCTCATGTTTACTCGTAATGTTTTCTTTAGTTGTTCATCAGTATTCTTTCTAGTCTAGTATTCTCCTTATTGCTTTGATTTGATACTGGTAGTCTAATCTTATATGTTTACTTATTTGTCTAGTTTTTCTTTTCTTCTTTTTCTTGCATAATTTTTTCCATTTTATTACATCATGTTGTTTCTCCTTGTGTTGTGCCGAGTTGTGATTTGATGTCATGAGTGGTGTCTTGTTGTGTTTTCTTGTGTGATCGTGCTATGTTTTCCCTCCAGTCCTGCTTTACCAGCCTGACACCTGTATCACAAATACTCTGTTTGCAGTATGTATGCAGTTGATCAAATATAATAGATGCACTTGTGGAGGTAGAAAAACAAAGTTCTTTAAAGATAAAGTGTGAATGCTCTAATCCAGGGGTGCCCACACTTTTTTGTGTGGGATTCTACTTTTCAAATTACAAACTCAATGAGATCTACCCCCACATAAAAAAATTAAAACTTGTGGGGACCAACACATTTATCTATATATTTAATTAATCTAATAATTAAATTAAAAAAAAGTTCAATTATGGTATTCTTCAATTTTTTCAATTACATTGAAAACACCAGGGTGTGGTTTGGAAAGGTCCACAAGCCTGGACTCAAACTCAGGACAAACAAAGCGCAACTGCGTTTTGTGCCACGCCGCCCAAAATGTTATAGGAGGTGACAACTGTCTCTCTGTGAAAATTTTTAACGATTGACTGCCCTAATTGAAATACTCCATAATCTATAGTCTTCGCTGACTTATTGCAGCTTCACTTCTCTGTGTTCAGTTTCTTGCGGGATCACTGTCTTGGATGGTGATGTTGAGTGGTGTCCCTCCACACCATATCTATGGGAAGGAACCAAGGTGTCCGGTGGTGTGATGCTCTCACTCACCCTTGCTCAGCTGAGTCACTCTTACCATAGCGAATACCTGCTTTATATCTCTCACTGACAGTGAAGATCAATAGTGAAGCTTCGCTCGGTGGGTGACGGTTGGGGTCCAGTTCAGCTTCTCGCGGGAGGCAGACTTTGTCTGTTTTGTCTTTTCATTAATGTTTCTTTCAATTTCGTGTCTTTACACTTTGCTTTGTCTTTGTGTCTTCCATGTGTTGCACCTCCTTTCCTCCCTTGTTCATGCTCTCTTGTTTAACCCTTGTCTTGTTCTCATTTCATTAATTGTGGTCACCTGGCCCCTGTATATTTTCCTCCCTTTATATTGTTCAGTTTCATCTTCTTGTGTTGGCTGGTTTGTCTTGTTGCTCTAGAGACAGTAACTGACTTGCTGCTTTGTTTTCCAGTCTTGCGCTGTTTTTTTGCTGCGATTGTGTGTAGTTTTTGCTTTTGATTTGCTATTTTTATCTTCATTGATCTTGCTCATATTCACTCGTAATGTTTTCTTTAGTTGTTCATCAGTATTCTTTCTAGTCTAGTATTCTCCTTATTGCTTTGATTTGATACTGGTAGTCTAATCTTATATGTTTACTTATTTGTCTAGTTTTTCTTTTCTTCTTTTTCTTGCATAATTTTTTCCATTTTATTACATCATGTTGTTTCTCCTTGTGTTGTGCCGAGTTGTGATTTGCTGTCTTGAGTGGTGTCTTGTTGTGTTTTCTTGTGTGATCGTGCTGTGTTTTCCCTCCAGTCCTGCTTTACCAGCCTGACACCTGTAACACAAATACTCTTTTTGCAGTATGTATGCAGTTGATCAAATATAATAGATGCACTTGTGGAGGTAGAAAAACAAAGTTCTTTAAAGATAAAGTGTGAATGCTCTAATCCAGGGTTGCCCACACTTTTTTGTGTGGGATTCTACTTTTCAAATTACAAACTCAATGAGATCTACCCCCACATAAAAAAATAAAAACTTGTGGTACCAACACATTTATCTATATATTTAATAAATCGAATAATTAAATTAAAAAGAAAGTTCAATTATGGTATTCTTCAATTTTCACATTACATTGAAAACACCAGGGTGCGGTTTGGAAAAGTCCACAAGCCTGGACTCAAACTCAGGACAAACAAAGCGCAACTGCGTTTTGTGCCACACCGCCCAAAATGTTATCGGAGGTGACAGCTGTCTCTCTGTGAAAATTTTTTAACGATTGACTGCAGAAATGTTAATCCATGCATTTATGACTTCAAGGTTAGACTACTGTAATGCTTTATTGGGTGGTTGTTCTGCACGCTTGGTAAACAAACTACAGCTAGTCCAAAATGCAGCAGCAAGAGTTCTTACTAGAACCAGGAAGTATGACCATATTAGCCCGGTCCTGTCCACACTGCACTGGCTCACTATCAAACATTGTATAGATTTTAAAATATTGCTTATTACTTATAAAGCCCTGAATGGTTTAGCACCTCAGTATTTGAATACGCTCCTTTTACATTATACTCCTCTACGTCCGCTACGTTCTCAAAACTCAGGCAATTTGATAATACCTAGAATATCAAAATCAACTGCGGGCGGCAGATCCTTTTTACTATTTGGCGCCTAAACTCTGGAATAACCTACCTAACATTGTTCGGGAGGCAGACACACGCTTGCAGTTTAAATCTAGATTAAAGACCCATCTCTTTAACCTGGCATACACATAACATACTAATATGCTTTTAATATCCAAATCCGTTAAAGGATTTTTAGGCTGCATTAATTAGGTAAACTGGAACCGGAACACTTCACATAACACCGTACTTTCTACATCATTAGAAGAATGGCATCTACGCTAATATTTGTCTGTTTCTCTCTTGTTCCGAGGTCACCGTGGCCACCAGATCCAGTCTGTGTCCAGATCAGAGGGTCACTGCAGTCACCCGGATCCAGTACGTATCCAGACCAGATGGTGGATCAGCACCTAGAAAGGACCTCTACTGCCCTGAAAGACAGCGGAGACCAGGACAACTATAGCCCCAGATACAGATCCCCTGTAAAGACCTTGTCTCAGAGGAGCACCAGGACAAGACCACAGGAAACCGATGATTCTTCTGCACAATCTGACTTTGCTGCAGCCTGGAATTGAACTACTGGTTTCGTCTGGTCAGAGGAGAACTGGCCCCCCAACTGAGCCTGGTTTCTCCCAAGGTTTTTTTCTCCATTCTGTCACCGATGGAGTTTCGGTTCCTTGCCGCTGTCGCCTCTGGCTTGCTTAGTTGGGGTCACTTCATCTACAGCGATATCATTGACTTGATTGCAAATTAAAACAGACACTATTTCAACTGAACAGAGATGGCATCAATGAATTCAATGATGAACTGCCTTTAACTATCATTTTGCATTATTGAGACACTGTTTTCCAAATGAATGTTGTTCAGTGCTTTGGCGCAATGTATTTTGTTTAAAGCACTATATAAATAAAGGTGATTGATTGATTGATTGACTGCCCTAATTGAAATACTCCATAATCTATAGTCTTCGCTGACTTATTACAGCTTCACTTCTCTGTGTTCAGTTTCTTGCGGGATCACTGTCTTGGATGGTGATGTTGAGTGGTGTCCCTCCACACCATATCTATGGGAAGGAACCAAGGTGTCCGGTGGTGTGATGCTCTCACTCACCCTTGCTCAGCTGAGTCACTCTTCCCATAGCGAATACCTGCTTTATATCTCTCATAGACAGTGAAGATCAATAGTGAAGCTTCGCTCGGTGGGTCACGGTTGGGGTCCAGTTCAGCTTCTCGCGGGAGGCAGACTTTGTCTGTTTTGTCTTTCATTAATGTTTCTTCCAATGTCGTGTCTTTACACTTTGCTTTGTCTTTTTGTCTTCCATGTGTTGCACCTCCTTTCCTCCCTTGTTCATGCTCTCTTGTTTAACCCTTGTCTTGTTCTCATTTCATTAATTGTGGTCACCTGGCCCCTGTATATTTTCCTCCCTTTATATTGTTCAGTTTCATCTTCTTGTGTTGGCTGGTTTGTATTGTTGCTCTAGAGACAGTTACTGACTTGCTGCTTTGTTTTCCAGTCTTGCGCTTTTTTTTGCTGCGATTGTGTGTAGTTTTTGCTTTTGATTTGCTATTTTTATCTTCATTGATCTTGCTCATGTTTACTCGTAATGTTTTCTTTAGTTGTTCATCAGTATCATTTCTAGTCTTGTATTCTTCTTATTGCTTTGATTGGATACTGGTAGTCTAATCTTATATGTTTACTTATTTGTCTAGTTTTTCTTTTCTTCTTTTTCTTGCATAATTTTTTCCATTTTATTACATCATGTTGTTTCTCCTTGTGTTGTGCCGAGTTGTGATTTGATGTCATGAGTGGTGTCTTGTTGTGTTTTCTTGTGTGATCGTGCTATGTTTTCCCTCCAGTCCTGCTTTACCAGCCTGACACCTGTATCACAAATACTCTGTTTGCAGTATGTATGCAGTTGATCAAATATAATAGATGCACTTGTGGAGGTAGAAAAACAAAGTTCTTTAAAGATAAAGTGTGAATGCTCTAATCCAGGGGTGCCCACACTTTTTTGTGTGGGATTCTACTTTTCAAATTACAAACTCAATGAGATCTACCCCCACATAAAAAAATTAAAACTTGTGGGGACCAACACATTTATCTATATATTTAATTAATCTAATAATTAAATTAAAAAAAAGTTCAATTATGGTATTCTTCAATTTTTTCAATTACATTGAAAACACCAGGGTGTGGTTTGGAAAGGTCCACAAGCCTGGACTCAAACTCAGGACAAACAAAGCGCAACTGCGTTTTGTGCCACGCCGCCCAAAATGTTATCGGAGGTGACAACTGTCTCTCTGTGAAAATTTTTAACGATTGACTGCCCTAATTGAAATACTCCATAATCTATAGTCTTCGCTGACTTATTGCAGCTTCACTTCTCTGTGTTCAGTTTCTTGCGGGATCACTGTCTTGGATGGTGATGTTGAGTGGTGTCCCTCCACACCATATCTATGGGAAGGAACCAAGGTGTCCGGTGGTGTGATGCTCTCACTCACCCTTGCTCAGCTGAGTCACTCTTACCATAGCGAATACCTGCTTTATATCTCTCACTGACAGTGAAGATCAATAGTGAAGCTTCGCTCGGTGGGTGACGGTTGGGGTCCAGTTCAGCTTCTCGCAGGAGGCAGACTTTGTCTGTTTTGTCTTTTCATTAATGTTTCTTTCAATGTCGTGTCTTTACACTTTGCTTTGTCTTTGTGTCTTCCATGTGTTGCACCTCCTTTCCTCCCTTGTTCATGCTCTCTTGTTTAACCCTTGTCTTGTACTCATTTCATTAATTGTGGTCACCTGGCCCCTGTATATTTTCCTCCCTTTATATTGTTCAGTTTCATCTTCTTGTGTTGGCTGGTTTGTCTTGTTGCTCTAGAGACAGTAACTGACTTGCTGCTTTGTTTTCCAGTCTTGCTCTGTTTTTTTGCTGCGATTGTGTGTAGTTTTTGCTTTTGATTTGCTATTTTTATCTTCATTGATCTTGCTCATATTTACTCGTAATGTTTTCTTTAGTTGTTCATCAGTATTCTTTCTAGTCTAGTATTCTCCTTATTGCTTTGATTTGATACTGGTAGTCTAATCTTATATGTTTACTTATTTGTCTAGTTTTTCTTTTCTTCTTTTTCTTGCATAATTTTTTCCATTTTATTACATCATGTTGTTTCTCCTTGTGTTGTGCCGAGTTGTGATTTGCTGTCTTCAGTGGTGTCTTGTTGTGTTTTCTTGTGTGATCGTGCTGTGTTTTCCCTCCAGTCCTGCTTTACCAGCCTGACACCAGTAACACAAATACTCTGTTTGCAGTATGTATGCAGTTGATCAAATATAATAGATGCACTTGTGGAGGTAGAAAAACAAAGTTCTTTAAAGATAAAGTGTGAATGCTCTAATCCAGGGTTGCCCACACTTTTTTGTGTGGGATTCTACTTTTCAAATTACAAACTCAATGAGATCTACCCCCACATAAAAAAATAAAAACTTGTGGTACCAACACATTTATCTATATATTTAATAAATCGAATAATTAAATTAAAAAGAAAGTTCAATTATGGTATTCTTCAATTTTCACATTACATTGAAAACACCAGGGTGCGGTTTGGAAAAGTCCACAAGCCTGGACTCAAACTCAGGACAAACAAAGCGCAACTGCGTTTTGTGCCACACCGCCCAAAATGTTATCGGAGGTGACAGCTGTGTCTCTGTGAAAATTTTTTAACGATTGACTGCCCTAATTGAAATACTCCATAATCTATAGTCTTCGCTGACTTATTACAGCTTCACTTCTCTGTGTTCAGTTTCTTGCGGGATCACTGTCTTGGATGGTGATGTTGAGTGGTGTCCCTCCACACCATATCTATCGGAAGGAACCAAGGTGTCCGGTGGTGTGATGCTCTCACTCACCCTTGCTCAGCTGAGTCACTCTTACCATAGCGAATACCTGCTTTATATCTCTCACTGACAGTGAAGATCAATAGTGAAGCTTCGCTCTGTGGGTGACGGTTGGGGTCCAGTTCAGCTTCTCGCGGGAGGCAGACTTTGTCTGTTTTGTCTTTCATTAATGTTTCTTCCAATGTCGTGTCTTTACACTTTGCTTTGTCTTTTTGTCTTCCATGTGTTGCACCTCCTTTCCTCCCTTGTTCATGCTCTCTTGTTTAACCCTTGTCTTGTTCTCATTTCATTAATTGTGGTCACCTGGCCCCTGTATATTTTCCTCCCTTTATATTGTTCAGTTTCATCTTCTTGTGTTGGCTGGTTTATCTTGTTGCTCTAGAGACAGTTACTGACTTGCTGCTTTGTTTTCCAGTCTTGCGCTGTTTTTTGCTGCTATTGTGGGTAGTTTTCGCTTTTGATTTGCTATTTTTATCTTCATTGATCTTGCTCATGTTTACTCGTAATGTTTTCTTTAGTTGTTCATCAGTATTCTTTCTAGTCTAGTATTCTCCTTATTGCTTTGATTTGATACTGGTAGTCTAATCTTATATGTTTACTTATTTGTCTAGTTTTTCTTTTCTTCTTTTTCTTGCATAATTTTTTCCATTTTATTACATCATGTTGTTTCTCCTTGTGTTGTGCCGAGTTGTGATTTGATGTCATGAGTGGTGTCTTGTTGTGTTTTCTTGTGTGATCGTGCTGTGTTTTCCCTCCAGTCCTGCTTTACCAGCCTGACACCTGTATCACAAATACTCTGTTTGCAGTATGTATGCAGTTGATCAAATATAATAGATGCACTTGTGGAGGTAGAAAAACAAAGTTCTTTAAAGATAAAGTGTGAATGCTCTAATCCAGGGGTGCCCACACTTTTTTGTGTGGGATTCTACTTTTCAAATTACAAACTCAATGAGATCTACCCCCACATAAAAAAATTAAAACTTGTGGGGACCAACACATTTATCTATATATTTAATTAATCTAATAATTAAATTAAAAAAAAGTTCAATTATGGTATTCTTCAATTTTTTCAATTACATTGAAAACACCAGGGTGTGGTTTGGAAAGGTCCACAAGCCTGGACTCAAACTCAGGACAAACAAAGCGCAACTGCGTTTTGTGCCACGCCGCCCAAAATGTTATCGGAGGTGACAACTGTCTCTCTGTGAAAATTTTTAACGATTGACTGCCCTAATTGAAATACTCCATAATCTATAGTCTTCGCTGACTTATTGCAGCTTCACTTCTCTGTGTTCAGTTTCTTGCGGGATCACTGTCTTGGATGGTGATGTTGAGTGGTGTCCCTCCACACCATATCTATGGGAAGGAACCAAGGTGTCCGGTGGTGTGATGCTCTCACTCACCCTTGCTCAGCTGAGTCACTCTTACCATAGCGAATACCTGCTTTATATCTCTCACTGACAGTGAAGATCAATAGTGAAGCTTCGCTCGGTGGGTGACGGTTGGGGTCCAGTTCAGCTTCTCGCGGGAGGCAGACTTTGTCTGTTTTGTCTTTTCATTAATGTTTCTTTCAATTTCGTGTCTTTACACTTTGCTTTGTCTTTGTGTCTTCCATGTGTTGCACCTCCTTTCCTCCCTTGTTCATGCTCTCTTGTTTAACCCTTGTCTTGTTCTCATTTCATTAATTGTGGTCACCTGGCCCCTGTATATTTTCCTCCCTTTATATTGTTCAGTTTCATCTTCTTGTGTTGGCTGGTTTGTCTTGTTGCTCTAGAGACAGTAACTGACTTGCTGCTTTGTTTTCCAGTCTTGCGCTGTTTTTTTGCTGCGATTGTGTGTAGTTTTTGCTTTTGATTTGCTATTTTTATCTTCATTGATCTTGCTCATATTCACTCGTAATGTTTTCTTTAGTTGTTCATCAGTATTCTTTCTAGTCTAGTATTCTCCTTATTGCTTTGATTTGATACTGGTAGTCTAATCTTATATGTTTACTTATTTGTCTAGTTTTTCTTTTCTTCTTTTTCTTGCATAATTTTTTCCATTTTATTACATCATGTTGTTTCTCCTTGTGTTGTGCCGAGTTGTGATTTGCTGTCTTGAGTGGTGTCTTGTTGTGTTTTCTTGTGTGATCGTGCTGTGTTTTCCCTCCAGTCCTGCTTTACCAGCCTGACACCTGTAACACAAATACTCTTTTTGCAGTATGTATGCAGTTGATCAAATATAATAGATGCACTTGTGGAGGTAGAAAAACAAAGTTCTTTAAAGATAAAGTGTGAATGCTCTAATCCAGGGTTGCCCACACTTTTTTGTGTGGGATTCTACTTTTCAAATTACAAACTCAATGAGATCTACCCCCACATAAAAAAATAAAAACTTGTGGTACCAACACATTTATCTATATATTTAATAAATCGAATAATTAAATTAAAAAGAAAGTTCAATTATGGTATTCTTCAATTTTCACATTACATTGAAAACACCAGGGTGCGGTTTGGAAAAGTCCACAAGCCTGGACTCAAACTCAGGACAAACAAAGCGCAACTGCGTTTTGTGCCACACCGCCCAAAATGTTATCGGAGGTGACAGCTGTCTCTCTGTGAAAATTTTTTAACGATTGACTGCAGAAATGTTAATCCATGCATTTATGACTTCAAGGTTAGACTACTGTAATGCTTTATTGGGTGGTTGTTCTGCACGCTTGGTAAACAAACTACAGCTAGTCCAAAATGCAGCAGCAAGAGTTCTTACTAGAACCAGGAAGTATGACCATATTAGCCCGGTCCTGTCCACACTGCACTGGCTCACTATCAAACATTGTATAGATTTTAAAATATTGCTTATTACTTATAAAGCCCTGAATGGTTTAGCACCTCAGTATTTGAATACGCTCCTTTTACATTATACTCCTCTACGTCCGCTACGTTCTCAAAACTCAGGCAATTTGATAATACCTAGAATATCAAAATCAACTGCGGGCGGCAGATCCTTTTTACTATTTGGCGCCTAAACTCTGGAATAACCTACCTAACATTGTTCGGGAGGCAGACACACGCTTGCAGTTTAAATCTAGATTAAAGACCCATCTCTTTAACCTGGCATACACATAACATACTAATATGCTTTTAATATCCAAATCCGTTAAAGGATTTTTAGGCTGCATTAATTAGGTAAACTGGAACCGGAACACTTCACATAACACCGTACTTTCTACATCATTAGAAGAATGGCATCTACGCTAATATTTGTCTGTTTCTCTCTTGTTCCGAGGTCACCGTGGCCACCAGATCCAGTCTGTGTCCAGATCAGAGGGTCACTGCAGTCACCCGGATCCAGTACGTATCCAGACCAGATGGTGGATCAGCACCTAGAAAGGACCTCTACTGCCCTGAAAGACAGCGGAGACCAGGACAACTATAGCCCCAGATACAGATCCCCTGTAAAGACCTTGTCTCAGAGGAGCACCAGGACAAGACCACAGGAAACCGATGATTCTTCTGCACAATCTGACTTTGCTGCAGCCTGGAATTGAACTACTGGTTTCGTCTGGTCAGAGGAGAACTGGCCCCCCAACTGAGCCTGGTTTCTCCCAAGGTTTTTTTCTCCATTCTGTCACCGATGGAGTTTCGGTTCCTTGCCGCTGTCGCCTCTGGCTTGCTTAGTTGGGGTCACTTCATCTACAGCGATATCATTGACTTGATTGCAAATTAAAACAGACACTATTTCAACTGAACAGAGATGGCATCAATGAATTCAATGATGAACTGCCTTTAACTATCATTTTGCATTATTGAGACACTGTTTTCCAAATGAATGTTGTTCAGTGCTTTGGCGCAATGTATTTTGTTTAAAGCACTATATAAATAAAGGTGATTGATTGATTGATTGACTGCCCTAATTGAAATACTCCATAATCTATAGTCTTCGCTGACTTATTACAGCTTCACTTCTCTGTGTTCAGTTTCTTGCGGGATCACTGTCTTGGATGGTGATGTTGAGTGGTGTCCCTCCACACCATATCTATGGGAAGGAACCAAGGTGTCCGGTGGTGTGATGCTCTCACTCACCCTTGCTCAGCTGAGTCACTCTTCCCATAGCGAATACCTGCTTTATATCTCTCATAGACAGTGAAGATCAATAGTGAAGCTTCGCTCGGTGGGTCACGGTTGGGGTCCAGTTCAGCTTCTCGCGGGAGGCAGACTTTGTCTGTTTTGTCTTTCATTAATGTTTCTTCCAATGTCGTGTCTTTACACTTTGCTTTGTCTTTTTGTCTTCCATGTGTTGCACCTCCTTTCCTCCCTTGTTCATGCTCTCTTGTTTAACCCTTGTCTTGTTCTCATTTCATTAATTGTGGTCACCTGGCCCCTGTATATTTTCCTCCCTTTATATTGTTCAGTTTCATCTTCTTGTGTTGGCTGGTTTGTATTGTTGCTCTAGAGACAGTTACTGACTTGCTGCTTTGTTTTCCAGTCTTGCGCTTTTTTTTGCTGCGATTGTGTGTAGTTTTTGCTTTTGATTTGCTATTTTTATCTTCATTGATCTTGCTCATGTTTACTCGTAATGTTTTCTTTAGTTGTTCATCAGTATCATTTCTAGTCTTGTATTCTTCTTATTGCTTTGATTGGATACTGGTAGTCTAATCTTATATATTTCCTTATTTGTCTAGTTTTTCTTTTCTCCTTTTCCTGCATAATGTTTTCCATTTTATTACATCATGTTGTTTCTCCTTGTGTTGTGCCGAGTTGTGATTTGCTGTCATGAGTGGTGTCTTGTTGTGTTTTCTTGTGTGATCGTGCTGTGTTTTCCCTCCAGTCCTGCTTTACCAGCCTGACACCTGTATCACAAATACTCTGTTTGCAGTATGTATGCAGTTGATCAAATATAATAGATGCACTTGTGGAGGTAGAAAAACAAAGTTCTTTAAAGATGAAGTGTGAATGCTCTAATCCAGGGGTGCCCACACTTTTTTGTGTGGGATTCTACTTTTCAAATTACAAACTCAGTGAGATCTACCCCCACATAAAAAAATAAAAACTTGTGGGGACCAACACATTTATCTATATATTTAATTAATCTAATAATGAAATTAAAATGAAAGTTCAATTATGGTATTCTTCAGTTTTCACATTATATTGAAAACACCAGGGTGTGGTTTGGAAAACTCCACAAGCCTGGACTCAAACTCAGGACAAACAAAGCGCAACTGCGTTTTGTGCCACACCGCCCAAAATGTTATCGGAGGTGACAGCTGTCTCTCTGTGAAAATTTTTCAACGGTTGACAGCCCTAATTGAAATATTCCATAATCTATAGTCTTCGCTGACTTATTACAGCTTCACTTCTCTGTGTTCAGTTTCCTGCGGGATCACTGTCTTGGATGGTGATGTTGAGTGGTGTCCCTCCACACCATATCTATGGGAAGGAACCAAGGTGTCCGGTGGTGTGATGCTCTCACTCACCCTTGCTCAGCTGAGTCACTCTTACCATAGCGAATACCTGCTTTATATCTCTCACTGACAGTGAAGATCAATAGTGAAGCTTCGCTCGGTGGGTGACGGTTGGGGTCCAGTTCAGCTTCTCGCGGGAGGCAGACTTTGTCTGTTTTGTCTTTTCATGAATGTTTCTTCCAATGTCGTGTCTTTACACTTTGCTTTGTCTTTGTGTCTTCCATGTGTTGCACCTCCTTTCCTCCCTTTTCATGCTCTCTTGTTTAACCCTTGTCTTGTTCTCATTTCATTAATTGTGGTCACCTGGCCCCTGTATATTTTCCTCCCTTTATATTGTTCAGTTTCATCTTCTTGTGTTGGCTGGTTTGTCTTGTTGCTCTAGAGACAGTAACTGACTTGCTGCTTTGTTTTCCAGTCTTGCGCTGTTTTTTGCTGCGATTGTGTGTAGTTTTTGCTTTTGATTTGCTATTTTTATCTTCATTGATCTTGCTCATATTTACTCGTGATGTTTTCTTTAGTTGTTCATCAGTATTCTTTCTAGTCTAGTATTCTCCTTATTGCTTTGATTTGATACTGGTAGTCTAATCTTATATGTTTACTTATTTGTCTAGTTTTTCTTTTCTTCTTTTTCTTGCATAATTTTTTCCATTTTATTACATCATGTTGTTTCTCCTTGTGTTGTGCCGAGTTGTGATTTGCTGTCTTCAGTGGTGTCTTGTTGTGTTTTCTTGTGTGATCGTGCTGTGTTTTCCCTCCAGTCCTGCTTTACCAGCCTGACACCAGTAACACAAATACTCTGTTTGCAGTATGTATGCAGTTGATCAAATATAATAGATGCACTTGTGGAGGTAGAAAAACAAAGTTCTTTAAAGATAAAGTGTGAATGCTCTAATCCAGGGTTGCCCACACTTTTTTGTGTGGGATTCTACTTTTCAAATTACAAACTCAATGAGATCTACCCCCACATAAAAAAATAAAAACTTGTGGTACCAACACATTTATCTATATATTTAATAAATCGAATAATTAAATTAAAAAGAAAGTTCAATTATGGTATTCTTCAATTTTCACATTACATTGAAAACACCAGGGTGCGGTTTGGAAAAGTCCACAAGCCTGGACTCAAACTCAGGACAAACAAAGCGCAACTGCGTTTTGTGCCACACCGCCCAAAATGTTATCGGAGGTGACAGCTGTCTCTCTGTGAAAATTTTTTAACGATTGACTGCCCTAATTGAAATACTCCATAATCTATAGTCTTCGCTGACTTATTACAGCTTCACTTCTCTGTGTTCAGTTTCTTGCGGGATCACTGTCTTGGATGGTGATGTTGAGTGGTGTCCCTCCACACCATATCTATGGGAAGGAACCAAGGTGTCCGGTGGTGTGATGCTCTCACTCACCCTTGCTCAGCTGAGTCACTCTTACCATAGCGAATACCTGCTTTATATCTCTCACTGACAGTGAAGATCAATAGTGAAGCTTCGCTCGGTGGGTGACGGTTGGGGTCCAGTTCAGCTTCTCGCGGGAGGCAGACTTTGTCTGTTTTGTCTTTCATTAATGTTTCTTCCAATGTCGTGTCTTTACACTTTGCTTTGTCTTTTTGTCTTCCATGTGTTGCACCTCCTTTCCTCCCTTGTTCATGCTCTCTTGTTTAACCCTTGTCTTGTTCTCATTTCATTAATTGTGGTCACCTGGCCCCTGTATATTTTCCTCCCTTTATATTGTTCAGTTTCATCTTCTTGTGTTGGCTGGTTTATCTTGTTGCTCTAGAGACAGTTACTGACTTGCTGCTTTGTTTTCCAGTCTTGCGCTGTTTTTTGCTGCTATTGTGGGTAGTTTTCGCTTTTGATTTGCTATTTTTATCTTCATTGTGTCAGGACAGATGAGGACCCAAGAGCGGAATGAGGCTGGAGAACAGAGTTTATTTCAGAGGACGACTTAACGTCAAAAACAAAACAAAATAAAACAAAACCCCTCAAGGAGGAGAGAAAAAGTCTTGACTTCACGCTGCTCAGCGGGCAGGTCGAGCGCTCAGCCTCCGCGAACGCCAGGAGAGAGGAAGCAACAAATCCAACAACGGCAGGCAGGAGAATAGTTGGGCAGACAAGGGGTCAAGCGAGGTGCAAACAGGGCTGAGAACGGCGGGCAGTATCAGAATCAAAAACAGTCCAGATCGATAACCAGAAGAGCGGTCCGAAATCCTCTGAGGGCAAAACACAGGTTACACTAACTGGGCAGACAAACCAACCAGCAAACTGACCAGAACAGGACAGAACCGAAGCCAAAGGGTCACAGAACACACTGACAAGGAAGGGTGAAAACCAAGCAGAATAAATAGGGTGAGTAATGAGATAACGGGAACAGGTGAGTAATGAGATAGAGGGGGAACAGGTGCATCGGACAAGCCGCAGCCTAGATTGCAAAGCGAGATCAGCTGGCGCTAGGGCGAAGGGAAGAAAAACCAGAAAAATATAAAAAAATCAGAGAGAAAGAAAAGAAAGTAAAGAAAATGAAAACAAGTGTAGAAAAATGAGTAGAAACGAAAAAATAAATATAAAAACGAACGAAGTAAGAAAAAGGAAGAAAAAAGGACAGATCATACCCGAGTCCTGACAGTACCCCCTCCCCCAGGAGCGCCTCCCGGCGCTCCCGAGGAAGGGCGGCGTTGGTGAAACTGGTCGATGAGCGAGCGGTCCAGGACGTCCCGGGCTGGAACCCAGCATCTCTCCTCCGGACCGTACCCCTCCCAGTCCACTAGGTACTGATATCCCCGCCCACGGCGTCTGGAGTCTAAGATTCTCCTAACCCTATATGCAGGAGAACCGTCAACCATAACAGGGGGAGGGGGGGCGACAGGGGAAGACACAGTAGGAGAATGGGGGGAACGCAAGACAGGCTTAACTTTGGACACATGGAAGACAGGGTGCACACGACGAAGAGAATTGGGCAACCGGAGACAGACCGTCACCGGGTTGACGACCTTGGCAATGCGGTACGGCCCCACGAACTTAGGTGCCAACTTTCGTGATGGGACTCTCAGTGGCAAATCCTTGGTGGAGAGCCACACGCGTTGTCCGCAGACATAACGGGGCGTCAACCTTCGGTGGCGGTCTGCGGCAGCTTTAACGCGTCCCCTAGCTCGGAGAAGCGCCTCCCTGGCCCTCCTCCAGGTGCGGCGACAACGCTGAACAAAAGCCTGAACCGAGGGGACAGCTGCCTCGGAGCCCTGGGAAGAAAACAGAGGAGGTTGATAACCCAGACTACACATGAACGGGGACATACCTGTAGACGTCACCGGTAGCGAGTTGTGAGCATATTCTGCCCAGGTGAGTTGATCACTCCAGGAGGAGGGGTTATGGGATGCCAGGCAGCGGAGCATCCGACCGAGATCCTGGTTGGCGCGCTCGGTCTGGCCGTTGGTCTGTGGATGAAAGCCTGACGACAGACTCGCAGAGGCTCCAATCTGTCGACAGAACTCTCTCCAAAAATGTGAAACGAACTGGGGCCCCCTGTCAGAAACCACGTCCTCCGGAAGGCCGTGAATCCGGAAGACGTGATCAATGACCACCCGGGCCGTTTCTTTAGCCGAGGGGAGTTTAGGAAGAGGAACGAAGTGGACCGCTTTGGAAAAGCGATCCACCACAGTGAGAACCACAGTATTGCCACTGGATGGAGGGAGTCCAACTACAAAATCCAGGGCAATATGGGACCAGGGGCGGGATGGGATGGGAAGCGGCATTAACAGACCAGCGGGAGGAGAATTAGAGGATTTATTCTGAGCACAGACCGGGCACGCCCCCACGAACCGGCGAACATCCTCCGCCATGGCAGGCCACCAAAACCGCTGGCGAATGGCTGCCAGGGACCTCCTCACACCTGGATGGCACATGATTTTGGAGGAGTGACCCCACTGGAGAACGGCGGAGCGAACTGACCTGGGCACGAAGAGCAGGCCGATGGGACACCCCGCGGGCACTCCGACTCCCCCCTGCGCCTGTCTGACGAGCTTCTCGATTCCCCAGGTAAGCGCCCCCAGCACGCACCGCGGAGGTATAATAGTGTCAGGGGGCGGGTCGCCTGGAGAAGCGAAAAGACGAGACAGCGCATCGGGTTTAACGTTCTTGGACCCGGGTCGATAAGAGAGGGTGAAGTCAAAGCGCCCGAAGAAGAGCGCCCACCGAGCCTGTCTGGCATTTAGCCGGCGTGCAGACCGAATGTATTCTAAATTCTTGTGGTCAGTCCACACCAGAAATGGAACGGCCGCTCCCTCCAGCCAGTGGCGCCACTCCCCCAAAGCCAGTCGAACAGCCAACAACTCGCGATCACCGATGTCGTAGTTTCGTTCTGTGGGAGACAAACGGTGTGAAAAAAAAGCACAAGGATGTAATTTGTTATCCAGGGGGGATACCTGGGAGAGCACGGCACCGACACCAACCTCTGACGCATCCACCTCCACCACGAACTGCCGGGAAGTCTCTGGAGTTACCAGGATGGGAGCTGAAGTAAATCTGCGTTTTAATTCATCGAACGCCGCTTGGGCATCCGCTGACCAACGGAAGTTGATCCTGGTGGAGGTTAGCGCGGTCAGAGGGGCCGCCACCTGCCCGAAGTTCCTGATGAATCGTCTATAGAAATTGGCGAAACCCAGGAACCGCTGTAACGCCTTGCGGGAATCAGGAGTCGGCCATTCGGAGACGGCTCTCACCTTCGCAGACGGCTCTCACCTTCGCAGGGTCCATGCGAATCCCCCCTACCGAGATGATGTGGCCCAAGAACGAAACTGACTGAACGTGGAACTCGCACTTCTCCGCCTTAACGAACAGCCGATTCTCTAACAGCCGCCGAAGCACCTGTCTGACGTGCTGGACATGATCCTGAAGAGAAGAGGAGAAAATTAAAATGTCATCTAAATAAACAAAAACGAACCTGTCGATCATGTCCCTCAGCACGTCGTTGACAAGTGCTTGAAAGACAGCTGGAGCGTTGGATAAGCCGAAGGGAAGAACCCGGTATTCAAAGTGCCCGCGAGGCGTGTTAAACGCGGTCTTCCATTCGTCCCCCTCCCTGATCCGCACTAGATGGTAAGCATTGCGAAGGTCCAATTTTGTGAAGAACTCGGCCCCCTGCAAGAGATCGAAGGCCGAAGACATCAGCGGCAGAGGGTACCGGTTCTTAACTGTGATGTCATTCAACCCCCGATAGTCTATACAGGGGCGCAGAGAGCCATCCTTCTTCTTCACAAAAAAGAACCCCGCACCGGCCGGAGAAGAAGAGGGACGAATAATACCGGCTGCCAGAGAATCACTTAAATACTTCTCCATCGCTTCGCGTTCTGGCGCGGAGAGAGAATACAGCCGCCCGCGAGGCGGAGAAGCCCCAGGGAGGAGATCGATGGCACAGTCGTACGGTCGGTGAGGAGGAAGAGATACAGCCCGGGACCTGCTGAAGACCGCCCGCAGATCATGGTAGCAAGCAGGAACTCGAGAAAGATCCGCCTCCTCCTCCTGTAGGGAAACAGAAACAGAGACCGGGGAGAAAGCAGACTGGAGACAATGTGTATGACAATACTGACTCCATGACAAAACTACACTGTCTGCCCAGTTAATGTTAGGCCCGTGGCGAACGAGCCAAGGATGACCCAATACTAAAGGGACAGATGGAGAGTCACAGACTAGGAATCTAAGGTCCTCCCGGTGGTTCCCGGAGGCAAGAAGACTCACCGAATCAGTGATCCGCGAGATCTGCATAAGTGGCCTGCCATTGAGTCCATGAGCGACTATAGGTGACTGCAGGGATTGGATGGGTATATCCCGAACGCGAGCCCACTCCTCATCGATGAAGTTGCCCTCTGCTCCTGAATCAACGAGTGCTGAAGCCTTAAACAGAGTGTGTTTAGTAGACAGAGACACAGACAGAAAAGTGCGTGACCTGTGAGCAGGGGAAATGGCAGTACCACTCAGATTAACGCTCTGTGGCGAACGAGCAGCCTTAGCTGGACAGGAGTGAGCTCGGTGCCCTTGAGCCGCGCAATACAGACAGAGACCCTCCAACAGGCGGCGCTGTTTCTCCTTGGGCGTGAGGCGCAAGCGATCCACCTGCATAGGCTCACACTCCTCGGTAGTCTGGGATGGAGGGACGAACGTAACAGGCTCGGAGTCGGCACGAACTCGACGGCGAAGCTCTCTCCTGGTGTCTATGCGGAGGGACAGGCTGATAACATCGTCCAAGCATTCTGGAACCTCGCGGGAGAACAGTTCATCCTTGACTGAGTCATTAAGACCCTCTAAAAAGCGAGCGATAAGGGCCTCGGTGTTCCATCCACAGGTAGCGGCCAGGGTACGGAACTGCACGGAGTAGTCTGCCACTGAACGCCTGCCCTGTTGAAGGCGCGCTAACAGTCGGGATGCCTCCTTGCCGAAAACAGACTGATCAAAGGTCTTGACCATCTCCTCCTTAAAGGAACTGAAGTCCGAACAGCACGCGGCCTGTGACTCCCATACCGCAGTCCCCCAATCACGTGCTCTACCGGAAAGCAGGGATATGACATACGCCACCTTGGAGACATCTGACGCGTAGGTTCGAGCTTGAAGGGAAAACACCACCTCGCACTGAATAAGGAAAGCTTTGCAATTAGTAGGCTCACCGGAATACACGGGGGGGTTGTTCACTCTCGGCTCAGAGGAGGAAGCGGACGGGAGAGGCCCGGGAGGCGGAGAAGGGAATTCCTGACGAGTGAGACGATCGAGACGACCCACTAGATCCGTGATCTGAGCCGACAAGGCATCCACAGAGTGACGGGTGGAAGAGAGTTCCATCTCATGACGGCCCAGCATCGCTCCTTGATGCTCCAAAGCCGCCTGCCAAGTCGAGTTCTCCGCTGGGTCCATTCGTGGTCAGTGTGTGGTGTCAGGACAGATGAGGACCCAAGAGCGGAATGAGGCTGGAGAACAGAGTTTATTTCAGAGGACGACTTAACGTCAAAAACAAAACAAAATAAAACAAAACCCCTCAAGGAGGAGAGAAAAAGTCTTGACTTCACGCTGCTCAGCGGGCAGGTCGAGCGCTCAGCCTCCGCGAACGCCAGGAGAGAGGAAGCAACAAATCCAACAACGGCAGGCAGGAGAATAGTCGGGCAGACAAGGGGTCAAGCGAGGTGCAAACAGGGCTGAGAACGGCGGGCAGTATCAGAATCAAAAACAGTCCAGATCGATAACCAGAAGAGCGGTCCGAAATCCTCTGAGGGCAAAACACAGGTTACACTAACTGGGCAGACAAACCAACCAGCAAACTGACCAGAACAGGACAGAACCGAAGCCAAAGGGTCACAGAACACACTGACAAGGAAGGGTGAAAACCAAGCAGAATAAATAGGGTGAGTAATGAGATAACGGGAACAGGTGAGTAATGAGATAGAGGGGGAACAGGTGCATCGGACAAGCCGCAGCCTAGATTGCAAAGCGAGATCAGCTGGCGCTAGGGCGAAGGGAAGAAAAACCAGAAAAATATAAAAAAATCAGAGAGAAAGAAAAGAAAGTAAAGAAAATGAAAACAAGTGTAGAAAAATGAGTAGAAACGAAAAAATAAATATAAAAACGAACGAAGTAAGAAAAAGGAAGAAAAAAGGACAGATCATACCCGAGTCCTGACACATTGATCTTGCTCATGTTTACTCGTAATGTTTTCTTTAGTTGTTCATCAGTATTCTTTCTAGTCTAGTATTCTCCTTATTGCTTTGATTTGATACTGGTAGTCTAATCTTATATGTTTACTTATTTGTCTAGTTTTTCTTTTCTTCTTTTTCTTGCATAATTTTTTCCATTTTATTACATCATGTTGTTTCTCCTTGTGTTGTGCCGAGTTGTGATTTGCTGTCTTCAGTGGTGTCTTGTTGTGTTTTCTTGTGTGATCGTGCTGTGTTTTCCCTCCAGTCCTGCTTTACCAGCCTGACACCAGTAACACAAATACTCTGTTTGCAGTATGTATGCAGTTGATCAAATATAATAGATGCACTTGTGGAGGTAGAAAAACAAAGTTCTTTAAAGATAAAGTGTGAATGCTCTAATCCAGGGTTGCCCACACTTTTTTGTGTGGGATTCTACTTTTCAAATTACAAACTCAATGAGATCTACCCCCACATAAAAAAATAAAAACTTGTGGTACCAACACATTTATCTATATATTTAATAAATCGAATAATTAAATTAAAAAGAAAGTTCAATTATGGTATTCTTCAATTTTCACATTACATTGAAAACACCAGGGTGCGGTTTGGAAAAGTCCACAAGCCTGGACTCAAACTCAGGACAAACAAAGCGCAACTGCGTTTTGTGCCACACCGCCCAAAATGTTATCGGAGGTGACAGCTGTCTCTCTGTGAAAATTTTTTAACGATTGACTGCCCTAATTGAAATACTCCATAATCTATAGTCTTCGCTGACTTATTACAGCTTCACTTCTCTGTGTTCAGTTTCTTGCGGGATCACTGTCTTGGATGGTGATGTTGAGTGGTGTCCCTCCACACCATATCTATGGGAAGGAACCAAGGTGTCCGGTGGTGTGATGCTCTCACTCACCCTTGCTCAGCTGAGTCACTCTTACCATAGCGAATACCTGCTTTATATCTCTCACTGACAGTGAAGATCAATAGTGAAGCTTCGCTCGGTGGGTGACGGTTGGGGTCCAGTTCAGCTTCTCGCGGGAGGCAGACTTTGTCTGTTTTGTCTTTCATTAATGTTTCTTCCAATGTCGTGTCTTTACACTTTGCTTTGTCTTTTTGTCTTCCATGTGTTGCACCTCCTTTCCTCCCTTGTTCATGCTCTCTTGTTTAACCCTTGTCTTGTTCTCATTTCATTAATTGTGGTCACCTGGCCCCTGTATATTTTCCTCCCTTTATATTGTTCAGTTTCATCTTCTTGTGTTGGCTGGTTTGTCTTGTTGCTCTAGAGACAGTAACTGACTTGCTGCTTTGTTTTCCAGTCTTGCGCTGTTTTTTTGCTGCGATTGTGTGTAGTTTTTGCTTTTGATTTGCTATTTTTATCTTCATTGATCTTGCTCATATTCACTCGTAATGTTTTCTTTAGTTGTTCATCAGTATTCTTTCTAGTCTAGTATTCTCCTTATTGCTTTGATTTGATACTGGTAGTCTAATCTTATATGTTTACTTATTTGTCTAGTTTTTCTTTTCTTCTTTTTCTTGCATAATTTTTTCCATTTTATTACATCATGTTGTTTCTCCTTGTGTTGTGCCGAGTTGTGATTTGCTGTCTTGAGTGGTGTCTTGTTGTGTTTTCTTGTGTGATCGTGCTGTGTTTTCCCTCCAGTCCTGCTTTACCAGCCTGACACCTGTAACACAAATACTCTGTTTGCAGTATGTATGCAGTTGATCAAATATAATAGATGCACTTGTGGAGGTAGAAAAACAAAGTTCTTTAAAGATAAAGTGTGAATGCTCTAATCCAGGGTTGCCCACACTTTTTTGTGTGGGATTCTACTTTTCAAATTACAAACTCAATGAGATCTACCCCCACATAAAAAAATAAAAACTTGTGGTACCAACACATTTATCTATATATTTAATAAATCGAATAATTAAATTAAAAAGAAAGTTCAATTATGGTATTCTTCAATTTTCACATTACATTGAAAACACCAGGGTGCGGTTTGGAAAAGTCCACAAGCCTGGACTCAAACTCAGGACAAACAAAGCGCAACTGCGTTTTGGGCCACACCGCCCAAAATGTTATCGGAGGTGACAGCTGTCTCTCTGTGAAAATTTTTTAACGATTGACTGCAGAAATGTTAATCCATGTATTTATGACTTCAAGGTTAGACTACTGTAATGCTTTATTGGGTGGTTGTTCTGCACGCTTGGTAAACAAACTACAGCTAGTCCAAAATGCAGCAGCAAGAGTTCTTACTAGAACCAGGAAGTATGACCATATTAGCCCGGTCCTGTCCACACTGCACTGGCTCACTATCAAACATCGTATAGATTTTAAAATATTGCTTATTACTTATAAAGCCCTGAATGGTTTAGCACCTCAGTATTTGAATGAGCTCCTTTTACATTATACTCCTCTACGTCCGCTACGTTCTCAAAACTCAGGCAATTTGATAATACCTAGAATATCAAAATCAACTGCGGGCGGCAGATCCTTTTTACTATTTGGCGCCTAAACTCTGGAATAACCTACCTAACATTGTTCGGGAGGCAGACACACTCTTGCAGTTTAAATCTAGATTAAAGACCCATCTCTTTAACCTGGCATACACATAACATACTAATATGCTTTTAATATCCAAATCCGTTAAAGGATTTTTAGGCTGCATTAATTAGGTAAACTGGAACCGGAACACTTCACATAACACCGTACTTTCTACATCATTAGAAGAATGGCATCTACGCTAATATTTGTCTGTTTCTCTCTTGTTCCGAGGTCACCGTGGCCACCAGATCCAGTCTGTGTCCAGATCAGAGGGTCACTGCAGTCACCCGGATCCAGTACGTATCCAGACCAGATGGTGGATCAGCACCTAGAAAGGACCTCTACTGCCCTGAAAGACAGCGGAGACCAGGACAACTAGAGCCCCAGATACAGATCCCCTGTAAAGACCTTGTGTCAGAGGAGCACCAGGACAAGACCACAGGAAACCGATGATTCTTCTGCACAATCTGACTTTGCTGCAGCCTGGAATTGAACTACTGATTTCGTCTGGTCAGAGGAGAACTGGCCCCCCAACTGAGCCTGGTTTCTCCCAAGGTTTTTTTCTCCATTCTGTCACCGATGGAGTTTCGGTTCCTTGCCGCTGTCGCCTCTGGCTTGCTTAGTTGGGGTCACTTCATCTACAGCGATATCATTGACTTGATTGCAAATTAAAACAGACACTATTTCAACTGAACAGAGATGGCATCAATGAATTCAATGATGAACTGCCTTTAACTATCATTTTGCATTATTGAGACACTGTTTTCCAAATGAATGTTGTTCAGTGCTTTGGCGCAATGTATTTTGTTTAAAGCACTATATAAATAAAGGTGATTGATTGATTGATTGACTGCCCTAATTGAAATACTCCATAATCTATAGTCTTCGCTGACTTATTACAGCTTCACTTCTCTGTGTTCAGTTTCTTGCGGGATCACTGTCTTGGATGGTGATGTTGAGTGGTGTCCCTCCACACCATATCTATGGGAAGGAACCAAGGTGTCCGGTGGTGTGATGCTCTCACTCACCCTTGCTCAGCTGAGTCACTCTTCCCATAGCGAATACCTGCTTTATATCTCTCATAGACAGTGAAGATCAATAGTGAAGCTTCGCTCGGTGGGTCACGGTTGGGGTCCAGTTCAGCTTCTCGCGGGAGGCAGACTTTGTCTGTTTTGTCTTTCATTAATGTTTCTTCCAATGTCGTGTCTTTACACTTTGCTTTGTCTTTTTGTCTTCCATGTGTTGCACCTCCTTTCCTCCCTTGTTCATGCTCTCTTGTTTAACCCTTGTCTTGTTCTCATTTCATTAATTGTGGTCACCTGGCCCCTGTATATTTTCCTCCCTTTATATTGTTCAGTTTCATCTTCTTGTGTTGGCTGGTTTATCTTGTTGCTCTAGAGACAGTTACTGACTTGCTGCTTTGTTTTCCAGTCTTGCGCTGTTTTTTGCTGCTATTGTGGGTAGTTTTCGCTTTTGATTTGCTATTTTTATCTTCATTGTGTCAGGACAGATGAGGACCCAAGAGCGGAATGAGGCTGGAGAACAGAGTTTATTTCAGAGGACGACTTAACGTCAAAAACAAAACAAAATAAAACAAAACCCCTCAAGGAGGAGAGAAAAAGTCTTGACTTCACGCTGCTCAGCGGGCAGGTCGAGCGCTCAGCCTCCGCGAACGCCAGGAGAGAGGAAGCAACAAATCCAACAACGGCAGGCAGGAGAATAGTCGGGCAGACAAGGGGTCAAGCGAGGTGCAAACAGGGCTGAGAACGGCGGGCAGTATCAGAATCAAAAACAGTCCAGATCGATAACCAGAAGAGCGGTCCGAAATCCTCTGAGGGCAAAACACAGGTTACACTAACTGGGCAGACAAACCAACCAGCAAACTGACCAGAACAGGACAGAACCGAAGCCAAAGGGTCACAGAACACACTGACAAGGAAGGGTGAAAACCAAGCAGAATAAATAGGGTGAGTAATGAGATAACGGGAACAGGTGAGTAATGAGATAGAGGGGGAACAGGTGCATCGGACAAGCCGCAGCCTAGATTGCAAAGCGAGATCAGCTGGCGCTAGGGCGAAGGGAAGAAAAACCAGAAAAATATAAAAAAATCAGAGAGAAAGAAAAGAAAGTAAAGAAAATGAAAACAAGTGTAGAAAAATGAGTAGAAACGAAAAAATAAATATAAAAACGAACGAAGTAAGAAAAAGGAAGAAAAAAGGACAGATCATACCCGAGTCCTGACACATTGATCTTGCTCATGTTTACTCGTAATGTTTTCTTTAGTTGTTCATCAGTATTCTTTCTAGTCTAGTATTCTCCTTATTGCTTTGATTTGATACTGGTAGTCTAATCTTATATGTTTACTTATTTGTCTAGTTTTTCTTTTCTTCTTTTTCTTGCATAATTTTTTCCATTTTATTACATCATGTTGTTTCTCCTTGTGTTGTGCCGAGTTGTGATTTGATGTCATGAGTGGTGTCTTGTTGTGTTTTCTTGTGTGATCGTGCTATGTTTTCCCTCCAGTCCTGCTTTACCAGCCTGACACCTGTATCACAAATACTCTGTTTGCAGTATGTATGCAGTTGATCAAATATAATAGATGCACTTGTGGAGGTAGAAAAACAAAGTTCTTTAAAGATAAAGTGTGAATGCTCTAATCCAGGGGTGCCCACACTTTTTTGTGTGGGATTCTACTTTTCAAATTACAAACTCAATGAGATCTACCCCCACATAAAAAAATTAAAACTTGTGGGGACCAACACATTTATCTATATATTTAATTAATCTAATAATTAAATTAAAAAAAAGTTCAATTATGGTATTCTTCAATTTTTTCAATTACATTGAAAACACCAGGGTGTGGTTTGGAAAGGTCCACAAGCCTGGACTCAAACTCAGGACAAACAAAGCGCAACTGCGTTTTGTGCCACGCCGCCCAAAATGTTATAGGAGGTGACAACTGTCTCTCTGTGAAAATTTTTAACGATTGACTGCCCTAATTGAAATACTCCATAATCTATAGTCTTCGCTGACTTATTGCAGCTTCACTTCTCTGTGTTCAGTTTCTTGCGGGATCACTGTCTTGGATGGTGATGTTGAGTGGTGTCCCTCCACACCATATCTATGGGAAGGAACCAAGGTGTCCGGTGGTGTGATGCTCTCACTCACCCTTGCTCAGCTGAGTCACTCTTACCATAGCGAATACCTGCTTTATATCTCTCACTGACAGTGAAGATCAATAGTGAAGCTTCGCTCGGTGGGTGACGGTTGGGGTCCAGTTCAGCTTCTCGCGGGAGGCAGACTTTGTCTGTTTTGTCTTTTCATTAATGTTTCTTTCAATGTCGTGTCTTTACACTTTGCTTTGTCTTTGTGTCTTCCATGTGTTGCACCTCCTTTCCTCCCTTGTTCATGCTCTCTTGTTTAACCCTTGTCTTGTTCTCATTTCATTAATTGTGGTCACCTGGCCCCTGTATATTTTCCTCCCTTTATATTGTTCAGTTTCATCTTCTTGTGTTGGCTGGTTTGTCTTGTTGCTCTAGAGACAGTAACTGACTTGCTGCTTTGTTTTCCAGTCTTGCGCTGTTTTTTTGCTGCGATTGTGTGTAGTTTTTGCTTTTGATTTGCTATTTTTATCTTCATTGATCTTGCTCATATTCACTCGTAATGTTTTCTTTAGTTGTTCATCAGTATTCTTTCTAGTCTAGTATTCTCCTTATTGCTTTGATTTGATACTGGTAGTCTAATCTTATATGTTTACTTATTTGTCTAGTTTTTCTTTTCTTCTTTTTCTTGCATAATTTTTTCCATTTTATTACATCATGTTGTTTCTCCTTGTGTTGTGCCGAGTTGTGATTTGCTGTCTTGAGTGGTGTCTTGTTGTGTTTTCTTGTGTGATCGTGCTGTGTTTTCCCTCCAGTCCTGCTTTACCAGCCTGACACCTGTAACACAAATACTCTGTTTGCAGTATGTATGCAGTTGATCAAATATAATAGATGCACTTGTGGAGGTAGAAAAACAAAGTTCTTTAAAGATAAAGTGTGAATGCTCTAATCCAGGGTTGCCCACACTTTTTTGTGTGGGATTCTACTTTTCAAATTACAAACTCAATGAGATCTACCCCCACATAAAAAAATAAAAACTTGTGGTACCAACACATTTATCTATATATTTAATAAATCGAATAATTAAATTAAAAAGAAAGTTCAATTATGGTATTCTTCAATTTTCACATTACATTGAAAACACCAGGGTGCGGTTTGGAAAAGTCCACAAGCCTGGACTCAAACTCAGGACAAACAAAGCGCAACTGCGTTTTGGGCCACACCGCCCAAAATGTTATCGGAGGTGACAGCTGTCTCTCTGTGAAAATTTTTTAACGATTGACTGCAGAAATGTTAATCCATGTATTTATGACTTCAAGGTTAGACTACTGTAATGCTTTATTGGGTGGTTGTTCTGCACGCTTGGTAAACAAACTACAGCTAGTCCAAAATGCAGCAGCAAGAGTTCTTACTAGAACCAGGAAGTATGACCATATTAGCCCGGTCCTGTCCACACTGCACTGGCTCACTATCAAACATCGTATAGATTTTAAAATATTGCTTATTACTTATAAAGCCCTGAATGGTTTAGCACCTCAGTATTTGAATGAGCTCCTTTTACATTATACTCCTCTACGTCCGCTACGTTCTCAAAACTCAGGCAATTTGATAATACCTAGAATATCAAAATCAACTGCGGGCGGCAGATCCTTTTTACTATTTGGCGCCTAAACTCTGGAATAACCTACCTAACATTGTTCGGGAGGCAGACACACTCTTGCAGTTTAAATCTAGATTAAAGACCCATCTCTTTAACCTGGCATACACATAACATACTAATATGCTTTTAATATCCAAATCCGTTAAAGGATTTTTAGGCTGCATTAATTAGGTAAACTGGAACCGGAACACTTCACATAACACCGTACTTTCTACATCATTAGAAGAATGGCATCTACGCTAATATTTGTCTGTTTCTCTCTTGTTCCGAGGTCACCGTGGCCACCAGATCCAGTCTGTGTCCAGATCAGAGGGTCACTGCAGTCACCCGGATCCAGTACGTATCCAGACCAGATGGTGGATCAGCACCTAGAAAGGACCTCTACTGCCCTGAAAGACAGCGGAGACCAGGACAACTAGAGCCCCAGATACAGATCCCCTGTAAAGACCTTGTGTCAGAGGAGCACCAGGACAAGACCACAGGAAACCGATGATTCTTCTGCACAATCTGACTTTGCTGCAGCCTGGAATTGAACTACTGATTTCGTCTGGTCAGAGGAGAACTGGCCCCCCAACTGAGCCTGGTTTCTCCCAAGGTTTTTTTCTCCATTCTGTCACCGATGGAGTTTCGGTTCCTTGCCGCTGTCGCCTCTGGCTTGCTTAGTTGGGGTCACTTCATCTACAGCGATATCATTGACTTGATTGCAAATTAAAACAGACACTATTTCAACTGAACAGAGATGGCATCAATGAATTCAATGATGAACTGCCTTTAACTATCATTTTGCATTATTGAGACACTGTTTTCCAAATGAATGTTGTTCAGTGCTTTGGCGCAATGTATTTTGTTTAAAGCACTATATAAATAAAGGTGATTGATTGATTGATTGACTGCCCTAATTGAAATACTCCATAATCTATAGTCTTCGCTGACTTATTACAGCTTCACTTCTCTGTGTTCAGTTTCTTGCGGGATCACTGTCTTGGATGGTGATGTTGAGTGGTGTCCCTCCACACCATATCTATGGGAAGGAACCAAGGTGTCCGGTGGTGTGATGCTCTCACTCACCCTTGCTCAGCTGAGTCACTCTTCCCATAGCGAATACCTGCTTTATATCTCTCATAGACAGTGAAGATCAATAGTGAAGCTTCGCTCGGTGGGTCACGGTTGGGGTCCAGTTCAGCTTCTCGCGGGAGGCAGACTTTGTCTGTTTTGTCTTTCATTAATGTTTCTTCCAATGTCGTGTCTTTACACTTTGCTTTGTCTTTTTGTCTTCCATGTGTTGCACCTCCTTTCCTCCCTTGTTCATGCTCTCTTGTTTAACCCTTGTCTTGTTCTCATTTCATTAATTGTGGTCACCTGGCCCCTGTATATTTTCCTCCCTTTATATTGTTCAGTTTCATCTTCTTGTGTTGGCTGGTTTGTATTGTTGCTCTAGAGACAGTTACTGACTTGCTGCTTTGTTTTCCAGTCTTGCGCTTTTTTTTGCTGCGATTGTGTGTAGTTTTTGCTTTTGATTTGCTATTTTTATCTTCATTGATCTTGCTCATGTTTACTCGTAATGTTTTCTTTAGTTGTTCATCAGTATCATTTCTAGTCTTGTATTCTTCTTATTGCTTTGATTGGATACTGGTAGTCTAATCTTATATATTTCCTTATTTGTCTAGTTTTTCTTTTCTCCTTTTCCTGCATAATGTTTTCCATTTTATTACATCATGTTGTTTCTCCTTGTGTTGTGCCGAGTTGTGATTTGCTGTCATGAGTGGTGTCTTGTTGTGTTTTCTTGTGTGATCGTGCTGTGTTTTCCCTCCAGTCCTGCTTTACCAGCCTGACACCTGTATCACAAATACTCTGTTTGCAGTATGTATGCAGTTGATCAAATATAATAGATGCACTTGTGGAGGTAGAAAAACAAAGTTCTTTAAAGATGAAGTGTGAATGCTCTAATCCAGGGGTGCCCACACTTTTTTGTGTGGGATTCTACTTTTCAAATTACAATCTCAGTGAGATCTACCCCCACATAAAAAAATAAAAACTTGTGGGGACCAACACATTTATCTATATATTTAATTAATCTAATAATGAAATTAAAAAGAAAGTTCAATTATGGTATTCTTCAGTTTTCACATTATATTGAAAACACCAGGGTGTGGTTTGGAAAACTCCACAAGCCTGGACTCAAACTCAGGACAAACAAAGCGCAACTGCGTTTTGTGCCACACCGCCCAAAATGTTATCGGAGGTGACAGCTGTCTCTCTGTGAAAATTTTTCAACGGTTGACAGCCCTAATTGAAATATTCCATAATCTATAGTCTTCGCTGACTTATTACAGCTTCACTTCTCTGTGTTCAGTTTCCTGCGGGATCACTGTCTTGGATGGTGATGTTGAGTGGTGTCCCTCCACACCATATCTATGGGAAGGAACCAAGGTGTCCGGTGGTGTGATGCTCTCACTCACCCTTGCTCAGCTGAGTCACTCTTACCATAGCGAATACCTGCTTTATATCTCTCACTGACAGTGAAGATCAATAGTGAAGCTTCGCTCGGTGGGTGATGGTTGGGGTCCAGTTCAGCTTCTCGCGGGAGGCAGACTTTGTCTGTTTTGTCTTTTCATGAATGTTTCTTCCAATGTCGTGTCTTTACACTTTGCTTTGTCTTTGTGTCTTCCATGTGTTGCACCTCCTTTCCTCCCTTTTCATGCTCTCTTGTTTAACCCTTGTCTTGTTCTCATTTCATTAATTGTGGTCACCTGGCCCCTGTATATTTTCCTCCCTTTATATTGTTCAGTTTCATCTTCTTGTGTTGGCTGGTTTGTCTTGTTGCTCTAGAGACAGTAACTGACTTGCTGCTTTGTTTTCCAGTCTTGCGCTGTTTTTTGCTGCGATTGTGTGTAGTTTTTGCTTTTGATTTGCTATTTTTATCTTCATTGATCTTGCTCATATTTACTCGTAATGTTTTCTTTAGTTGTTCATCAGTATTCTTTCTAGTCTAGTATTCTCCTTATTGCTTTGATTTGATACTGGTAGTCTAATCTTATATGTTTACTTATTTGTCTAGTTTTTCTTTTCTTCTTTTTCTTGCATAATTTTTTCCATTTTATTACATCATGTTGTTTCTCCTTGTGTTGTGCCGAGTTGTGATTTGCTGTCTTCAGTGGTGTCTTGTTGTGTTTTCTTGTGTGATCGTGCTGTGTTTTCCCTCCAGTCCTGCTTTACCAGCCTGACACCAGTAACACAAATACTCTGTTTGCAGTATGTATGCAGTTGATCAAATATAATAGATGCACTTGTGGAGGTAGAAAAACAAAGTTCTTTAAAGATAAAGTGTGAATGCTCTAATCCAGGGTTGCCCACACTTTTTTGTGTGGGATTCTACTTTTCAAATTACAAACTCAATGAGATCTACCCCCACATAAAAAAATAAAAACTTGTGGTACCAACACATTTATCTATATATTTAATAAATCGAATAATTAAATTAAAAAGAAAGTTCAATTATGGTATTCTTCAATTTTCACATTACATTGAAAACACCAGGGTGCGGTTTGGAAAAGTCCAAAAGCCTGGACTCAAACTCAGGACAAACAAAGCGCAACTGCGTTTTGTGCCACACCGCCCAAAATGTTATCGGAGGTGACAGCTGTCTCTCTGTGAAAATTTTTTAACGATTGACTGCCCTAATTGAAATACTCCATAATCTATAGTCTTCGCTGACTTATTACAGCTTCACTTCTCTGTGTTCAGTTTCTTGCGGGATCACTGTCTTGGATGGTGATGTTGAGTGGTGTCCCTCCACACCATATCTATGGGAAGGAACCAAGGTGTCCGGTGGTGTGATGCTCTCACTCACCCTTGCTCAGCTGAGTCACTCTTACCATAGCGAATACCTGCTTTATATCTCTCACTGACAGTGAAGATCAATAGTGAAGCTTCGCTCTGTGGGTGACGGTTGGGGTCCAGTTCAGCTTCTCGCGGGAGGCAGACTTTGTCTGTTTTGTCTTTCATTAATGTTTCTTCCAATGTCGTGTCTTTACACTTTGCTTTGTCTTTTTGTCTTCCATGTGTTGCACCTCCTTTCCTCCCTTGTTCATGCTCTCTTGTTTAACCCTTGTCTTGTTCTCATTTCATTAATTGTGGTCACCTGGCCCCTGTATATTTTCCTCCCTTTATATTGTTCAGTTTCATCTTCTTGTGTTGGCTGGTTTATCTTGTTGCTCTAGAGACAGTTACTGACTTGCTGCTTTGTTTTCCAGTCTTGCGCTGTTTTTTGCTGCTATTGTGGGTAGTTTTCGCTTTTGATTTGCTATTTTTATCTTCATTGATCTTGCTCATGTTTACTCGTAATGTTTTCTTTAGTTGTTCATCAGTATTCTTTCTAGTCTAGTATTCTCCTTATTGCTTTGATTTGATACTGGTAGTCTAATCTTATATGTTTACTTATTTGTCTAGTTTTTCTTTTCTTCTTTTTCTTGCATAATTTTTTCCATTTTATTACATCATGTTGTTTCTCCTTGTGTTGTGCCGAGTTGTGATTTGATGTCATGAGTGGTGTCTTGTTGTGTTTTCTTGTGTGATCGTGCTGTGTTTTCCCTCCAGTCCTGCTTTACCAGCCTGACACCTGTATCACAAATACTCTGTTTGCAGTATGTATGCAGTTGATCAAATATAATAGATGCACTTGTGGAGGTAGAAAAACAAAGTTCTTTAAAGATAAAGTGTGAATGCTCTAATCCAGGGGTGCCCACACTTTTTTGTGTGGGATTCTACTTTTCAAATTACAAACTCAATGAGATCTACCCCCACATAAAAAAATTAAAACTTGTGGGGACCAACACATTTATCTATATATTTAATTAATCTAATAATTAAATTAAAAAAAAGTTCAATTATGGTATTCTTCAATTTTTTCAATTACATTGAAAACACCAGGGTGTGGTTTGGAAAGGTCCACAAGCCTGGACTCAAACTCAGGACAAACAAAGCGCAACTGCGTTTTGTGCCACGCCGCCCAAAATGTTATCGGAGGTGACAACTGTCTCTCTGTGAAAATTTTTAACGATTGACTGCCCTAATTGAAATACTCCATAATCTATAGTCTTCGCTGACTTATTGCAGCTTCACTTCTCTGTGTTCAGTTTCTTGCGGGATCACTGTCTTGGATGGTGATGTTGAGTGGTGTCCCTCCACACCATATCTATGGGAAGGAACCAAGGTGTCCGGTGGTGTGATGCTCTCACTCACCCTTGCTCAGCTGAGTCACTCTTACCATAGCGAATACCTGCTTTATATCTCTCACTGACAGTGAAGATCAATAGTGAAGCTTCGCTCGGTGGGTGACGGTTGGGGTCCAGTTCAGCTTCTCGCGGGAGGCAGACTTTGTCTGTTTTGTCTTTCATTAATGTTTCTTCCAATGTCGTGTCTTTACACTTTGCTTTGTCTTTTTGTCTTCCATGTGTTGCACCTCCTTTCCTCCCTTGTTCATGCTCTCTTGTTTAACCCTTGTCTTGTTCTCATTTCATTAATTGTGGTCACCTGGCCCCTGTATATTTTCCTCCCTTTATATTGTTCAGTTTCATCTTCTTGTGTTGGCTGGTTTATCTTGTTGCTCTAGAGACAGTTACTGACTTGCTGCTTTGTTTTCCAGTCTTGCGCTGTTTTTTGCTGCTATTGTGGGTAGTTTTCGCTTTTGATTTGCTATTTTTATCTTCATTGTGTCAGGACAGATGAGGACCCAAGAGCGGAATGAGGCTGGAGAACAGAGTTTATTTCAGAGGACGACTTAACGTCAAAAACAAAACAAAATAAAACAAAACCCCTCAAGGAGGAGAGAAAAAGTCTTGACTTCACGCTGCTCAGCGGGCAGGTCGAGCGCTCAGCCTCCGCGAACGCCAGGAGAGAGGAAGCAACAAATCCAACAACGGCAGGCAGGAGAATAGTCGGGCAGACAAGGGGTCAAGCGAGGTGGAAACAGGGCTGAGAACGGCGGGCAGTATCAGAATCAAAAACAGTCCAGATCGATAACCAGAAGAGCGGTCCGAAATCCTCTGAGGGCAAAACACAGGTTACACTAACTGGGCAGACAAACCAACCAGCAAACTGACCAGAACAGGACAGAACCGAAGCCAAAGGGTCACAGAACACACTGACAAGGAAGGGTGAAAACCAAGCAGAATAAATAGGGTGAGTAATGAGATAACGGGAACAGGTGAGTAATGAGATAGAGGGGGAACAGGTGCATCGGACAAGCCGCAGCCTAGATTGCAAAGCGAGATCAGCTGGCGCTAGGGCGAAGGGAAGAAAAACCAGAAAAATATAAAAAAATCAGAGAGAAAGAAAAGAAAGTAAAGAAAATGAAAACAAGTGTAGAAAAATGAGTAGAAACGAAAAAATAAATATAAAAACGAACGAAGTAAGAAAAAGGAAGAAAAAAGGACAGATCATACCCGAGTCCTGACACATTGATCTTGCTCATGTTTACTCGTAATGTTTTCTTTAGTTGTTCATCAGTATTCTTTCTAGTCTAGTATTCTCCTTATTGCTTTGATTTGATACTGGTAGTCTAATCTTATATGTTTACTTATTTGTCTAGTTTTTCTTTTCTTCTTTTTCTTGCATAATTTTTTCCATTTTATTACATCATGTTGTTTCTCCTTGTGTTGTGCCGAGTTGTGATTTGATGTCATGAGTGGTGTCTTGTTGTGTTTTCTTGTGTGATCGTGCTATGTTTTCCCTCCAGTCCTGCTTTACCAGCCTGACACCTGTATCACAAATACTCTGTTTGCAGTATGTATGCAGTTGATCAAATATAATAGATGCACTTGTGGAGGTAGAAAAACAAAGTTCTTTAAAGATAAAGTGTGAATGCTCTAATCCAGGGGTGCCCACACTTTTTTGTGTGGGATTCTACTTTTCAAATTACAAACTCAATGAGATCTACCCCCACATAAAAAAATTAAAACTTGTGGGGACCAACACATTTATCTATATATTTAATTAATCTAATAATTAAATTAAAAAAAAGTTCAATTATGGTATTCTTCAATTTTTTCAATTACATTGAAAACACCAGGGTGTGGTTTGGAAAGGTCCACAAGCCTGGACTCAAACTCAGGACAAACAAAGCGCAACTGCGTTTTGTGCCACGCCGCCCAAAATGTTATAGGAGGTGACAACTGTCTCTCTGTGAAAATTTTTAACGATTGACTGCCCTAATTGAAATACTCCATAATCTATAGTCTTCGCTGACTTATTGCAGCTTCACTTCTCTGTGTTCAGTTTCTTGCGGGATCACTGTCTTGGATGGTGATGTTGAGTGGTGTCCCTCCACACCATATCTATGGGAAGGAACCAAGGTGTCCGGTGGTGTGATGCTCTCACTCACCCTTGCTCAGCTGAGTCACTCTTACCATAGCGAATACCTGCTTTATATCTCTCACTGACAGTGAAGATCAATAGTGAAGCTTCGCTCGGTGGGTGACGGTTGGGGTCCAGTTCAGCTTCTCGCGGGAGGCAGACTTTGTCTGTTTTGTCTTTTCATTAATGTTTCTTTCAATGTCGTGTCTTTACACTTTGCTTTGTCTTTGTGTCTTCCATGTGTTGCACCTCCTTTCCTCCCTTGTTCATGCTCTCTTGTTTAACCCTTGTCTTGTTCTCATTTCATTAATTGTGGTCACCTGGCCCCTGTATATTTTCCTCCCTTTATATTGTTCAGTTTCATCTTCTTGAGTTGGCTGGTTTGTCTTGTTGCTCTAGAGACAGTAACTGACTTGCTGCTTTGTTTTCCAGTCTTGCGCTGTTTTTTTGCTGCGATTGTGTGTAGTTTTTGCTTTTGATTTGCTATTTTTATCTTCATTGATCTTGCTCATATTCACTCGTAATGTTTTCTTTAGTTGTTCATCAGTATTCTTTCTAGTCTAGTATTCTCCTTATTGCTTTGATTTGATACTGGTAGTCTAATCTTATATGTTTACTTATTTGTCTAGTTTTTCTTTTCTTCTTTTTCTTGCATAATTTTTTCCATTTTATTACATCATGTTGTTTCTCCTTGTGTTGTGCCGAGTTGTGATTTGCTGTCTTGAGTGGTGTCTTGTTGTGTTTTCTTGTGTGATCGTGCTGTGTTTTCCCTCCAGTCCTGCTTTACCAGCCTGACACCTGTAACACAAATACTCTGTTTGCAGTATGTATGCAGTTGATCAAATATAATAGATGCACTTGTGGAGGTAGAAAAACAAAGTTCTTTAAAGATAAAGTGTGAATGCTCTAATCCAGGGTTGCCCACACTTTTTTGTGTGGGATTCTACTTTTCAAATTACAAACTCAATGAGATCTACCCCCACATAAAAAAATAAAAACTTGTGGTACCAACACATTTATCTATATATTTAATAAATCTAATAATTAAATTAAAAAGAAAGTTCAATTATGGTATTCTTCAATTTTCACATTACATTGAAAACACCAGGGTGCGGTTTGGAAAAGTCCACAAGCCTGGACTCAAACTCAGGACAAACAAAGCGCAACTGCGTTTTGGGCCACACCGCCCAAAATGTTATCGGAGGTGACAGCTGTCTCTCTGTGAAAATTTTTTAACGATTGACTGCAGAAATGTTAATCCATGTATTTATGACTTCAAGGTTAGACTACTGTAATGCTTTATTGGGTGGTTGTTCTGCACGCTTGGTAAACAAACTACAGCTAGTCCAAAATGCAGCAGCAAGAGTTCTTACTAGAACCAGGAAGTATGACCATATTAGCCCGGTCCTGTCCACACTGCACTGGCTCACTATCAAACATCGTATAGATTTTAAAATATTGCTTATTACTTATAAAGCCCTGAATGGTTTAGCACCTCAGTATTTGAATGAGCTCCTTTTACATTATACTCCTCTACGTCCGCTACGTTCTCAAAACTCAGGCAATTTGATAATACCTAGAATATCAAAATCAACTGCGGGCGGCAGATCCTTTTTACTATTTGGCGCCTAAACTCTGGAATAACCTACCTAACATTGTTCGGGAGGCAGACACACTCTTGCAGTTTAAATCTAGATTAAAGACCCATCTCTTTAACCTGGCATACACATAACATACTAATATGCTTTTAATATCCAAATCCGTTAAAGGATTTTTAGGCTGCATTAATTAGGTAAACTGGAACCGGAACACTTCACATAACACCGTACTTTCTACATCATTAGAAGAATGGCATCTACGCTAATATTTGTCTGTTTCTCTCTTGTTCCGAGGTCACCGTGGCCACCAGATCCAGTCTGTGTCCAGATCAGAGGGTCACTGCAGTCACCCGGATCCAGTACGTATCCAGACCAGATGGTGGATCAGCACCTAGAAAGGACCTCTACTGCCCTGAAAGACAGCGGAGACCAGGACAACTAGAGCCCCAGATACAGATCCCCTGTAAAGACCTTGTGTCAGAGGAGCACCAGGACAAGACCACAGGAAACCGATGATTCTTCTGCACAATCTGACTTTGCTGCAGCCTGGAATTGAACTACTGATTTCGTCTGGTCAGAGGAGAACTGGCCCCCCAACTGAGCCTGGTTTCTCCCAAGGTTTTTTTCTCCATTCTGTCACCGATGGAGTTTCGGTTCCTTGCCGCTGTCGCCTCTGGCTTGCTTAGTTGGGGTCACTTCATCTACAGCGATATCATTGACTTGATTGCAAATTAAAACAGACACTATTTCAACTGAACAGAGATGGCATCAATGAATTCAATGATGAACTGCCTTTAACTATCATTTTGCATTATTGAGACACTGTTTTCCAAATGAATGTTGTTCAGTGCTTTGGCGCAATGTATTTTGTTTAAAGCACTATATAAATAAAGGTGATTGATTGATTGATTGACTGCCCTAATTGAAATACTCCATAATCTATAGTCTTCGCTGACTTATTACAGCTTCACTTCTCTGTGTTCAGTTTCTTGCGGGATCACTGTCTTGGATGGTGATGTTGAGTGGTGTCCCTCCACACCATATCTATGGGAAGGAACCAAGGTGTCCGGTGGTGTGATGCTCTCACTCACCCTTGCTCAGCTGAGTCACTCTTCCCATAGCGAATACCTGCTTTATATCTCTCATAGACAGTGAAGATCAATAGTGAAGCTTCGCTCGGTGGGTCACGGTTGGGGTCCAGTTCAGCTTCTCGCGGGAGGCAGACTTTGTCTGTTTTGTCTTTCATTAATGTTTCTTCCAATGTCGTGTCTTTACACTTTGCTTTGTCTTTTTGTCTTCCATGTGTTGCACCTCCTTTCCTCCCTTGTTCATGCTCTCTTGTTTAACCCTTGTCTTGTTCTCATTTCATTAATTGTGGTCACCTGGCCCCTGTATATTTTCCTCCCTTTATATTGTTCAGTTTCATCTTCTTGTGTTGGCTGGTTTGTATTGTTGCTCTAGAGACAGTTACTGACTTGCTGCTTTGTTTTCCAGTCTTGCGCTTTTTTTTGCTGCGATTGTGTGTAGTTTTTGCTTTTGATTTGCTATTTTTATCTTCATTGATCTTGCTCATGTTTACTCGTAATGTTTTCTTTAGTTGTTCATCAGTATCATTTCTAGTCTTGTATTCTTCTTATTGCTTTGATTGGATACTGGTAGTCTAATCTTATATATTTCCTTATTTGTCTAGTTTTTCTTTTCTCCTTTTCCTGCATAATGTTTTCCATTTTATTACATCATGTTGTTTCTCCTTGTGTTGTGCCGAGTTGTGATTTGCTGTCATGAGTGGTGTCTTGTTGTGTTTTCTTGTGTGATCGTGCTGTGTTTTCCCTCCAGTCCTGCTTTACCAGCCTGACACCTGTATCACAAATACTCTGTTTGCAGTATGTATGCAGTTGATCAAATATAATAGATGCACTTGTGGAGGTAGAAAAACAAAGTTCTTTAAAGATGAAGTGTGAATGCTCTAATCCAGGGGTGCCCACACTTTTTTGTGTGGGATTCTACTTTTCAAATTACAAACTCAGTGAGATCTACCCCCACATAAAAAAATAAAAACTTGTGGGGACCAACACATTTATCTATATATTTAATTAATCTAATAATGAAATTAAAAAGAAAGTTCAATTATGGTATTCTTCAGTTTTCACATTATATTGAAAACACCAGGGTGTGGTTTGGAAAACTCCACAAGCCTGGACTCAAACTCAGGACAAACAAAGCGCAACTGCGTTTTGTGCCACACCGCCCAAAATGTTATCGGAGGTGACAGCTGTCTCTCTGTGAAAATTTTTCAACGGTTGACAGCCCTAATTGAAATATTCCATAATCTATAGTCTTTGCTGACTTATTACAGCTTCACTTCTCTGTGTTCAGTTTCCTGCGGGATCACTGTCTTGGATGGTGATGTTGAGTGGTGTCCCTCCACACCATATCTATGGGAAGGAACCAAGGTGTCCGGTGGTGTGATGCTCTCACTCACCCTTGCTCAGCTGAGTCACTCTTACCATAGCGAATACCTGCTTTATATCTCTCACTGACAGTGAAGATCAATAGTGAAGCTTCGCTCGGTGGGTGACGGTTGGGGTCCAGTTCAGCTTCTCGCGGGAGGCAGACTTTGTCTGTTTTGTCTTTTCATGAATGTTTCTTCCAATGTCGTGTCTTTACACTTTGCTTTGTCTTTGTGTCTTCCATGTGTTGCACCTCCTTTCCTCCCTTTTCATGCTCTCTTGTTTAACCCTTGTCTTGTTCTCATTTCATTAATTGTGGTCACCTGGCCCCTGTATATTTTCCTCCCTTTATATTGTTCAGTTTCATCTTCTTGTGTTGGCTGGTTTGTCTTGTTGCTCTAGAGACAGTAACTGACTTGCTGCTTTGTTTTCCAGTCTTGCGCTGTTTTTTGCTGCGATTGTGTGTAGTTTTTGCTTTTGATTTGCTATTTTTATCTTCATTGATCTTGCTCATATTTACTCGTAATGTTTTCTTTAGTTGTTCATCAGTATTCTTTCTAGTCTAGTATTCTCCTTATTGCTTTGATTTGATACTGGTAGTCTAATCTTATATATTTACTTATTTGTCTAGTTTTTCTTTTCTTCTTTTTCTTGCATAATTTTTTCCATTTTATTACATCATGTTGTTTCTCCTTGTGTTGTGCCGAGTTGTGATTTGCTGTCTTCAGTGGTGTCTTGTTGTGTTTTCTTGTGTGATCGTGCTGTGTTTTCCCTCCAGTCCTGCTTTACCAGCCTGACACCTGTAACACAAATACTCTGTTTGCAGTATGTATGCAGTTGATCAAATATAATAGATGCACTTGTGGAGGTAGAAAAACAAAGTTCTTTAAAGATAAAGTGTGAATGCTCTAATCCAGGGTTGCCCACACTTTTTTGTGTGGGATTCTACTTTTCAAATTACAAACTCAATGAGATCTACCCCCACATAAAAAAATAAAAACTTGTGGTACCAACACATTTATCTATATATTTAATAAATCGAATAATTAAATTAAAAAGAAAGTTCAATTATGGTATTCTTCAATTTTCACATTACATTGAAAACACCAGGGTGCGGTTTGGAAAAGTCCACAAGCCTGGACTCAAACTCAGGACAAACAAAGCGCAACTGCGTTTTGTGCCACACCGCCCAAAATGTTATCGGAGGTGACAGCTGTCTCTCTGTGAAAATTTTTTAACGATTGACTGCCCTAATTGAAATACTCCATAATCTATAGTCTTCGCTGACTTATTACAGCTTCACTTCTCTGTGTTCAGTTTCTTGCGGGATCACTGTCTTGGATGGTGATGTTGAGTGGTGTCCCTCCACACCATATCTATGGGAAGGAACCAAGGTGTCCGGTGGTGTGATGCTCTCACTCACCCTTGCTCAGCTGAGTCACTCTTCCCATAGCGAATACCTGCTTTATATCTCTCATTGACAGTGAAGATCAATAGTGAAGCTTCGCTCGGTGGCTCACGGTTGGGGTCCAGTTCAGCTTCTCGCGGGAGGCAGACTTTGTCTGTTTTGTCTTTCATTAATGTTTCTTCCAATGTCATGTCTTTACACTTTGCTTTGTCTTTTTGTCTTCCATGTGTTGCACCTCCTTTCCTCCCTTGTTCATGCTCTCTTGTTTAACCCTTGTCTTGTTCTCATTTCATTAATTGTGGTCACCTGGCCCCTGTATATTTTCCTCCCTTTATATTGTTCAGTTTCATCTTCTTGTGTTGGCTGGTTTGTATTGTTGCTCTAGAGACAGTTACTGACTTGCTGCTTTGTTTTCCAGTCTTGCGCTTTTTTTTGCTGCGATTGTGTGTAGTTTTTGCTTTTGATTTGCTATTTTTATCTTCATTGATCTTGCTCATGTTTACTCGTAATGTTTTCTTTAGTTGTTCATCAGTATCATTTCTAGTCTTGTATTCTTCTTATTGCTTTGATTGGATACTGGTAGTCTAATCTTATATATTTCCTTATTTGTCTAGTTTTTCTTTTCTCCTTTTCCTGCATAATGTTTTCCATTTTATTACATCATGTTGTTTCTCCTTGTGTTGTGCCGAGTTGTGATTTGCTGTCATGAGTGGTGTCTTGTTGTGTTTTCTTGTGTGATCGTGCTGTGTTTTCCCTCCAGTCCTGCTTTACCAGCCTGACACCTGTATCACAAATACTCTGTTTGCAGTATGTATGCAGTTGATCAAATATAATAGATGCACTTGTGGAGGTAGAAAAACAAAGTTCTTTAAAGATAAAGTGTGAATGCTCTAATCCAGGGGTGCCCACACTTTTTTGTGTGGGATTCTACTTTTCAAATTACAAACTCAGTGAGATCTACCCCCACATAAAAAAATAAAAACTTGTGGGGACCAACACATTTATCTATATATTTAATTAATCTAATAATGAAATTAAAAAGAAAGTTCAATTATGGTATTCTTCAGTTTTCACATTACATTGAAAACACCAGGGTGTGGTTTGGAAAACTCCACAAGCCTGGACTCAAACTCAGGACAAACAAAGCGCAACTGCGTTTTGTGCCACACCGCCCAAAATGTTATCGGAGGTGACAGCTGTCTCTCTGTGAAAATTTTTTAACGATTGACAGCCCTAATTGAAATATTCCATAATCTATAGTCTTCGCTGACTTATTACAGCTTCACTTCTCTGTGTTCAGTTTCCTGCGGGATCACTGTCTTGGATGGTGATGTTGAGTGGTGTCCCTCCACACCATATCTATGGGAAGGAACCAAGGTGTCCGGTGGTGTGATGCTCTCACTCACCCTTGCTCAGCTGAGTCACTCTTACCATAGCGAATACCTGCTTTATATCTCTCACTGACAGTGAAGATCAATAGTGAAGCTTCGCTCGGTGGGTGACGGTTGGGGTCCAGTTCAGCTTCTCGCGGGAGGCAGACTTTGTCTGTTTTGTCTTTTCATGAATGTTTCTTCCAATGTCGTGTCTTTACACTTTGCTTTGTCTTTGTGTCTTCCATGTGTTGCACCTCCTTTCCTCCCTTTTCATGCTCTCTTGTTTAACCCTTGTCTTGTTCTCATTTCATTAATTGTGGTCACCTGGCCCCTGTATATTTTCCTCCCTTTATATTGTTCAGTTTCATCTTCTTGTGTTGGCTGGTTTGTCTTGTTGCTCTAGAGACAGTAACTGACTTGCTGCTTTGTTTTCCAGTCTTGCGCTGTTTTTTGCTGCGATTGTGTGTAGTTTTTGCTTTTGATTTGCTATTTTTATCTTCATTGATCTTGCTCATATTTACTCGTAATGTTTTCTTTAGTTGTTCATCAGTATTCTTTCTAGTCTAGTATTCTCCTTATTGCTTTGATTTGATACTGGTAGTCTAATCTTATATGTTTACTTATTTGTCTAGTTTTTCTTTTCTTCTTTTTCTTGCATAATTTTTTCCATTTTATTACATCATGTTGTTTCTCCTTGTGTTGTGCCGAGTTGTGATTTGCTGTCTTGAGTGGTGTCTTGTTGTGTTTTCTTGTGTGATCGTGCTGTGTTTTCCCTCCAGTCCTGCTTTACCAGCCTGACACCAGTAACACAAATACTCTGTTTGCAGTATGTATGCAGTTGATCAAATATAATAGATGCACTTGTGGAGGTAGAAAAACAAAGTTCTTTAAAGATAAAGTGTGAATGCTCTAATCCAGGGTTGCCCACACTTTTTTGTGTGGGATTCTACTTTTCAAATTACAAACTCAATGAGATCTACCCCCACATAAAAAAATAAAAACTTGTGGTACCAACACATTTATCTATATATTTAATAAATCGAATAATTAAATTAAAAAGAAAGTTCAATTATAGTATTCTTCAATTTTCACATTACATTGAAAACACCAGGGTGCGGTTTGGAAAAGTCCACAAGCCTGGACTCAAACTCAGGACAAACAAAGCGCAACTGCGTTTTGTGCCACACCGCCCAAAATGTTATCGGAGGTGACAGCTGTCTCTCTGTGAAAATTTTTTAACGATTGACTGCCCTAATTGAAATACTCCATAATCTATAGTCTTCGCTGACTTATTACAGCTTCACTTCTCTGTGTTCAGTTTCTTGCGGGATCACTGTCTTGGATGGTGATGTTGAGTGGTGTCCCTCCACACCATATCTATGGGAAGGAACCAAGGTGTCCGGTGGTGTGATGCTCTCACTCACCCTTGCTCAGCTGAGTCACTCTTACCATAGCGAATACCTGCTTTATATCTCTCACTGACAGTGAAGATCAATAGTGAAGCTTCGCTCGGTGGGTGACGGTTGGGGTCCAGTTCAGCTTCTCGCGGGAGGCAGACTTTGTCTGTTTTGTCTTTCATTAATGTTTCTTCCAATGTCGTGTCTTTACACTTTGCTTTGTCTTTTTGTCTTCCATGTGTTGCACCTCCTTTCCTCCCTTGTTCATGCTCTCTTGTTTAACCCTTGTCTTGTTCTCATTTCATTAATTGTGGTCACCTGGCCCCTGTATATTTTCCTCCCTTTATATTGTTCAGTTTCATCTTCTTGTGTTGGCTGGTTTGTATTGTTGCTCTAGAGACAGTTACTGACTTGCTGCTTTGTTTTCCAGTCTTGCGCTTTTTTTTGCTGCTATTGTGGGTAGTTTTCGCTTTTGATTTGCTATTTTTATCTTCATTGATCTTGCTCATGTTTACTCGTAATGTTTTCTTTAGTTGTTCATCAGTATCATTTCTAGTCTTGTATTCTTCTTATTGCTTTGATTGGATACTGGTAGTCTAATCTTATATATTTCCTTATTTGTCTAGTTTTTCTTTTCTCCTTTTCCTGCATAATGTTTTCCATTTTATTACATCATGTTGTTTCTCCTTGTGTTGTGCCGAGTTGTGATTTGCTGTCATGAGTGGTGTCTTGTTGTGTTTTCTTGTGTGATCGTGCTGTGTTTTCCCTCCAGTCCTGCTTTACCAGCCTGACACCTGTATCACAAATACTCTGTTTGCAGTATGTATGCAGTTGATCAAATATAATAGATGCACTTGTGGAGGTAGAAAAACAAAGTTCTTTAAAGATAAAGTGTGAATGCTCTAATCCAGGGGTGCCCACACTTTTTTGTGTGGGATTCTACTTTTCAAATTACAAACTCAGTGAGATCTACCCCCACATAAAAAAATAAAAACTTGTGGGGACCAACACATTTATCTATATATTTAATTAATCTAATAATGAAATTAAAAAGAAAGTTCAATTATGGTATTCTTCAGTTTTCACATTACATTGAAAACACCAGGGTGTGGTTTGGAAAACTCCACAAGCCTGGACTCAAACTCAGGACAAACAAAGCGCAACTGCGTTTTGTGCCACACCGCCCAAAATGTTATCGGAGGTGACAGCTGTCTCTCTGTGAAAATTTTTTAACGATTGACAGCCCTAATTGAAATATTCCATAATCTATAGTCTTCGCTGACTTATTACAGCTTCACTTCTCTGTGTTCAGTTTCCTGCGGGATCACTGTCTTGGATGGTGATGTTGAGTGGTGTCCCTCCACACCATATCTATGGGAAGGAACCAAGGTGTCCGGTGGTGTGATGCTCTCACTCACCCTTGCTCAGCTGAGTCACTCTTACCATAGCGAATACCTGCTTTATATCTCTCACTGACAGTGAAGATCAATAGTGAAGCTTCGCTCGGTGGGTCACGGTTGGGGTCCAGTTCAGCTTCTCGCGGGAGGCAGACTTTGTCTGTTTTGTCTTTTCATGAATGTTTCTTCCAATGTCGTGTCTTTACACTTTGCTTTGTCTTTGTGTCTTCCATGTGTTGCACCTCCTTTCCTCCCTTTTCATGCTCTCTTGTTTAACCCTTGTCTTGTTCTCATTTCATTAATTGTGGTCACCTGGCCCCTGTATATTTTCCTCCCTTTATATTGTTCAGTTTCATCTTCTTGTGTTGGCTGGTTTGTCTTGTTGCTCTAGAGACAGTAACTGACTTGCTGCTTTGTTTTCCAGTCTTGCGCTGTTTTTTGCTGCGATTGTGTGTAGTTTTTGCTTTTGATTTGCTATTTTTATCTTCATTGATCTTGCTCATATTTACTCGTAATGTTTTCTTTAGTTGTTCATCAGTATTCTTTCTAGTCTAGTATTCTCCTTATTGCTTTGATTTGATACTGGTAGTCTAATCTTATATGTTTACTTATTTGTCTAGTTTTTCTTTTCTTCTTTTTCTTGCATAATTTTTTCCATTTTATTACATCATGTTGTTTCTCCTTGTGTTGTGCCGAGTTGTGATTTGCTGTCTTGAGTGGTGTCTTGTTGTGTTTTCTTGTGTGATCGTGCTGTGTTTTCCCTCCAGTCCTGCTTTACCAGCCTGACACCAGTAACACAAATACTCTGTTTGCAGTATGTATGCAGTTGATCAAATATAATAGATGCACTTGTGGAGGTAGAAAAACAAAGTTCTTTAAAGATAAAGTGTGAATGCTCTAATCCAGGGTTGCCCACACTTTTTTGTGTGGGATTCTACTTTTCAAATTACAAACTCAATGAGATCTACCCCCACATAAAAAAATAAAAACTTGTGGTACCAACACATTTATCTATATATTTAATAAATCGAATAATTAAATTAAAAAGAAAGTTCAATTATAGTATTCTTCAATTTTCACATTACATTGAAAACACCAGGGTGCGGTTTGGAAAAGTCCACAAGCCTGGACTCAAACTCAGGACAAACAAAGCGCAACTGCGTTTTGTGCCACACCGCCCAAAATGTTATCGGAGGTGACAGCTGTCTCTCTGTGAAAATTTTTTAACGATTGACTGCCCTAATTGAAATACTCCATAATCTATAGTCTTCGCTGACTTATTACAGCTTCACTTCTCTGTGTTCAGTTTCTTGCGGGATCACTGTCTTGGATGGTGATGTTGAGTGGTGTCCCTCCACACCATATCTATGGGAAGGAACCAAGGTGTCCGGTGGTGTGATGCTCTCACTCACCCTTGCTCAGCTGAGTCACTCTTACCATAGCGAATACCTGCTTTATATCTCTCACTGACAGTGAAGATCAATAGTGAAGCTTCGCTCGGTGGGTGACGGTTGGGGTCCAGTTCAGCTTCTCGCGGGAGGCAGACTTTGTCTGTTTTGTCTTTCATTAATGTTTCTTCCAATGTCGTGTCTTTACACTTTGCTTTGTCTTTTTGTCTTCCATGTGTTGCACCTCCTTTCCTCCCTTGTTCATGCTCTCTTGTTTAACCCTTGTCTTGTTCTCATTTCATTAATTGTGGTCACCTGGCCCCTGTATATTTTCCTCCCTTTATATTGTTCAGTTTCATCTTCTTGTGTTGGCTGGTTTGTATTGTTGCTCTAGAGACAGTTACTGACTTGCTGCTTTGTTTTCCAGTCTTGCGCTGTTTTTTGCTGCTATTGTGGGTAGTTTTCGCTTTTGATTTGCTATTTTTATCTTCATTGATCTTGCTCATGTTTACTCGTAATGTTTTCTTTAGTTGTTCATCAGTATTCTTTCTAGTCTAGTATTCTCCTTATTGCTTTGATTTGATACTGGTAGTCTAATCTTATATATTTCCTTATTTGTCTAGTTTTTCTTTTCTTCTTTTTCTTGCATATTTTTTTCCATTTTATTACATCATGTTGTTTCTCCTTGTGTTGTGTTTTCTTGTGTGATCGTGCTGTGTTTTCCCTCCAGTCCTGCTTTACCAGCCTGACACCAGTAACACAAATACTCTGTTTGCAGTATGTATGCAGTTGATCAAATATAATAGATGCACTTGTGGAGGTAGAAAAACAAAGTTCTTTAAAGATAAAGTGTGAATGCTCTAATCCAGGGTTGCCCACACTTTTTTGTGTGGGATTCTACTTTTCAAATTACAAACTCAATGAGATCTACCCCCACATAAAAAAATAAAAACTTGTGGTACCAACACATTTATCTATATATTTAATAAATCGAATAATTAAATTAAAAAGAAAGTTCAATTATGGTATTCTTCAATTTTCACATTACATTGAAAACACCAGGGTGCGGTTTGGAAAAGTCCACAAGCCTGGACTCAAACTCAGGACAAACAAAGCGCAACTGCGTTTTGTGCCACACCGCCCAAAATGTTATCGGAGGTGACAGCTGTCTCTCTGTGAAAATTTTTTAACGATTGACTGCCCTAATTGAAATACTCCATAATCTATAGTCTTCGCTGACTTATTACAGCTTCACTTCTCTGTGTTCAGTTTCTTGCGGGATCACTGTCTTGGATGGTGATGTTGAGTGGTGTCCCTCCACACCATATCTATGGGAAGGAACCAAGGTGTCCGGTGGTGTGATGCTCTCACTCACCCTTGCTCAGCTGAGTCACTCTTACCATAGCGAATACCTGCTTTATATCTCTCACTGACAGTGAAGATCAATAGTGAAGCTTCGCTCTGTGGGTGACGGTTGGGGTCCAGTTCAGCTTCTCGCGGGAGGCAGACTTTGTCTGTTTTGTCTTTCATTAATGTTTCTTCCAATGTCGTGTCTTTACACTTTGCTTTGTCTTTTTGTCTTCCATGTGTTGCACCTCCTTTCCTCCCTTGTTCATGCTCTCTTGTTTAACCCTTGTCTTGTTCTCATTTCATTAATTGTGGTCACCTGGCCCCTGTATATTTTCCTCCCTTTATATTGTTCAGTTTCATCTTCTTGTGTTGGCTGGTTTATCTTGTTGCTCTAGAGACAGTTACTGACTTGCTGCTTTGTTTTCCAGTCTTGCGCTGTTTTTTGCTGCTATTGTGGGTAGTTTTCGCTTTTGATTTGCTATTTTTATCTTCATTGATCTTGCTCATGTTTACTCGTAATGTTTTCTTTAGTTGTTCATCAGTATTCTTTCTAGTCTAGTATTCTCCTTATTGCTTTGATTTGATACTGGTAGTCTAATCTTATATGTTTACTTATTTGTCTAGTTTTTCTTTTCTTCTTTTTCTTGCATAATTTTTTCCATTTTATTACATCATGTTGTTTCTCCTTGTGTTGTGCCGAGTTGTGATTTGATGTCATGAGTGGTGTCTTGTTGTGTTTTCTTGTGTGATCGTGCTATGTTTTCTCTCCAGTCCTGCTTTACCAGCCTGACACCTGTATCACAAATACTCTGTTTGCAGTATGTATGCAGTTGATCAAATATAATAGATGCACTTGTGGAGGTAGAAAAACAAAGTTCTTTAAAGATAAAGTGTGAATGCTCTAATCCAGGGGTGCCCACACTTTTTTGTGTGGGATTCTACTTTTCAAATTACAAACTCAATGAGATCTACCCCCACATAAAAAAATTAAAACTTGTGGGAACCAACACATTTATCTATATATTTAATTAATCTAATAATTAAATTAAAAAAAAGTTCAATTATGGTATTCTTCAATTTTTTCAATTACATTGAAAACACCAGGGTGTGGTTTGGAAAGGTCCACAAGCCTGGACTCAAACTCAGGACAAACAAAGCGCAACTGCGTTTTGTGCCACGCCGCCCAAAATGTTATAGGAGGTGACAACTGTCTCTCTGTGAAAATTTTTAACGATTGACTGCCCTAATTGAAATACTCCATAATCTATAGTCTTCGCTGACTTATTGCAGCTTCACTTCTCTGTGTTCAGTTTCTTGCGGGATCACTGTCTTGGATGGTGATGTTGAGTGGTGTCCCTCCACACCATATCTATGGGAAGGAACCAAGGTGTCCGGTGGTGTGATGCTCTCACTCACCCTTGCTCAGCTGAGTCACTCTTACCATAGCGAATACCTGCTTTATATCTCTCACTGACAGTGAAGATCAATAGTGAAGCTTCGCTCGGTGGGTGACGGTTGGGGTCCAGTTCAGCTTCTCGCGGGAGGCAGACTTTGTCTGTTTTGTCTTTTCATTAATGTTTCTTTCAATGTCGTGTCTTTACACTTTGCTTTGTCTTTGTGTCTTCCATGTGTTGCACCTCCTTTCCTCCCTTGTTCATGCTCTCTTGTTTAACCCTTGTCTTGTTCTCATTTCATTAATTGTGGTCACCTGGCCCCTGTATATTTTCCTCCCTTTATATTGTTCAGTTTCATCTTCTTGTGTTGGCTGGTTTGTCTTGTTGCTCTAGAGACAGTAACTGACTTGCTGCTTTGTTTTCCAGTCTTGCGCTGTTTTTTTGCTGCGATTGTGTGTAGTTTTTGCTTTTGATTTGCTATTTTTATCTTCATTGATCTTGCTCATATTCACTCGTAATGTTTTCTTTAGTTGTTCATCAGTATTCTTTCTAGTCTAGTATTCTCCTTATTGCTTTGATTTGATACTGGTAGTCTAATCTTATATGTTTACTTATTTGTCTAGTTTTTCTTTTCTTCTTTTTCTTGCATAATTTTTTCCATTTTATTACATCATGTTGTTTCTCCTTGTGTTGTGCCGAGTTGTGATTTGCTGTCTTGAGTGGTGTCTTGTTGTGTTTTCTTGTGTGATCGTGCTGTGTTTTCCCTCCAGTCCTGCTTTACCAGCCTGACACCTGTAACACAAATACTCTGTTTGCAGTATGTATGCAGTTGATCAAATATAATAGATGCACTTGTGGAGGTAGAAAAACAAAGTTCTTTAAAGATAAAGTGTGAATGCTCTAATCCAGGGTTGCCCACACTTTTTTGTGTGGGATTCTACTTTTCAAATTACAAACTCAATGAGATCTACCCCCACATAAAAAAATAAAAACTTGTGGTACCAACACATTTATCTATATATTTAATAAATCGAATAATTAAATTAAAAAGAAAGTTCAATTATGGTATTCTTCAATTTTCACATTACATTGAAAACACCAGGGTGCGGTTTGGAAAAGTCCACAAGCCTGGACTCAAACTCAGGACAAACAAAGCGCAACTGCGTTTTGGGCCACACCGCCCAAAATGTTATCGGAGGTGACAGCTGTCTCTCTGTGAAAATTTTTTAACGATTGACTGCAGAAATGTTAATCCATGTATTTATGACTTCAAGGTTAGACTACTGTAATGCTTTATTGGGTGGTTGTTCTGCACGCTTGGTAAACAAACTACAGCTAGTCCAAAATGCAGCAGCAAGAGTTCTTACTAGAACCAGGAAGTATGACCATATTAGCCCGGTCCTGTCCACACTGCACTGGCTCACTATCAAACATCGTATAGATTTTAAAATATTGCTTATTACTTATAAAGCCCTGAATGGTTTAGCACCTCAGTATTTGAATGAGCTCCTTTTACATTATACTCCTCTACGTCCGCTACGTTCTCAAAACTCAGGCAATTTGATAATACCTAGAATATCAAAATCAACTGCGGGCGGCAGATCCTTTTTACTATTTGGCGCCTAAACTCTGGAATAACCTACCTAACATTGTTCGGGAGGCAGACACACTCTTGCAGTTTAAATCTAGATTAAAGACCCATCTCTTTAACCTGGCATACACATAACATACTAATATGCTTTTAATATCCAAATCCGTTAAAGGATTTTTAGGCTGCATTAATTAGGTAAACTGGAACCGGAACACTTCACATAACACCGTACTTTCTACATCATTAGAAGAATGGCATCTACGCTAATATTTGTCTGTTTCTCTCTTGTTCCGAGGTCACCGTGGCCACCAGATCCAGTCTGTGTCCAGATCAGAGGGTCACTGCAGTCACCCGGATCCAGTACGTATCCAGACCAGATGGTGGATCAGCACCTAGAAAGGACCTCTACTGCCCTGAAAGACAGCGGAGACCAGGACAACTAGAGCCCCAGATACAGATCCCCTGTAAAGACCTTGTGTCAGAGGAGCACCAGGACAAGACCACAGGAAACCGATGATTCTTCTGCACAATCTGACTTTGCTGCAGCCTGGAATTGAACTACTGATTTCGTCTGGTCAGAGGAGAACTGGCCCCCCAACTGAGCCTGGTTTCTCCCAAGGTTTTTTTCTCCATTCTGTCACCGATGGAGTTTCGGTTCCTTGCCGCTGTCGCCTCTGGCTTGCTTAGTTGGGGTCACTTCATCTACAGCGATATCATTGACTTGATTGCAAATTAAAACAGACACTATTTCAACTGAACAGAGATGGCATCAATGAATTCAATGATGAACTGCCTTTAACTATCATTTTGCATTATTGAGACACTGTTTTCCAAATGAATGTTGTTCAGTGCTTTGGCGCAATGTATTTTGTTTAAAGCACTATATAAATAAAGGTGATTGATTGATTGATTGACTGCCCTAATTGAAATACTCCATAATCTATAGTCTTCGCTGACTTATTACAGCTTCACTTCTCTGTGTTCAGTTTCTTGCGGGATCACTGTCTTGGATGGTGATGTTGAGTGGTGTCCCTCCACACCATATCTATGGGAAGGAACCAAGGTGTCCGGTGGTGTGATGCTCTCACTCACCCTTGCTCAGCTGAGTCACTCTTCCCATAGCGAATACCTGCTTTATATCTCTCATAGACAGTGAAGATCAATAGTGAAGCTTCGCTCGGTGGGTCACGGTTGGGGTCCAGTTCAGCTTCTCGCGGGAGGCAGACTTTGTCTGTTTTGTCTTTCATTAATGTTTCTTCCAATGTCGTGTCTTTACACTTTGCTTTGTCTTTTTGTCTTCCATGTGTTGCACCTCCTTTCCTCCCTTGTTCATGCTCTCTTGTTTAACCCTTGTCTTGTTCTCATTTCATTAATTGTGGTCACCTGGCCCCTGTATATTTTCCTCCCTTTATATTGTTCAGTTTCATCTTCTTGTGTTGGCTGGTTTGTATTGTTGCTCTAGAGACAGTTACTGACTTGCTGCTTTGTTTTCCAGTCTTGCGCTTTTTTTTGCTGCGATTGTGTGTAGTTTTTGCTTTTGATTTGCTATTTTTATCTTCATTGATCTTGCTCATGTTTACTCGTAATGTTTTCTTTAGTTGTTCATCAGTATCATTTCTAGTCTTGTATTCTTCTTATTGCTTTGATTGGATACTGGTAGTCTAATCTTATATATTTCCTTATTTGTCTAGTTTTTCTTTTCTCCTTTTCCTGCATAATGTTTTCCATTTTATTACATCATGTTGTTTCTCCTTGTGTTGTGCCGAGTTGTGATTTGCTGTCATGAGTGGTGTCTTGTTGTGTTTTCTTGTGTGATCGTGCTGTGTTTTCCCTCCAGTCCTGCTTTACCAGCCTGACACCTGTATCACAAATACTCTGTTTGCAGTATGTATGCAGTTGATCAAATATAATAGATGCACTTGTGGAGGTAGAAAAACAAAGTTCTTTAAAGATGAAGTGTGAATGCTCTAATCCAGGGGTGCCCACACTTTTTTGTGTGGGATTCTACTTTTCAAATTACAAACTCAGTGAGATCTACCCCCACATAAAAAAATAAAAACTTGTGGGGACCAACACATTTATCTATATATTTAATTAATCTAATAATGAAATTAAAAAGAAAGTTCAATTATGGTATTCTTCAGTTTTCACATTATATTGAAAACACCAGGGTGTGGTTTGGAAAACTCCACAAGCCTGGACTCAAACTCAGGACAAACAAAGCGCAACTGCGTTTTGTGCCACACCGCCCAAAATGTTATCGGAGGTGACAGCTGTCTCTCTGTGAAAATTTTTCAACGGTTGACAGCCCTAATTGAAATATTCCATAATCTATAGTCTTCGCTGACTTATTACAGCTTCACTTCTCTGTGTTCAGTTTCCTGCGGGATCACTGTCTTGGATGGTGATGTTGAGTGGTGTCCCTCCACACCATATCTATGGGAAGGAACCAAGGTGTCCGGTGGTGTGATGCTCTCACTCACCCTTGCTCAGCTGAGTCACTCTTACCATAGCGAATACCTGCTTTATATCTCTCACTGACAGTGAAGATCAATAGTGAAGCTTCGCTCGGTGGGTGACGGTTGGGGTCCAGTTCAGCTTCTCGCGGGAGGCAGACTTTGTCTGTTTTGTCTTTTCATGAATGTTTCTTCCAATGTCGTGTCTTTACACTTTGCTTTGTCTTTGTGTCTTCCATGTGTTGCACCTCCTTTCCTCCCTTTTCATGCTCTCTTGTTTAACCCTTGTCTTGTTCTCATTTCATTAATTGTGGTCACCTGGCCCCTGTATATTTTCCTCCCTTTATATTGTTCAGTTTCATCTTCTTGTGTTGGCTGGTTTGTCTTGTTGCTCTAGAGACAGTAACTGACTTGCTGCTTTGTTTTCCAGTCTTGCGCTGTTTTTTGCTGCGATTGTGTGTAGTTTTTGCTTTTGATTTGCTATTTTTATCTTCATTGATCTTGCTCATATTTACTCGTAATGTTTTCTTTAGTTGTTCATCAGTATTCTTTCTAGTCTAGTATTCTCCTTATTGCTTTGATTTGATACTGGTAGTCTAATCTTATATATTTACTTATTTGTCTAGTTTTTCTTTTCTTCTTTTTCTTGCATAATTTTTTCCATTTTATTACATCATGTTGTTTCTCCTTGTGTTGTGCCGAGTTGTGATTTGCTGTCTTCAGTGGTGTCTTGTTGTGTTTTCTTGTGTGATCGTGCTGTGTTTTCCCTCCAGTCCTGCTTTACCAGCCTGACACCTGTAACACAAATACTCTGTTTGCAGTATGTATGCAGTTGATCAAATATAATAGATGCACTTGTGGAGGTAGAAAAACAAAGTTCTTTAAAGATAAAGTGTGAATGCTCTAATCCAGGGTTGCCCACACTTTTTTGTGTGGGATTCTACTTTTCAAATTACAAACTCAATGAGATCTACCCCCACATAAAAAAATAAAAACTTGTGGTACCAACACATTTATCTATATATTTAATAAATCGAATAATTAAATTAAAAAGAAAGTTCAATTATGGTATTCTTCAATTTTCACATTACATTGAAAACACCAGGGTGCGGTTTGGAAAAGTCCACAAGCCTGGACTCAAACTCAGGACAAACAAAGCGCAACTGCGTTTTGTGCCACACCGCCCAAAATGTTATCGGAGGTGACAGCTGTCTCTCTGTGAAATTTTTTTAACGATTGACTGCCCTAATTGAAATACTCCATAATCTATAGTCTTCGCTGACTTATTACAGCTTCACTTCTCTGTGTTCAGTTTCTTGCGGGATCACTGTCTTGGATGGTGATGTTGAGTGGTGTCCCTCCACACCATATCTATGGGAAGGAACCAAGGTGTCCGGTGGTGTGATGCTCTCACTCACCCTTGCTCAGCTGAGTCACTCTTCCCATAGCGAATACCTGCTTTATATCTCTCATTGACAGTGAAGATCAATAGTGAAGCTTCGCTCGGTGGCTCACGGTTGGGGTCCAGTTCAGCTTCTCGCGGGAGGCAGACTTTGTCTGTTTTGTCTTTCATTAATGTTTCTTCCAATGTCATGTCTTTACACTTTGCTTTGTCTTTTTGTCTTCCATGTGTTGCACCTCCTTTCCTCCCTTGTTCATGCTCTCTTGTTTAACCCTTGTCTTGTTCTCATTTCATTAATTGTGGTCACCTGGCCCCTGTATATTTTCCTCCCTTTATATTGTTCAGTTTCATCTTCTTGTGTTGGCTGGTTTGTATTGTTGCTCTAGAGACAGTTACTGACTTGCTGCTTTGTTTTCCAGTCTTGCGCTTTTTTTTGCTGCGATTGTGTGTAGTTTTTGCTTTTGATTTGCTATTTTTATCTTCATTGATCTTGCTCATGTTTACTCGTAATGTTTTCTTTAGTTGTTCATCAGTATCATTTCTAGTCTTGTATTCTTCTTATTGCTTTGATTGGATACTGGTAGTCTAATCTTATATATTTCCTTATTTGTCTAGTTTTTCTTTTCTCCTTTTCCTGCATAATGTTTTCCATTTTATTACATCATGTTGTTTCTCCTTGTGTTGTGCCGAGTTGTGATTTGCTGTCATGAGTGGTGTCTTGTTGTGTTTTCTTGTGTGATCGTGCTGTGTTTTCCCTCCAGTCCTGCTTTACCAGCCTGACACCTGTATCACAAATACTCTGTTTGCAGTATGTATGCAGTTGATCAAATATAATAGATGCACTTGTGGAGGTAGAAAAACAAAGTTCTTTAAAGATAAAGTGTGAATGCTCTAATCCAGGGGTGCCCACACTTTTTTGTGTGGGATTCTACTTTTCAAATTACAAACTCAGTGAGATCTACCCCCACATAAAAAAATAAAAACTTGTGGGGACCAACACATTTATCTATATATTTAATTAATCTAATAATGAAATTAAAAAGAAAGTTCAATTATGGTATTCTTCAGTTTTCACATTACATTGAAAACACCAGGGTGTGGTTTGGAAAACTCCACAAGCCTGGACTCAAACTCAGGACAAACAAAGCGCAACTGCGTTTTGTGCCACACCGCCCAAAATGTTATCGGAGGTGACAGCTGTCTCTCTGTGAAAATTTTTTAACGATTGACAGCCCTAATTGAAATATTCCATAATCTATAGTCTTCGCTGACTTATTACAGCTTCACTTCTCTGTGTTCAGTTTCCTGCGGGATCACTGTCTTGGATGGTGATGTTGAGTGGTGTCCCTCCACACCATATCTATGGGAAGGAACCAAGGTGTCCGGTGGTGTGATGCTCTCACTCACCCTTGCTCAGCTGAGTCACTCTTACCATAGCGAATACCTGCTTTATATCTCTCACTGACAGTGAAGATCAATAGTGAAGCTTCGCTCGGTGGGTGACGGTTGGGGTCCAGTTCAGCTTCTCGCGGGAGGCAGACTTTGTCTGTTTTGTCTTTTCATGAATGTTTCTTCCAATGTCGTGTCTTTACACTTTGCTTTGTCTTTGTGTCTTCCATGTGTTGCACCTCCTTTCCTCCCTTTTCATGCTCTCTTGTTTAACCCTTGTCTTGTTCTCATTTCATTAATTGTGGTCACCTGGCCCCTGTATATTTTCCTCCCTTTATATTGTTCAGTTTCATCTTCTTGTGTTGGCTGGTTTGTCTTGTTGCTCTAGAGACAGTAACTGACTTGCTGCTTTGTTTTCCAGTCTTGCGCTGTTTTTTGCTGCGATTGTGTGTAGTTTTTGCTTTTGATTTGCTATTTTTATCTTCATTGATCTTGCTCATATTTACTCGTAATGTTTTCTTTAGTTGTTCATCAGTATTCTTTCTAGTCTAGTATTCTCCTTATTGCTTTGATTTGATACTGGTAGTCTAATCTTATATGTTTACTTATTTGTCTAGTTTTTCTTTTCTTCTTTTTCTTGCATAATTTTTTCCATTTTATTACATCATGTTGTTTCTCCTTGTGTTGTGCCGAGTTGTGATTTGCTGTCTTGAGTGGTGTCTTGTTGTGTTTTCTTGTGTGATCGTACTGTGTTTTCCCTCCAGTCCTGCTTTACCAGCCTGACACCAGTAACACAAATACTCTGTTTGCAGTATGTATGCAGTTGATCAAATATAATAGATGCACTTGTGGAGGTAGAAAAACAAAGTTCTTTAAAGATAAAGTGTGAATGCTCTAATCCAGGGTTGCCCACACTTTTTTGTGTGGGATTCTACTTTTCAAATTACAAACTCAATGAGATCTACCCCCACATAAAAAAATTAAAACTTGTGGGGACCAACACATTTATCTATATATTGAATTGATTTAATAATTAAATTAAAAAAAAAGTTCAATTATGGTATTCTTCAATTTTCACATTACATTGAAAAAACCAGGGTGTGGTTTGGAAAGGTCCACAAGCCTGGACTCAAACTCAGGACAAACAAAGCGCAACTGCGTTTTGTGCCACGCCGCCCAAAATGTTATCGGAGGTGACAACTGTCTCTCTGTGAAAATTTTTAACGATTGACTGCCCTAATTGAAATACTCCATAATCTATAGTCTTCGCTGACTTATTACAGCTTCACTTCTCTGTGTTCAGTTTCTTGCGGGATCACTGTCTTGGATGGTGATGTTGAGTGGTGTCCCTCCACACCATATCTATGGGAAGGAACCAAGGTGTCCGGTGGTGTGATGCTCTCACTCACCCTTGCTCAGCTGAGTCACTCTTACCATAGCGAATACCTGCTTTATATCTCTCACTGACAGTGAAGATCAATAGTGAAGCTTCGCTCGGTGGGTGACGGTTGGGGTCCAGTTCAGCTTCTCGCGGGAGGCAGACTTTGTCTGTTTTGTCTTTTCATGAATGTTTCTTCCAATGTTGTGTCTTTACACTTTGCTTTGTCTTTGTGTCTTCCATGTGTTGCACCTCCTTTCCTCCCTTTTCATGCTCTCTTGTTTAACCCTTGTCTTGTTCTCATTTCATTAATTGTGGTCACCTGGCCCCTGTATATTTTCCTCCCTTTATATTGTTCAGTTTCATCTTCTTGTGTTGGCTGGTTTGTCTTGTTGCTCTAGAGACAGTAACTGACTTGCTGCTTTGTTTTCCAGTCTTGCGCTGTTTTTTGCTGCGATTGTGTGTAGTTTTTGCTTTTGATTTGCTATTTTTATCTTCATTGATCTTGCTCATATTTACTCGTAATGTTTTCTTTAGTTGTTCATCAGTATTCTTTCTAGTCTAGTATTCTCCTTATTGCTTTGATTTGATACTGGTAGTCTAATCTTATATATTTACTTATTTGTCTAGTTTTTCTTTTCTTCTTTTTCTTGCATAATTTTTTCCATTTTATTACATCATGTTGTTTCTCCTTGTGTTGTGCCGAGTTGTGATTTGCTGTCTTCAGTGGTGTCTTGTTGTGTTTTCTTGTGTGATCGTGCTGTGTTTTCCCTCCAGTCCTGCTTTACCAGCCTGACACCTGTAACACAAATACTCTGTTTGCAGTATGTATGCAGTTGATCAAATATAATAGATGCACTTGTGGAGGTAGAAAAACAAAGTTCTTTAAAGATAAAGTGTGAATGCTCTAATCCAGGGTTGCCCACACTTTTTTGTGTGGGATTCTACTTTTCAAATTACAAACTCAATGAGATCTACCCCCACATAAAAAAATAAAAACTTGTGGTACCAACACATTTATCTATATATTTAATAAATCGAATAATTAAATTAAAAAGAAAGTTCAATTATGGTATTCTTCAATTTTCACATTACATTGAAAACACCAGGGTGCGGTTTGGAAAAGTCCACAAGCCTGGACTCAAACTCAGGACAAACAAAGCGCAACTGCGTTTTGTGCCACACCGCCCAAAATGTTATCGGAGGTGACAGCTGTCTCTCTGTGAAAATTTTTTAACGATTGACTGCCCTAATTGAAATACTCCATAATCTATAGTCTTCGCTGACTTATTACAGCTTCACTTCTCTGTGTTCAGTTTCTTGCGGGATCACTGTCTTGGATGGTGATGTTGAGTGGTGTCCCTCCACACCATATCTATCGGAAGGAACCAAGGTGTCCGGTGGTGTGATGCTCTCACTCACCCTTGCTCAGCTGAGTCACTCTTCCCATAGCGAATACCTGCTTTATATCTCTCATTGACAGTGAAGATCAATAGTGAAGCTTCGCTCGGTGGCTCACGGTTGGGGTCCAGTTCAGCTTCTCGCGGGAGGCAGACTTTGTCTGTTTTGTCTTTCATTAATGTTTCTTCCAATGTCGTGTCTTTACACTTTGCTTTGTCTTTTTGTCTTCCATGTGTTGCACCTCCTTTCCTCCCTTGTTCATGCTCTCTTGTTTAACCCTTGTCTTGTTCTCATTTCATTAATTGTGGTCACCTGGCCCCTGTATATTTTCCTCCCTTTATATTGTTCAGTTTCATCTTCTTGTGTTGGCTGGTTTGTATTGTTGCTCTAGAGACAGTTACTGACTTGCTGCTTTGTTTTCCAGTCTTGCGCTTTTTTTTGCTGCGATTGTGTGTAGTTTTTGCTTTTGATTTGCTATTTTTATCTTCATTGATCTTGCTCATGTTTACTCGTAATGTTTTCTTTAGTTGTTCATCAGTATCATTTCTAGTCTTGTATTCTTCTTATTGCTTTGATTGGATACTGGTAGTCTAATCTTATATATTTCCTTATTTGTCTAGTTTTTCTTTTCTCCTTTTCCTGCATAATGTTTTCCATTTTATTACATCATGTTGTTTCTCCTTGTGTTGTGCCGAGTTGTGATTTGCTGTCATGAGTGGTGTCTTGTTGTGTTTTCTTGTGTGATCGTGCTGTGTTTTCCCTCCAGTCCTGCTTTACCAGCCTGACACCTGTATCACAAATACTCTGTTTGCAGTATGTATGCAGTTGATCAAATATAATAGATGCACTTGTGGAGGTAGAAAAACAAAGTTCTTTAAAGATAAAGTGTGAATGCTCTAATCCAGGGGTGCCCACACTTTTTTGTGTGGGATTCTACTTTTCAAATTACAAACTCAGTGAGATCTACCCCCACATAAAAAAATAAAAACTTGTGGGGACCAACACATTTATCTATATATTTAATTAATCTAATAATGAAATTAAAAAGAAAGTTCAATTATGGTATTCTTCAGTTTTCACATTACATTGAAAACACCAGGGTGTGGTTTGGAAAACTCCACAAGCCTGGACTCAAACTCAGGACAAACAAAGCGCAACTGCGTTTTGTGCCACACCGCCCAAAATGTTATCGGAGGTGACAGCTGTCTCTCTGTGAAAATTTTTTAACGATTGACAGCCCTACTTGAAATATTCCATAATCTATAGTCTTCGCTGACTTATTACAGCTTCACTTCTCTGTGTTCAGTTTCCTGCGGGATCACTGTCTTGGATGGTGATGTTGAGTGGTGTCCCTCCACACCATATCTATGGGAAGGAACCAAGGTGTCCGGTGGTGTGATGCTCTCACTCACCCTTGCTCAGCTGAGTCACTCTTACCATAGCGAATACCTGCTTTATATCTCTCACTGACAGTGAAGATCAATAGTGAAGCTTCGCTCGGTGGGTGACGGTTGGGGTCCAGTTCAGCTTCTCGCGGGAGGCAGACTTTGTCTGTTTTGTCTTTTCATGAATGTTTCTTCCAATGTCGTGTCTTTACACTTTGCTTTGTCTTTGTGTCTTCCATGTGTTGCACCTCCTTTCCTCCCTTTTCATGCTCTCTTGTTTAACCCTTGTCTTGTTCTCATTTCATTAATTGTGGTCACCTGGCCCCTGTATATTTTCCTCCCTTTATATTGTTCAGTTTCATCTTCTTGTGTTGGCTGGTTTGTCTTGTTGCTCTAGAGACAGTAACTGACTTGCTGCTTTGTTTTCCAGTCTTGCGCTGTTTTTTGCTGCGATTGTGTGTAGTTTTTGCTTTTGATTTGCTATTTTTATCTTCATTGATCTTGCTCATATTTACTCGTAATGTTTTCTTTAGTTGTTCATCAGTATTCTTTCTAGTCTAGTATTCTCCTTATTGCTTTGATTTGATACTGGTAGTCTAATCTTATATGTTTACTTATTTGTCTAGTTTTTCTTTTCTTCTTTTTCTTGCATAATTTTTTCCATTTTATTACATCATGTTGTTTCTCCTTGTGTTGTGCCGAGTTGTGATTTGCTGTCTTGAGTGGTGTCTTGTTGTGTTTTCTTGTGTGATCGTGCTGTGTTTTCCCTCCAGTCCTGCTTTACCAGCCTGACACCAGTAACACAAATACTCTGTTTGCAGTATGTATGCAGTTGATCAAATATAATAGATGCACTTGTGGAGGTAGAAAAACAAAGTTCTTTAAAGATAAAGTGTGAATGCTCTAATCCAGGGTTGCCCACACTTTTTTGTGTGGGATTCTACTTTTCAAATTACAAACTCAATGAGATCTACCCCCACATAAAAAAAATTAAAACTTGTGGGGACCAACACATTTATCTATATATTTAATAAATCGAATAATTAAATTAAAAAGAAAGTTAAATTATGGTATTCTTCAATTTTCACATTACATTGAAAACACCAGGGTGCGGTTTGGAAAAGTCCACAAGCCTGGACTCAAACTCAGGACAAACAAAGCGCAACTGCGTTTTGTGCCACACCGCCCAAAATGTTATCGGAGGTGACAGCTGTCTCTCTGTGAAAATTTTTTAACGATTGACTGCCCTAATTGAAATACTCCATAATCTATAGTCTTCGCTGACTTATTACAGCTTCACTTCTCTGTGTTCAGTTTCTTGCGGGATCACTGTCTTGGATGGTGATGTTGAGTGGTGTCCCTCCACACCATATCTATGGGAAGGAACCAAGGTGTCCGGTGGTGTGATGCTCTCACTCACCCTTGCTCAGCTGAGTCACTCTTACCATAGCGAATACCTGCTTTATATCTCTCACTGACAGTGAAGATCAATAGTGAAGCTTCGCTCTGTGGGTGACGGTTGGGGTCCAGTTCAGCTTCTCGCGGGAGGCAGACTTTGTCTGTTTTGTCTTTCATTAATGTTTCTTCCAATGTCGTGTCTTTACACTTTGCTTTGTCTTTTTGTCTTCCATGTGTTGCACCTCCTTTCCTCCCTTGTTCATGCTCTCTTGTTTAACCCTTGTCTTGTTCTCATTTCATTAATTGTGGTCACCTGGCCCCTGTATATTTTCCTCCCTTTATATTGTTCAGTTTCATCTTCTTGTGTTGGCTGGTTTATCTTGTTGCTCTAGAGACAGTTACTGACTTGCTGCTTTGTTTTCCAGTCTTGCGCTGTTTTTTGCTGCTATTGTGGGTAGTTTTCGCTTTTGATTTGCTATTTTTATCTTCATTGATCTTGCTCATGTTTACTCGTAATGTTTTCTTTAGTTGTTCATCAGTATTCTTTCTAGTCTAGTATTCTCCTTATTGCTTTGATTTGATACTGGTAGTCTAATCTTATATGTTTACTTATTTGTCTAGTTTTTCTTTTCTTCTTTTTCTTGCATAATTTTTTCCTTTTTATTACATCATGTTGTTTCTCCTTGTGTTGTGCCGAGTTGTGATTTGCTGTCTTCAGTGGTGTCTTGTTGTGTTTTCTTGTGTGATCGTGCTATGTTTTCCCTCCAGTCCTGCTTTACCAGCCTGACACCTGTATCACAAATACTCTGTTTGCAGTATGTATGCAGTTGATCAAATATAATAGATGCACTTGTGGAGGTAGAAAAACAAAGTTCTTTAAAGATAAAGTGTGAATGCTCTAATCCAGGGGTGCCCACACTTTTTTGTGTGGAATTCTACTTTTCAAATTACAAACTCAATGAGATCTACCCCCACATAAAAAAATTAAAACTTGTGGGGACCAACACATTTATCTATATATTTAATTAATCTAATAATTAAATTAAAAAAAAGTTCAATTATGGTATTCTTCAATTTTTTCAATTACATTGAAAACACCAGGGTGTGGTTTGGAAAGGTCCACAAGCCTGGACTCAAACTCAGGACAAACAAAGCGCAACTGCGTTTTGTGCCACGCCGCCCAAAATGTTATCGGAGGTGACAACTGTCTCTCTGTGAAAATTTTTAACGATTGACTGCCCTAATTGAAATACTCCATAATCTATAGTCTTCGCTGACTTATTGCAGCTTCACTTCTCTGTGTTCAGTTTCTTGCGGGATCACTGTCTTGGATGGTGATGTTGAGTGGTGTCCCTCCACACCATATCTATGGGAAGGAACCAAGGTGTCCGGTGGTGTGATGCTCTCACTCACCCTTGCTCAGCTGAGTCACTCTTACCATAGCGAATACCTGCTTTATATCTCTCACTGACAGTGAAGATCAATAGTGAAGCTTCGCTCGGTGGGTGACGGTTGGGGTCCAGTTCAGCTTCTCGCGGGAGGCAGACTTTGTCTGTTTTGTCTTTTCATTAATGTTTCTTTCAATGTCGTGTCTTTACACTTTGCTTTGTCTTTGTGTCTTCCATGTGTTGCACCTCCTTTCCTCCCTTGTTCATGCTCTCTTGTTTAACCCTTGTCTTGTTCTCATTTCATTAATTGTGGTCACCTGGCCCCTGTATATTTTCCTCCCTTTATATTGTTCAGTTTCATCTTCTTGTGTTGGCTGGTTTGTCTTGTTGCTCTAGAGACAGTAACTGACTTGCTGCTTTGTTTTCCAGTCTTGCGCTGTTTTTTTGCTGCGATTGTGTGTAGTTTTTGCTTTTGATTTGCTATTTTTATCTTCATTGATCTTGCTCATATTTACTCGTAATGTTTTCTTTAGTTGTTCATCAGTATTCTTTCTAGTCTAGTATTCTCCTTATTGCTTTGATTTGATACTGGTAGTCTAATCTTATATGTTTACTTATTTGTCTAGTTTTTCTTTTCTTCTTTTTCTTGCATAATTTTTTCCATTTTATTACATCATGTTGTTTCTCCTTGTGTTGTGCCGAGTTGTGATTTGCTGTCTTGAGTGGTGTCTTGTTGTGTTTTCTTGTGTGATCGTGCTGTGTTTTCCCTCCAGTCCTGCTTTACCAGCCTGACACCTGTAACACAAATACTCTGTTTGCAGTATGTATGCAGTTGATCAAATATAATAGATGCACTTGTGGAGGTAGAAAAACAAAGTTCTTTAAAGATAAAGTGTGAATGCTCTAATCCAGGGTTGCCCACACTTTTTTGTGTGGGATTCTACTTTTCAAATTACAAACTCAATGAGATCTACCCCCACATAAAAAAATAAAAACTTGTGGTACCAACACATTTATCTATATATTTAATAAATCGAATAATTAAATTAAAAAGAAAGTTCAATTATGGTATTTTTCAATTTTCACATTACATTGAAAACACCAGGGTGCGGTTTGGAAAAGTCCACAAGCCTGGACTCAAACTCAGGACAAACAAAGCGCAACTGCGTTTTGTGCCACACCGCCCAAAATGTTATCGGAGGTGACAGCTGTCTCTCTGTGAAAATTTTTTAACGATTGACTGCAGAAATGTTAATCCATGCATTTATGACTTCAAGGTTAGACTACTGTAATGCTTTATTGGGTGGTTGTTCTGCACGCTTGGTAAACAAACTACAGCTAGTCCAAAATGCAGCAGCAAGAGTTCTTACTAGAACCAGGAAGTATGACCATATTAGCCCGGTCCTGTCCACACTGCACTGGCTCCCTATCAAACATCGTATAGATTTTAAAATATTGCTTATTACTTATAAAGCCCTGAATGGTTTAGCACCTCAGTATTTGAATGAGCTCCTTTTACATTATACTCCTCTACGTCCGCTACGTTCTCAAAACTCAGGCAATTTGATAATACCTAGAATATCAAAATCAACTGCGGGCGGCAGATCCTTTTTACTATTTGGCGCCTAAACTCTGGAATAACCTACCTAACATTGTTCGGGAGGCAGACACACTCTTGCAGTTTAAATCTAGATTAAAGACCCATCTCTTTAACCTGGCATACACATAACATACTAATATGCTTTTAATATCCAAATCCGTTAAAGGATTTTTAGGCTGCATTAATTAGGTAAACTGGAACCGGAACACTTCACATAACACCGTACTTTCTACATCATTAGAAGAATGGCATCTACGCTAATATTTGTCTGTTTCTCTCTTGTTCCGAGGTCACCGTGGCCACCAGATCCAGTCTGTGTCCAGATCAGAGGGTCACTGCAGTCACCCGGATCCAGTACGTATCCAGACCAGATGGTGGATCAGCACCTAGAAAGGACCTCTACTGCCCTGAAAGACAGCGGAGACCAGGACAACTATAGCCCCAGATACAGATCCCCTGTAAAGACCTTGTCTCAGAGGAGCACCAGGACAAGACCACAGGAAACCGATGATTCTTCTGCACAATCTGACTTTGCTGCAGCCTGGAATTGAACTACTGGTTTCGTCTGGTCAGAGGAGAACTGGCCCCCCAACTGAGCCTGGTTTCTCCCAAGGTTTTTTTCTCCATTCTGTCACCGATGGAGTTTCGGTTCCTTGCCGCTGTCGCCTCTGGCTTGCTAAGTTGGGGTCACTTCATCTACAGCGATATCATTGACTTGATTGCAAATTAAAACAGACACTATTTCAACTGAACAGAGATGGCATCAATGAATTCAATGATGAACTGCCTTTAACTATCATTTTGCATTATTGAGACACTGTTTTCCAAATGAATGTTGTTCAGTGCTTTGGCGCAATGTATTTTGTTTAAAGCACTATATAAATAAAGGTGATTGATTGATTGATTGACTGCCCTAATTGAAATACTCCATAATCTATAGTCTTCGCTGACTTATTACAGCTTCACTTCTCTGTGTTCAGTTTCTTGCGGGATCACTGTCTTGGATGGTGATGTTGAGTGGTGTCCCTCCACACCATATCTATGGGAAGGAACCAAGGTGTCCGGTGGTGTGATGCTCTCACTCACCCTTGCTCAGCTGAGTCACTCTTCCCATAGCGAATACCTGCTTTATATCTCTCATAGACAGTGAAGATCAATAGTGAAGCTTCGCTCGGTGGGTCACGGTTGGGGTCCAGTTCAGCTTCTCGCGGGAGGCAGACTTTGTCTGTTTTGTCTTTCATTAATGTTTCTTCCAATGTCGTGTCTTTACACTTTGCTTTGTCTTTTTGTCTTCCATGTGTTGCACCTCCTTTCCTCCCTTGTTCATGCTCTCTTGTTTAACCCTTGTCTTGTTCTCATTTCATTAATTGTGGTCACCTGGCCCCTGTATATTTTCCTCCCTTTATATTGTTCAGTTTCATCTTCTTGTGTTGGCTGGTTTGTATTGTTGCTCTAGAGACAGTTACTGACTTGCTGCTTTGTTTTCCAGTCTTGCGCTTTTTTTTGCTGCGATTGTGTGTAGTTTTTGCTTTTGATTTGCTATTTTTATCTTCATTGATCTTGCTCATGTTTACTCGTAATGTTTTCTTTAGTTGTTCATCAGTATCATTTCTAGTCTTGTATTCTTCTTATTGCTTTGATTGGATACTGGTAGTCTAATCTTATATATTTCCTTATTTGTCTAGTTTTTCTTTTCTCCTTTTCCTGCATAATGTTTTCCATTTTATTACATCATGTTGTTTCTCCTTGTGTTGTGCTGAGTTGTGATTTGCTGTCATGAGTGGTGTCTTGTTGTGTTTTCTTGTGTGATCGTGCTGTGTTTTCCCTCCAGTCCTGCTTTACCAGCCTGACACCTGTATCACAAATACTCTGTTTGCAGTATGTATGCAGTTGATCAAATATAATAGATGCACTTGTGGAGGTAGAAAAACAAAGTTCTTTAAAGATAAAGTGTGAATGCTCTAATCCAGGGGTGCCCACACTTTTTTGTGTGGGATTCTACTTTTCAAATTACAAACTCAGTGAGATCTACCCCCACATAAAAAAATAAAAACTTGTGGGGACCAACACATTTATCTATATATTTAATTAATCTAATAATGAAATTAAAAAGAAAGTTCAATTATGGTATTCTTCAGTTTTCACATTACATTGAAAACACCAGGGTGTGGTTTGGAAAACTCCACAAGCCTGGACTCAAACTCAGGACAAACAAAGCGCAACTGCGTTTTGTGCCACACCGCCCAAAATGTTATCGGAGGTGACAGCTGTCTCTCTGTGAAAATTTTTTAACGATTGACAGCCCTAATTGAAATATTCCATAATCTATAGTCTTCGCTGACTTATTACAGCTTCACTTCTCTGTGTTCAGTTTCCTGCGGGATCACTGTCTTGGATGGTGATGTTGAGTGGTGTCCCTCCACACCATATCTATGGGAAGGAACCAAGGTGTCCGGTGGTGTGATGCTCTCACTCACCCTTGCTCAGCTGAGTCACTCTTACCATAGCGAATACCTGCTTTATATCTCTCACTGACAGTGAAGATCAATAGTGAAGCTTCGCTCGGTGGGTGACGGTTGGGGTCCAGTTCAGCTTCTCGCGGGAGGCAGACTTTGTCTGTTTTGTCTTTTCATGAATGTTTCTTCCAATGTCGTGTCTTTACACTTTGCTTTGTCTTTGTGTCTTCCATGTGTTGCACCTCCTTTCCTCCCTTTTCATGCTCTCTTGTTTAACCCTTGTCTTGTTCTCATTTCATTAATTGTGGTCACCTGGCCCCTGTATATTTTCCTCCCTTTATATTGTTCAGTTTCATCTTCTTGTGTTGGCTGGTTTGTCTTGTTGCTCTAGAGACAGTAACTGACTTGCTGCTTTGTTTTCCAGTCTTGCGCTGTTTTTTGCTGCGATTGTGTGTAGTTTTTGCTTTTGATTTGCTATTTTTATCTTCATTGATCTTGCTCATATTTACTCGTAATGTTTTCTTTAGTTGTTCATCAGTATTCTTTCTAGTCTAGTATTCTCCTTATTGCTTTGATTTGATACTGGTAGTCTAATCTTATATGTTTACTTATTTGTCTAGTTTTTCTTTTCTTCTTTTTCTTGCATAATTTTTTCCATTTTATTACATCATGTTGTTTCTCCTTGTGTTGTGCCGAGTTGTGATTTGCTGTCTTCAGTGGTGTCTTGTTGTGTTTTCTTGTGTGATCGTGCTGTGTTTTCCCTCCAGTCCTGCTTTACCAGCCTGACACCAGTAACACAAATACTCTGTTTGCAGTATGTATGCAGTTGATCAAATATAATAGATGCACTTGTGGAGGTAGAAAAACAAAGTTCTTTAAAGATAAAGTGTGAATGCTCTAATCCAGGGTTGCCCACACTTTTTTGTGTGGGATTCTACTTTTCAAATTACAAACTCAATGAGATCTACCCCCACAAAAAAATAAAAACTTGTGGTACCAACACATTTATCTATATATTTAATAAATCGAATAATTAAATTAAAAAGAAAGTTAAATTATGGTATTCTTCAATTTTCACATTACATTGAAAACACCAGGGTGCGGTTTGGAAAAGTCCACAAGCCTGGACTCAAACTCAGGACAAACAAAGCGCAACTGCGTTTTGTGCCACGCCGCCCAAAATGTTATCGGAGGTGACAACTGTCTCTCTGTGAAAAATTTTTAACGATTGACTGCCCTAATTGAAATACTCCATAATCTATAGTCTTCGCTGACTTATTACAGCTTCACTTCTCTGTGTTCAGTTTCTTGCGGGATCACTGTCTTGGATGGTGATGTTGAGTGGTGTCCCTCCACACCATATCTATGGGAAGGAACCAAGGTGTCCGGTGGTGTGATGCTCTCACTCACCCTTGCTCAGCTGAGTCACTCTTACCATAGCGAATACCTGCTTTATATCTCTCACTGACAGTGAAGATCAATAGTGAAGCTTCGCTCGGTGGGTGACGGTTGGGGTCCAGTTCAGCTTCTCGCGGGAGGCAGACTTTGTCTGTTTTGTCTTTTCATCAATGTTTCTTTCAATGTCGTGTCTTTACACTTTGCTTTGTCTTTGTGTCTTCCATGGGTTGCACCTCCTTTCCTCCCTTGTTCATGCTCTCTTGTTTAACCCTTGTCTTGTTCTCATTTCATTAATTGTGGTCACCTGGCCCCTGTATATTTTCCTCCCTTTATATTGTTCAATTTCATCTTCTTGTGTTGGCTGGTTTGTATTGTTGCTCTAGAGACAGTTACTGACTTGCTGCTTTGTTTTCCAGTCTTGCGCTTTTTTTTGCTGCGATTGTGTGTAGTTTTTGCTTTTGATTTGCTATTTTTATCTTCATTGATCTTGCTCATGTTTACTCGTAATGTTTTCTTTAGTTGTTCTTCAGTATCATTTCTAGTCTAGTATTCTCCTTATTGCTTTGATTTGATACTGGTAGTCTAATCTTATATGTTTACTTATTTGTCTAGTTTTTCTTTTCTTCTTTTTCTTGCATAATTTTTTCCATTTTATTACATCATGTTGTTTCTCCTTGTGTTGTGCCGAGTTGTGATTTGCTGTCATGAGTGGTGTCTTGTTGTGTTTTCTTGTGTGATCGTGCTGTGTTTTCCCTCGAGTCCTGCTTTACCAGCCTGACACCTGTATCACAAATACTCTGTTGGCAGTATGTATGCAGTTGATCAAATATAATAGATGCACTTGTGGAGGTAGAAAAACAAAGTTCTTTAAAGATAAAGTGTGAATGCTCTAATCCAGGGGTGCCCACACTTTTTTGTGAGGGATTCTACTTTTCAAATTACAAACTCAATGAGATCTACCCCCACATAAAAAAATAAAAACTTGTGGGGACCAACACATTTATCTATATATTTAATTAATCTAATAATTAAATTTAAAAAAAAGTTAAATTATGGTATTCTTCAATTTTCACATTACATTGAAAACACCAGGGTGTGGTTTGGAAAGGTCCACAAGCCTGGACTCAAACTCAGGACAAACAAAGCGCAACTGCGTTTTGTGCCACGCCGCCCAAAATGTTATCGGAGGTGACAGCTGTCTCTCTGTGAATTTTTTTTAACGATTGACTGCCCTAATTGAAATACTCCATAATCTATAGTCTTCGCTGACTTATTACAGCTTCACTTCTCTGTGTTCAGTTTCCTGCGGGATCACTGTATTGGATGGTGATGTTGAGTGGTGTCCCTCCACACCATATCTATGGGAAGGAACCAAGGTGTCCGGTGGTGTGATGCTCTCACTCACCCTTGCTCAGCTGAGTCACTCTTACCATAGCGAATACCTGCTTTATATCTCTCACTGACAGTGAAGATCAATAGTGAAGCTTCGCTCGGTGTGTGACGGTTGGGGTCCAGTTCAGCTTCTCGCGGGAGGCAGACTTTGTCTGTTTTGTCTTTTCATTAATGTTTCTTTCAATGTTGTGTCTTTACACTTTGCTTTGTCTTTGTGTCTTCCATGTTTTGCACCTCCTTTCCTCCCTTGTTCATGCTCTCTTGTTTAACCCTTGTCTTGTTCTCATTTCATTAATTGTGGTCACCTGGCCCCCTTTTACCTTCCTCCCTTTATATTTTTCAGTTTCTTCTTCTTGTGTTGGCTGGTTTGTATTGTTGCTCTAGAGTCAGTAACTGACTTGCTGCTTTGTTTTCCAGTCTTGCGCTTTTTTTTGCTGCGATTGTGTGTAGTTTTTGCTTTTGATTTGCTATTTTTATCTTCATTGATCTTGCTCATGTTTACTCGTAATGTTTTCTTTAGTTGTTCATCAGTATCATTTCTAGTCTAGTATTCTCCTTATTGCTTTGATTTGATACTGGTAGTCTAATCTTATATGTTTACTTATTTGTCTACTTGCATAATTTTTTCCATTTTATTACATCATGTTGTTTCTCCTTGTGTTGTGCCGAGTTGTGATTTGCTGTCATGAGTGGTGTCTTGTTGTGTTTTCACGAGTTCACCCTTACATCTAATCTGAAGGCAAATAGTAGGCATATTTTGGCGTGCTGTCCTGGGGGAGGGGTCCGGGCCCGGAGCATAGCCCGAACCCAAATAACTCCCCCTATCCCTAATTTGGGATAAATAGATTAGAAGTGAGGAGTTGGGGTGGAGGAGGGTTGCCGAAAAACTGTCGTGGAACAGGAGGTAGGAAGACTGGATATATATACGCTTGCGTGCTATTTAAGATGATTAGCTAAACGAGATGAACCTGTGCCAAATTGGATGATTATCTGATCGTGCTTCTCCCGAACTTTGTTAATAAAACCACATTTCACGAGTTCACCCTTACATCTAATCTGAAGGCAAATAGTAGGCATATTTTGGCGTGCTGTCCTGGGGGAGGGGTCCGGGCCCGGAGCATAGCCCGAACCCAAATAACTCCCCAAAAGAAGCTTAAAGACATAGGACAGCAGCCAGAGAGCTAAAATTTAGTCGCCCCCCAAAATATGCGTGTTGGGAAGAAAATGCAGAGCGACCGGGAGAGCCCGTGCAGTGTTCGACGAGAGCTGCAGCTCGCAACGTCTTACCAGCAAGCCCTCCGTGCCGCTTATGGGAGGAGCACGATGCCTGATATCAAGAAATGAGGGACTCTTGCTGTCTCCGAAGGGAGCTGCGGCTCTGCTGCACCGGAAGGGAGAGTCCCTCTTGCGGCTGAGTACGAGGCGCAGTTTGTTGCATCTGATGGAGGGGTCTCACTGCGACTGAAGGGAGCCAGCGACTGTATCCCATCGGGAGGGAGATCCCTGGCCGCCATAGAGTATGCAACATAACTCGGACGGGGGGTTCACACTGCGACCGAAGGGAGCCGTGGGTCTGCTGCACCAGAAGGGAGAGCCCCGTCAGATGCTGAATAGGCAATGAGATTCGAGCCGCGGTTTGGCGCGTCGGATGAAGGGCTCCTAATGCAACCGAAGGGAGCCAGCGGCTGTACCCCATCGGGAGGGAGATCCCTAGCCATCGTTGAGCATGCAACATATCTCAGATGGGGGGTTCACACTGCGACCGAAGGGAGCTGTGGGTCTGCTGCACCGGAAGAGGAGCCCTAGTCCGATGCTGAGAAGGCAAAGAGACGCGACTGTTGGAGGGACTCCCGCTGCATCCGAAGGGAGCTGCGGCTCTGCTGCACCGGAAGGGGGAGTCCCCCATTGCGGGTTTATGGAGGCACGTTTTTTTTTTGCCTCTGAGGGTTCTCCCAGCCTCCGTAGGGGGTTCGCAACTCTGCAGCAGGAGTGCTGCCCCGGAGGGGAGAGCCCTGATTGACGCTAACTGGAATACGACTGTTGGAGGGACTTTTGCTGCGTCCGAAGGGAGCTGCTGCTCTGCTGCACCGGAAAGGCGAGTCCCCCTTGCGATACGAGGCATGGCTTGATGCGTCTGATGGAGGGCTCTCACTGCGACCGAAGGGAGCCAGCAGCTCTTTTCCCCCGGGAGGGAGAACGCTGTCCGCCCTTGAGCATGCAACATAACTCAGATGGGGGGTTCAACCTGCGTCCGAAGGGAGCCGTGGGTCTGCTGCACCGGAAGGGAGAGCCCCATCAGATGCAGAATAGGCAAGAAGATTCGAGGCACGGTTTGATGCATCGGATGGAGGGCTCCTGCTGCGACCGAAGGGAGCCAGCGGCTGTGTTCCCCCGGGAGGGAGATCCCGGTCCGCCATTGAGCATGCAACATAACTCAGACGGGGGGGTTCACCCTGCGACCGAAGGGAGCCGTGGGTCTGCTGCACCGGTAGGGGAGCCCCGTCCGATACGGAGTAGGCAAGAAAACGCGACTGATGGAGGGACTCTCGCTGCGTCCGAAGGGAGCTGCGGCTCTGCTGCACCGGAAGGGAGAGTCCCCCTTGCGACTGTATACGAGGCTTAATTTGATGCATCGGATGGAGGGCTGTCACAACGACCAAAGGGGGCCTGTGGCTCTGCTGCACCGGGAGGGATAA